>NC_086308.1:2153756-2490756 GCF_963924245.1 Chroicocephalus ridibundus
CAGTTAAGTGGAGGTTAGTAAAGGTGACGCCCATCAACATAAACGGCCAGAAGGAGGATCCTGGGAAGTACAGGCCTGTCAGTCTGACCTCAGTGTGGGGAAGGTCATGGAACAGATCATCCTGAGTGCCATCATGTGGCACATGAGGACAACCAGGTGATCAGGCCCAGTCAGCATGGGTTCATGAAAGTCAGGTCCTGCTTGACAAACCTGATCTCCTTCTATGAGAAGGTGACCCACTTAGTGGATGAGGGAAAGGCTGTGGATGTTCTTTACCTGGACTTTAGAAACGGCTTTGACAGCATTTCCCAAAGCATTCTCCCTGAGAAACTGGCTGCCCGTGGCTTGGACGGGAGTACTCTATGCCAGGTGAAAACCTGGCTGGATGGCTGAGCCAAAGAGTGGCCAAAGTGGTGGTGAACAAAGTTTAATGCAGGTGGCAGCCGGTCACAAGTGGTTTTCCCCAGGGCCTACAACTGGGGCCAGTTCCTTTTAATGTCTTTATCAATGATCTGGATGAGGGGATCGAGTGCACCCTCAATAAGGTTGCAGACGACACCAAGTTGGTTGGCAGTGTCGACCTGCTTGAGGGTAGAAAGGCTTTGCAGAGGGATCTGGACAGGCTGGATCGATGGGCAGAGGCCAGTGGTCTGAGGTTCAACACAGCCAAGTGCCGGGTCCTACCCTTGGGTCACAAAAACCCAATGCAGCACTACAGGCTTGGAAGTGGCGAGGTGGCTGTTGGCGTCTTCTCCCAAGTAACGAGTTACATGACAAGAGGAAATGGCCAGGAGTTGTTCCAGGGAAGGTTTAGATTGGATAGTAGGAAAAACATTTCTTCACTGAAAGGTTTGTCAAGCACTGGAATACTTTTATTTTCAGCCAAATGAAAGGGATTTGGTTGGTATCAGACAGGCAAGTTTAAATGCATGGGGGATGCAGGGCCCTGGGGACAGCCCAGTCCAAAAATCCAACCCCAACAAATCTAGCCCAAAAAGAAAAACCCAACAACAAAAACCCCCAACACAAAAAAAAACAACGCAAAACACCCCAAAATCCACTCCAAACAACTAGAAATCCTAGGGTTCAAAAAGCCCAACCCCAAAAATCCAGTCCCCAAAACCCAAAATCTAATAAAAAAAACATAAACCGAACCCCCAAAAACCCCAATCCCAAAAAACCCAAACAAAAAAACCCAACCCAAAATTCAACCCAAACAACCCGAAAAATCCAATCCAAAAAATCCAACCCCAAAAATCAAAGCCCAAAAATCCAACCTGAAAAACCCAAAATCTGACCCAAAATATCACTCAAAAAACATAAAATCCACCCCAAAAAATCCAAGCCAAAAAAAGCAAAGCCCAAAAATTCCAAAATTCAAGCCAAAATCCAACCGTTACAAAAAACCCCACCCCAACTTCACAATGGCTGCCTGACACGCCCGCGAAAAGGGAAAAATCAAGGCCAAAAACTAAACCAAAAAAAAAACCCCTAAAATGCAACCCAAAAAAATCGAACCCAAAATAATCCAAAACCCAACCTGAACAAACCCAAAATCAAAACACCCAAAAGCAAAAAAAGCAACATGAAAAAACCACAACACCAAAAACCCAACTCAAAATTCTACCCAACAAACTCCAAAAAACCAATGCCAAAAATCAAAAATCCAACTCGAAAAACAACTATACAGGCAAAAAATACAACCCAAAAAATCCAACCCTAAAAAAACAACTCAAAACAACCCAAATCCAACCCAACCGACCCAAAATCCCAGGGCTCAAGGCCCAGTTGGACGGCATTGGAGGAACCTGACCTGCTTGAACACGTCCCTTCTCATGGCAGCCCCACCACTGCGGGCAGCACATCAGCGGTTGCCATGCCACCACCGCCAGACAATCAGCACTGGCCCTGCTGCCCTCATGTCACAATGGCTGCCTGACACGCGCATGCAGGGGTAAAAATCAAACCCAAAAAACCCAACCCCAAAACCCAACCCAAAACACTGAACCCAAAAAAGTCCAAAACCGAACTCCAAACAACCCGATCCCCCCCAAAAAACCCAACCCAAAATTCAACCCAACCAACCACAAAATTCCAATCCAAAAAGTCCAACCACAAAAATCCAACCCAAAAAACCAAAATCCAACCCAAAATCTAACTGAAAGAAAAACAAATCAACCCAAAAAAAACCAACCCCAAACATCCAACCAACAAAAATCCAAAATCCAATCCAAAATCCAAACCCAACAAAACAAAATCCACCCCAATATCCAACCCAACTAACCCAAAATCCCAGGGCTCAAGGCCAGCTTGGATGGCGTTGGAGGAACCTGCCCTGCTTGAACATGTCCCTGCCGATGGCAGCCCCACCACTGCAGGCAGCACATCAGCGGTTGCCATGCCACCACCGCCAGACACTCAGCGCTGGCCCTGCCGCCCTCATGTCACAATGGCTGCCTGACACGCCCACCCAGGGGTAAAAATCCAATCCAACCCAAAATTCCAACCAACCAACCCATAATCAAACCCAAAATCCAACCCCAAAACGTGAACCCCAAAAAACAACTTAAATAAATGAAAAAAACAACCCCAAAAATCCAACACGAAAAATCCAACCCAAAGAATCCAGTCCAGGAAACTCAACATCCAATCCAAAAGCCAAATCAAAAAACCCAAAATCCACCCCAAACTCCAACCCAACAAACCCAGAATCCCGGGACACAAGGGCAGGTTGGACTAACAGCGTTCTGACCTGTATCAGGAACAGTGTGGCCAGCAGGACTAGAGAAGTGACCGTCCCCCTGTACTGGGCACTGGTGAGGCCCCAGCTCGAGTGCTGTGTCCAGTTTTGCGCCCCTCACCACAAAAAAGACATTGAGGGGCTGGAGCAGGTCCAGAGAAGAGCAATGAAGCTGGTGAGGAGTCTGGAGAACAAGTCTGATGAGGAGCAGCTGAGGGAGCTGGGGCTGTTTAGCCTGGAGAAAAGGAGGCTGAGGGGAGACCTTCTCGCTCTCTGCAACTCCCTGAAAGGAGGGTGTACAGAGGTGGGGGTCGGTCTCTTCTCCCAAGAAACAAGCAACAGGAGAAGAGGAAACGGCCGCAAGATGCCCCAGCAGAGGTTTAGACTGGATATTAGGAACAATCTTTCCCCTGAAAGGTTTTTCAGGCATTGGAACAGGCTGCACAGGGAAGTGTCCGAGGCACCATCCCTGGAGGTAATTAAAAGACGGGTAGACAGAGCGATGGCACCTCTCGCTCCAGAGGCACCCAGCTGCGGCCACCACAGCCAGTCTCCCAGCAAGCGGCTCGAGAGAGCAGACGCACATTGTTGCATCGTCACGTTGCCGCGACACCGCACTGCACATCGTCATGTTGCCACGCCGCTGCCCGGCTGCTGCCCAGCCCCACCTGGAGGTCCGTCTGGACACGCGCGTGGGCCACTCGCTCTCGCTTTGGACAGTCAAGATGTGGCTTGGTCTCTAAAAATGACTGGCTGGATCCTAAAAATGCTGTTTGAGAGCTTGACAATGGGTCTTTGAATCTTAAAATGGGCTTTGGAACTTGTAAATGAGGGTTTGTACCTAAAAATGAAACTTTGGGTTCAAAAGCATGATAATTTGGTCCCTAAAAGAGGGGTTTGGACCATCAAAATTAGGGTTTTGACATCCAAGATGCATCTTGGACCCTAAAACTGACTGGCTTAATCTTAAAAATGCCTTTTTGGAGCCTGAAATAGAAGCTTTGGAAAAGAAAAAATGTGTTTTTGTACTCTTGAAAGGAGACTTTAGAAAACACAACTGAGCCTGGGGGCCCCTCTCCAGCCCCCAGTGGGGTCGACAGTGTCCCCTGGTCTCACTGTGACAGGGAGGTGGACAAAACTGATGCTGCCATGGAACCAGCCCAGCAGGCGGCCGCTGTCCCCACAGCCCTGGGCATAGGGCACCTGTGGGGACAGGGAGGGGGACAAGAGACCTGGAGGGACAGAGACAGGGCTGGGGACAGTGGTGTGGCCAGGACACCTGTGGGGACAGTGATGGGGACATGGCACCTACAGGGATGACACTGGGGTCAGGGATAGGGTCAGCTGCAGGTTGTACACCTGCCCCTCCTCTCCGCTCCCACACGGGGAAGTCATGGGGCTGAATCTGGCACGTGTGTCCCCCTCCCCGCAGTGTCCCCACACCCCAAGGTGCTCTCCCCATCTCCTCAGTGTCCCCCCCAAACCTGTGAGCAGCAGAAGACTCCACGTCACCTCCGTGCTGGTGACGACCGCCTGTCTGACGCGGATGGAGGAGGGGAAGCTGATGCAGAAGATGTGCTGGACGTCGGCTGGGTCGAACACCTCCAGGGTGTCGCTCTGCTTCTGCTCCGTCAGCATGCAGGCGTGGGGGGGCTCCCCACGGGGATCCACTGTCACTGTGGGGAGGAGGGGACGGTCACCCAGCATGGCGGTGGCAGGGGGGGAAGGGGGAGTGAGGGGTCGGCATACATCCCTGACGCCGTGGGAGAGGGCCTGGCAGGAGCAGGCGTGACGGCCAGAGTCACGGAGCAAGAGGTGGGTCCTGCTGTAACCCAGGAGGAAGAGGTGCTGCTGGGCAAGCGCCAGCTTGTGGTAGCCATGAGAGGGGGGAGACAGGATGGAGGCCATCAGTGCTCGCTGCCAGCCGCGGCCCAGGCTCTGCAGGTACAGTCCCTTGGCGTCTGGAGGGGGAAACGCTGGGACATTGTCGCTGGCTGTGGGACAAAGTGCCACCACCCCCACGCCCCCGTGGCAACGGCCGACTCCCAGTTGAGGATGGCGGCCCTCTTGCAGGGCCAGGCGCTGGCGGGGGAGAGGGTTGCGGAGGGGAGGCAGCGGCACGTCGGGTCCAGGCTCAGCAGGTCGGGCAGCGTCAGGAAGGAGATGATGTGCAGCAGCTGTGGGGAGAGGGGGGCGGAGAGCATCAACCCTGGGCACCCCCGGCTTTGAGGGGGAGGCCCCAGCACCGCCATCTCCCCCTGCTCAACGCACCGTCTCGGGGACATGTCCTCCCCCTCCTCACAAGCCTTCAGGCTGCTGCGGCGTCGCTTGGGCTGGCGGGAGGGGAGTGGGTGAGGCGGGACAGAGAGGGGAGGGCGGACGTTGCCAGGCGACAAGCTGCGCCTTTGGGTTCAGACCCTCAGGTTGGAACTGTGGGCCCTGAAGAAATGTTCTGTGTCGAAAAGATAGCTTTGAGTCCCAAAACTGAGGATTTCAGCCTTAAAAATGGGGCGTTGGAAATGAAGTGGAAGCTTTGAACCATGAAATCAGGTTTCGTGCCCTCAAATGACACTTTGGTACTAAAACCTGAGGCTTTACACCCTAAAAATGGGCTTGGGAGGCTCAAAATGTGGTTTTCGGCCTTCCAAATTGTGGACTGAATCCGAAAAAGGGGGCTTTCCTCCCTGAAAATGAGATATTGGAAGCTAAAGATGAGGATTTGGTCATGGAAATGAAATTTGAATTCTGAAAATGAGGCTTTGGCCCTTCAAAATCAGACTTTGAGCCTTAAAAATGGTGCTCTCGGCCCTTCAGATGAGTCATTGGACCTAAAAGTGGGGCTTGGAAAGTATAAATGAGGTCTTGGACCCTAAAAGGGAGGGTTTGGACCCAAAAAAGGAGCCTTTCAGCCCTAGAATGAAGGTGTTGGACTCTAAAAATGACGCTTTAGGGGCTAAAAAATGTGGCTTTGATCTTTAAAGGAGGGCTTTGGCCCATAAAGATGCGGGTTTAGACACTTACAGTGCAACTTGGACCCTAAAAACGACTGGCTGGATCGTCAAGACCATCCTTTGGAGCCTGAAAATGAGGCTTTGGACACTTAAGATGCAGCTTTGGACTCTGAAAAGGAGCTTTCGCAAACTGAAACGGAGCCTTTGGACCATTAAAATGGTGCTTTAGAGCCTACAATGAGGCTTTGGAAGCCCAAACAAAGGCTTTGGAAGCCCAAACTAAGACTTTGGAAAACAAAAATGAGGCTTTGGACACTGTAAGTGTAGCTTTGGAGCCTAAACCCTCTCCCCTGCTCCTTTTGCTCTGGCAGGGCTCCAGCCAGGCTGGAGGGGACAAGAGGATAAAAGGAGTTCCCCGGGCATAGAGAAAGGCAGCGGGAGGGCTCTGGGTGGCACCCAAGGGCACACGGAGGGCCGTGGTGGGTACCCAGAGGCACACCAAGGGCTCGGGGTGGGCATCGAGAGGCAGCCAGAGGGCTCTGGGCTGCGGCAAAGGGCACATCTAGAGCCCAGGGCCGCACCAAGGGGCAAGCAGAGGGCCTTAGGAAGCACGCAAAGAGAAATGGAGGTCCTTGGGAGGCAGCCAAAGGCCATTTGGTGGCCCCTCAGCTGCCCCAAAAGGCCCACACACTGGTGCCAGGGGCGCAGGGGAAGGCAAACAGGCCTTGAGAAGACAAGAGGAGGGGTCCCGTGGCAAAGACAACAAGCTGAAGCCCATCCATTGGCAGGACACCAAAAGGCCCAGCGAGGGCCCTGGGTGGGAACCCAAAGGCCCATCAGGGCTCTTGAGGGGACCAGAGGATAAAGGCACAGAAGAAGGCGCAGCCTTCAGCAGCCACTGCAGATGGGACTCGCCTATGGCATGAGTAGAGCTTTGCAGGGCTGGACCAGCCCCTCAGAGAGCCCAGCCGCAAAGCTTCCTACACAAGGCTAAAACCTTGGCTGCTTTTCTCTTCCCTACTTCACATTCCCTGTAAAACTGGGTCTTAGCCTGACCAGGGCTGTAGGAGGGAGGAAGACGAGGGAAAACATTGCAGGGTAAATGCCCAGACACGGTGTGGCCTGGCGTGACTCCTGTAGGTACAAGCAAGCCCTTGGGAGCGTCCTGGTTTGAGGTGAAGCAGAACCAATTTTGTGTTCAGTAATTTTACTCTGCAGCCAAGCCTCTTCTAACCAACTGAACTCTCTGACATTAACAGCGTATTGTCCAGACGCTGTTCGCTCCCAGAGTGATAAGACCTGGTTGTTTCTAGTTTATGCCAAGGAACGGTGTGCAGAGAGGCTCCTGCTCATCCTTATTGCTGTCACAGCCAAGCTCAGCTCACTGTGTTATTTGCCCCGTTGGAGGGGGGGAAGCGGAGAAGCGTAGAGGGGCGGCACCTGCGGGGAGGAGAGGACAGGACGGGGGATCCCAAACTGACCCACGGGGTATTCCATCCCACCTGCCCCACGCTCAGTATAAAAGCTGAGGGATCACATGAGGCAGTCTCTTCTTTCGATGGCCGACGTCCCAGGAGGACTCTGTCAGTTCATCTGACTTTAATCCTGAACCGTGCATTGCCAAACCCAGATCGGGAATCCAGCTCCCGTCCATCGCTGAGTCCAGTCTGGGACTTTCCCAGTGCCTGCCGGTGACGTGATCGTCATCCTGGGAGTCTGATACAGTTTTGTGCATATCGTATAGATTTCAATACTTTCTTTTTATTTTATTATTCATATTTTATTAAAGTAGTTAGTTGCTTCTGTGACTCCAGAGGTGTAATACCGGGACTGCTGAAGGCCTTCTGTTGGCCGGCGAGCATCTCGCTCAGCGCCTCAGGGGAGGGCTGGGAGGAGAGTCCGTGAGCTCTCCTCTTTGATTTCTCCTGCTTCCTCTGAAGGTGGGACTGTTGCAGGGAGGCTGAGAGGTGGCAAGACCTTCCTTGGGTGAAGCTTCTCTGATTTCTGCTCTGACATCCTTTCTTCCTCTGACTTCTTCTTCAAGGTTTCCACAACTTCAGGGTCAATGGTTTTGGCATACCCGACCGATTCTGCACGCAGCTGCTGAAATCTGGAAATGGCTTTTTGCGTGCTCTCCTTGGCAGTCTGGCGCCTCACTCGAGAGACATCAGCAGCCTTTTGCAGTGGCTGCAAGATGAGCAGCTTTGCCCAAGAAGAAGAAGTGTCCAAAGGATCTGCCCCTCTGGCACTGGCAACCGAGCTTCCGCTGACCTCATCGGGAGCCCTCCTTAAGACGTGGACGGACTGGTCCAGCGCCTTCACCTGCTCCAGCACTTCCTCGACCATGGTCTCGGCCTTCTCTTTAACCTCCTGGTCTTCGGCCAGCGTAGCCCGCAGCAGCGTAGGCTGGATGCTTTTAGGCGCTTCTTCTTCTTTGGCACACTTTGGAGACTAGAATGAGGAGCAGATGATGAGGGACTGTGTTCCTTCAGCTCGGTTTGCCTTCCTCTTCCTCCTCACAAGACCCCTGCCCAGAGGAGTCCCTAGCAGTCCAGCTTGAAATCCTCTGGTTTCTCTGTAGGCTAGCGGGCACAGGGAGGTTTCTGGCTTCCTGTGGCCACGAGCCAAGTGTTGTGGGCACTTCTTGGCATCCAGCAGGTGCCATGTTGCTTAGAGCAAAGGGCACTGTACCTGCCCTGGACCTCAGCACGGTGAACCAGGTGCCACGGGCCGGCCCTCCACTGCAAGCTAGTGGCTGCCTGAGTACCGCAGATCGTGTCTGGAGGACAGGCCCCAGGGCACAGCGAGCCCCCGCACGGGCTGGTACTTCCAGCGGGCTCATTGGCTCCAGCCGCGGGAGGCGCTGGGCAGCGTTGCAGAGCGGAGGGAAAGTGGTGGAAGGTACTGGACCAGGCTCCTTGCTCCAGTCTCTTCTGCCACAGGTCCCAGCCGCTCACGGGGCACTGCTGCCCTGTATCAGGGGACCAGTTTGCCCCTTTTCAAGGCCAAATGCCAAGAAGAGTTTTTTTGAGAGCAGAAAAGGAAACAATCCCTTTTCTTTTGGCACCTGGCTGTTGTCTGACAGCCCAAGGAAATGTCCTTGGGACAGGAGGCAGTCTGAAAGTCCAGCCTCGGGCAAAGTGGGGAAGAACTCGCAAGCCAAGAACAGAGACAGGCAGCAGCCTGAAACCGTCCTCTCCCGTCATTTGCTCTTTGGCAGCTTGACAGCCTGACTGCCATGGCCGAGGGAGCTTTACCCTTCACCCGGGCATAGATACCACCCCACACTATCCGGAAACACTTCCCGAGAGGTTGCTGCAGGGGACGGAAGGCCGGCAGCATTTAATGGGCCCCCTGCTAATGAGAACTGGGCTAATCAAAGACCTCCTTGAAGAGAAAACCAACCCACGAATGGCCAAGCACCGGCACTGTCAGGTTCAGGGACGCTGCATCTTTGGATGCAGAAGTCTTTGGATGAAAACCAGAGGTTTTCAACCAGACGCGAAACGAGCTCCATGAACCGTGCGGCCATTTAGTGCAGCTCACAGGTTCGTGCTAAATGTGCGAGTCCAGGCGCAGAAGTGGCCACTGAGAGTTCCCAGGCACACTTTTGTGTCAGAAGGGGCTAGTGCCTCCTGTCCGAGATACACGGGAAGGAAAGCGCCCACTTCTTGGTCTCTGACAGCCACCTTCAAACGACAACAGGACACACACCAGCCAGGCACCACTTCCTCAGCAACCAAGCACGGCTCACAAGCCCCGAGGAGCTGCCTCTGTGTGTGTGGCAGCACCCTCTCCCAAGGCCCGGGTACCAAGGCACTAGCGCACAGCGGAGGCGGCCCCCAGCACCCACGCGGCTCCTACTCACCAGCTTCCCTTCGAGAGCGGACTTTTTGGAGCTGCTCTGGGTGCCTGGCTGTCTCCTCTTTGCAAGCTGCTGCTGCTGCTGCTGTTGGCTCTCGGCCTGCTGGAGGAGGTCTTGCTCTTTTTGAAGAGCCTCCAGTCTTTCAATCCGCTGCTTGATCACCGTGAGGTGCCTCTCAAGAGAAAGGAAGGCAGCTGAGAAGGAGCCGCTCTGTCCATCTGGGCCAGGCTGTTTTCCGCTCAGCT
The DNA here is from genome assembly GCF_963924245.1 of Chroicocephalus ridibundus. Taxonomy (NCBI): domain Eukaryota; kingdom Metazoa; phylum Chordata; class Aves; order Charadriiformes; family Laridae; genus Chroicocephalus; species Chroicocephalus ridibundus. The sequence continues at coordinate 2,163,558 of NC_086308.1, forward strand.
GCTCCCGTCATCCTGCTCCCAGCTGCTTTGCTCCAGGAGCCCCGGCAGCAGCTTCCAGCTGCCTGCCCAAGGCTCCAAAGACAGACTGTGCCAACGTGTTTGCATCCGGCACCGGCTCCTTCCACCGCCGGGCTTTGTCTGTTCACTGGGCCATGAGGCTCCAGGACTTCTCTTGGGGACCACGGGCCCCCTTCAAGAGCAAGCGTTACTTGGCCTTTTCTCACCTCTGCTTCCTCCTCCTCTCTCCACCTGGCAAACTCTTTCTCTCCTCCTGCAGCAGCCACTCTCACAGGCAAGAAACGTCAGTCCTTCCCGGCAGTTCAGGGGCATCGTCTAATTTGGCCGGGTCTTGCCGGAGCTTTTTCTGAAAGGTAACACCAGTTTGGGGTTCACTGTTGCCTGGACAAGCGCTCACGCCCCTGCATGCTGAGGCGTCCCGCAGGCCCAGCCTAGCGACGAGGGCAGGAGAGAAATGCTTCCCTCGGGACCCCGCGTGCTTGCAGGTGACTTTTCTGCCCATGCCCACCCCGCTCTCTGCGCTAGCTCTGCTGGCGGCCCAGTCGTCCTTTCCCTGCCACACCACGCGTCCCAGCAGCACAGCCCTCACTTCTGCATTGGGTGCCTCCCCTCCCCGAGATGCCGCAAGGGAAGCCCCAGCCCTCGGCACCGTGCCGCTGACCGGTGCCCACCAACACCCCGCTGTGTCTACCTCCTCTCGCATGAACCATCATTAAACCAAAGGTCTCTCAGCACTCTGTCTACCCGTCTTTTAATTACCTCCAGGGATGGTGCCTCAGCCACTTCCCTGTGCAGCCTGTTCCAATGCCTGAAAAACCTTTCAGGGGAAAGATTGTTCCTAATATCCAGTCTAAACCTCTGCTGGGGCAACTGGCGGCCATTTCCTCTTCTCCTATTGCTTGTTTCTTGGGAGAAGAGACCGACCCCCACCTCTGTACACCCTCCTTTCAGGGAGTTGCAGAGAGCGAGAAGGTCTCCCCTCAGCCTCCTTTTCTCCAGGCTAAACAGCCCCAGCTCCCTCAGCTGCTCCTCATCAGACTTGTTCTCCAGACTCCTCACCAGCTTCATTGCTCTTCTCTGGACCTGCTCCAGCCCCTCAATGTCTTTTTTATGGTGAGGGGCGCAAAACTGGACACAGCACTCGAGCTGGGGCCTCACCAGTGCCCAGTACAGGGGGACAGTCACTTCTCTAGTCCTGCTGGCCACACTGTTCCTGATACAGGTCAGAACGCTGTTAGTCCAACCTGGCCTTGTGCCCCGGGATTCTTGGTTTGTTGGGTTGGAGTTTGGGGTGGATTTTGGGTTTTTTGATTTGGATTTTGGATTGGATGCTGAGTTTCCTGGACTGGATTCTTTTTGTTGGATCTTTCCTGTTGGATTTTTGGGGTTGTTTTTTTTATTTATTTAAGTTGTTTTTTGGGGTTCATGTTTTGGGGTTGGATTTAGGGTTTGATTATGGGTTGGTTGGTTGGAATTTTGGGTTGGATTGGATTTTCACCCCTGTGCAGGCATGTCAGGCAGCCATTGTGACATGAGGGCGGCAGGGCCGGCGCTGAGTGTCTGGCGGTGGTGGCATGGCAACCGCTGATGTGCTGCCCGCAGTGGTGGGGCTGCCATCGGCAGGGACATGTTCAAGCAGGTCAGGTTCCTCCAACGCCGTCGAAGCTGGCCTTGAGCCCTGGGATTTTGGGTGGGTTGGGTTGGATGTTGGGGTGGATTTTGTTTTGTTGGGTTTGGATTTTGGATTGGATTTTGGATTTTTTTGGGTTGGATGTTTGGGGTTGGATTTTTTGGGTGGATTTGTTTTTGTTTCAGTTAGATTTTGGGTTGGAGTTTGGTTTTTTGGATTGGATTTTTGTGGTTGGACTTTTTGGATTGGAATTTTGTGGTTGGTTGGGTTGAATTTTGGGTTCTTTTTTGGGGGGATTGGGTTGTTTGGAGTTGGGTTTTGGACTTTTTTGGGTTCAAGTTTTTGGGTTGGGTTTTGGGGTTGGTTTTTTTGGGTTTGATTTTTACCCCTGCATGCGCGTGTCAGGCAGCCATTGTGACATGACGGTGGCAGGGCCAGCGCTGATTGTCTGGCGGTGGTGGCATCGCAACCGCTGATGTGCTGCCCGCAGTGGTGGGGCTGCCATGAGAAGGGACGTGTTCAAGCAGGTCAGGTTCCTCCAATGCCGTCCAACTGGGCCTTGAGCCCTGGGATTTTGGGTCGGTTGGGTTGGATTTGGGTTGTTTTGAGTTGTTTTTTTAGGGTTGTATTTTTTGGGTTGTATTTTTTGCCTGTATAGTTGTTTTTCGAGTTGGATTTTGTATTTTTGGCATTGGTTTTTTGGAGTTGGTTGAGTTAAATTTTGGGTTGGGTTTTTTGGTGTTGTGGCTTTTTCATGTTGCTTTTTTTGCTTTTGGGTGTTTTGATTTTGGGTTTGTTCAGGTAGGGTTTTGGATTATTTTGGGTTTGATTTTTTTGGGTTGCATTTTAGGGGTTTTTTTTTGGTTTAGTTTTTGGCCTTGATTTTTCCCTTTTCGCGGGCGTGTCAGGCAGCCATTGTGACATGAGGGCGGCAGGGCCAGCGCTGAGTGTCTGGCGGTGGTGGCATGGCAACCGCTGATGTGCTGCCCACAGTGGTGGGGCTGCCATCGGCAGGGACATCTTCAAGTAGGTCAGGTTTCTCCAACCCCGACAGACCTGGCCTTGAGCCCTGGGATTTTGGGTCGGTTGGGTTGGAAGTTGGGGTGGGGTTTTTTTAATGGTTGGATTTTGGCTTGGATTTTGGAATTTTTGGGCTTTGCTTTTTTTGGCTTGGATTTTTTGGGGTGGATTTTATGTTTTTTGAGTGATATTTTGGGTTGGATTTTGGGTTTTTCAGGTTGGATTTTTGGGGTTTGGTTGTTGGGGTTGGATTTTTTGGGTTGGATTTTTCGGGTTGTTTGGGTTGAATTTTGGGTTGGGTTTTTTTGTTTCGGATTTTTGGGATTGGGTTTTTGGGGTTCGGTTTATGTTTTTTTTATTAGATTTTGGGTTTTGGGGACTGGATTTTTGGGGTTGGGTTTTTGAACCCTGGGATTTCTAGTTGTTTGGAGTGGATTTTGGGGTGTTTTGGGTTGGTTTTTTTTGTGTTGGGGGTTTTTGTTGTTGGGTTTTTCTTTTTGGGCTAGATTTGTTGGGGTTGGATTTTTGGACTGGGCTGTCCCCAGGGCCCTGCATCCCCCATGCATTTAAACTTGCCTGTCTGATACCAACCAAATCCCTTTCATTTGGCTGAAAATAAAAGTATTCCAGTGCTTGACAAACCTTTCAGTGAAGAAATGTTTTTCCTGCTATCCAATCTAAACCTTCCCTGGCACAACTCCTGGCCATTTCCTCTTGTCATGTAACTCATTACTTGGGAGAAGACACCAACAGCCACCTCGCCACTTCCAAGCCTGTAGTGCTGCATTGGGTTTTTGTGACCCAAGGGTAGGACCCGGCACTTGGCTGTGTTGAACCTCAGACCACTGGCCTCTGCCCATCGATCCAGCCTGTCCAGATCCCTCTGCAAAGCCTTTCTACCCTCAAGCAGGTCGACACTGCCAACCAACTTGGTGTCGTCTGCAACCTTATTGAGGGTGCACTCGATCCCCTCATCCAGATCATTGATAAAGACATTAAAAGGAACTGGCCCCAGTTGTAGGCCCTGGGGAAAACCACTTGTGACCAGCTGCCACCTGCATTAAACTTTGTTCACCACCACTTTGGCCACTCTTTGGCTCAGCCATCCAGCCAGGTTTTCACCTGGCATAGAGTACTCCCGTCCAAGCCACGGGCAGCCAGTTTCTCAGGGAGAATGCTTTGGGAAATGCTGTCAAAGGCGTTTCTAAAGTCCAGGTAAAGAACATCCACAGCCTTTCCCTCATCCACTGAGTGGGTCACCTTCTCATAGAAGGAGATCAGGTTTGTCAAGCAGGACCTGACTTTCATGAACCCGTGCTGACTGGGCCTGATCACCTGGTTGTCCTCATGTGCCACATGATGGCACTCAGGATGATCTGTTCCATGACCTTCCCCACACTGAGGTCAGACTGACAGGCCTGTACTTCCCAGGATCCTCCTTCTGGCCGTTTATGTTGATGGGCGTCACCTTTACTAACCTCCACTTAACTGGCACCTCCCCGCTTTGCCAGGACTGCTGATAAATGATGGAAAGCGGCTTGGTGAGCATCTCCGACAGCTCCCTCAGTACCTGTGGGTGGAACCCATCTGGCCCCATAGATTTGTGTATGTCTAAGTGCTGTATCAGGTCCCTCACTATTCCCTTTGGATTATGGGGGCTTCATGCTGCTCCCCATCCCTGTCTTCCCGCTCAGGGGCTGAGTACCCAGAGAACTGCTGGTCTTACTAGTAAAGACGGAGGCAAAGAAGGTATTAAGTACCTCAGCCTTTTCCTCATCCTTTGTCACTATGTTTTCCGCCATATCCAATAAAGGATGGGGATTCTCCTTAGCTCTCTTTGTGTTTCTAATGTAATCATAGAAACATGTTTTAGTGTCTGTTATGACATTAGCCAGGTAAAGACCTAGTTGGGCATTGGCCTTTCTAATTTTTTCCCTGCATAACCTCACAACATCCTTGTACTCCTCCTGAGTTGCCTCCCCCTTCTTCAAAATGTCATAATCTCCTTTTTTCCCCTGAGTTTGAGACAAAGCTCTCTGTTTGGCCAGGCCAGTCTTCTTTGTCAGCTTGTGTTTAGGCACATGGGGATGGCCTGATCCTGCGCCTTTAAAAGTTCCTTCTTGAAAAACGTCCTGCCTTCCTGGACTTCTTTTGCCCTTCAGGACTGCCTCCCAGGGGACTCTGTCAACTAGGCCTCTCAAAAGGGCAAACTAAGATAACCAGGTCCAAAGCCCAGAGAGTTATTGCCATTAGGCACCTCCTGATGGTGGAGGGAGGGGAAGCCCAAAAGAAGGAACTCCGTGACACTGGTATGGTTCAATAGTTTGCATCCAAGCTGCAGTGTTCAAGGGCAGATGGTCAGTGGAGGAAACAATGCTTCAGGAGGTTAAAAGAAGATGAGACAGAGCGAAAGAACGTAGAAGGACGAAAAAAGAGGTTCATGGGGACATTCGGGCACAGGCTGGAAGGAAAACAGAAGATAGGAGAGGAGAATCATCTGAGAGCAAGAAGACATCCTTTGATGTACAGAGAACAAACTTGCTAAGTGAGTCAGAGTAGGACTGCACTATAAAATGTATGCCAGTTATTGCATTTGAGCGCTTTACCCAAGAGCCTCTTTACAGTCGATGGAGAAAAAAATTGGTGTTTCTCAGTCGTTCTTACTCTAGTCTATTTAAATATATCTTTTAGGATGGGCTAAAAGGAATTCTACTGAAAGAGAAAACACCTCAGCAAAGTAGCTTTAACCTTTGTCTCCTAACCTTAGGAGAGAAACAGAGAAAGCAGCGTGGAGATGGTGACAAATGAGGAGAGATGTGGGAAGTAAAGGTAAGCAGGACAGCCAGAGAAAAGGGGAAGGTTTGGTTTTCAGGGAAAAGCAGAGCCAAAGAGGGCAAAGAGGAAAAGCCTGTGTTAAAACTATCCTCCTTTCAGGACTGTCTTTCCATCCATGCTTGAACTTTGCCAGGTAGAACAGAAAGCTTTGTAAACAGACTCCTCCTCAGTCACTGAGCACTTTCTGGCTGAAAACCAGTTTTGGTAAATCATTCTGGCAGTGAGGGGGAAAACAAAAGACGATTTCAAAAGCAACACAAAAGAGGGGAAGAACCAAAAGTGATGGCAGGGAGGAAGGCCCCTCCTGTGCAAACCAGGGATGAGAACAGCTGTTTCCAGCTTGTGTGCGTGCCTCAGCCTGGCAAATGGGGAATGCCCACGGCTTGGGGTAGCCGTGCCCAAGGAGCTGACCTTGCTTGCACAGGGAGAGAGCAGTGTAGGGGCAGCAGTGAGGGACTTCAAGGCAGAAAGAAGAAAGGAAATATCAGGGGGTGTCATGCAACAGTGAGCTAAGTTGAGTTTGGATCCTGAGGCAGAAGAAGAAGGGGGATGTGCTGTTTGGTGCTGGGATGTGGAGCTACATACGGGATTCCAGGAACTCTGGGGCTTGGAAATCTTGCGCAATAAGTGAGCATTAGCAAGGCTTTGGAAGAAACGGGATGGGTTGTGGGGAGCTCACAGGCACTGGCAAATCCTCAGAAACCCACAGCTTGGTGTTGGAAGCAAGGGAGCAGACCCAGGCACAGGAGAGTGTAGCTGTGTTTTGGGGATGGCCAAGGGCCTTGGTGGGGCTTTGACACCCCAAGAGAACGGAGACCCTTGTCTGCTCAGCTGTGGCTTCTGTCTCATCCACTGAGCTCAATGAGAGGACACCAAGTCCTTACAGCTCCAGCGCCTTGTTGCCTCCTCACCCACCCTCCCCAGAGCCTGGGAGGTTCCTACTGCTGACCTGCACCTGGCACCTCATCACTGCCACATCACCCAAACAGAGCCCAGAGCATCTCAAGAGGCAACGGACATCCCTCCCCAGGGGATGGGAGTCCAGGCTTGGCCATCCTGTTTGGTGAAGCACATCAAGGCCTTTCACAGTGATTTCCACATTTAAATTTCTTCCCGGCCCATGTGTCTCCGACTTCCTGCTTCACCACACCACAGGGACAGGAACTTTGTCTGCTCCTTCCCTGCATGGTCTCTGCAGTGAGGGACTTCAGCAGGGTCTGATAACACCCTCAGAAACCTGGAGGTTAGCTGCTTTTACTTCTCGAGAGGACTAGTCAATCTTTCAGGATCTGCACTTCAGGAACTCGGCACCAGAGCGCTCCTTACCACAAAAAACACACGAAGGCGCCAAGTCTGGGCATAAGTTTCCTTTAGTCTTCAGCTCTTCTCTGGCTCATTAGAGGGATTTCAGGAGTGCAGTCAAAATGAAAAGATGTCCAAGCAAAGAGGCCAAGTCAATTTAACGCTTGATTTTGAAGAGCCAGTTCTGCATTAATCCCAACACATTTGGGTAACAGAAATGTCTTCGGGAAGAGTCTGCCCCATCTAGACCCATGTGGATGGACTGGCACAGCCACCCCCAGCAGGCGGAATCCCCATCTCCTAGGCTGAGGCACGCAGTCAACATGCAAACCTCTGCAGTGCCCACTTGTTACAGGCCTCCAGGCAGAGTGTGACTCATTCCACATGACCCTCTGAGCCTCTGTCAGCTCATTGTGCTTCCTCTACCCGTCCCTGCAACTCTCAAGCCTCTGGGAGCTTTGGCTTTGGCATCCTCCCGACATCCTGGGGCCAGGTTTCTAAATGCCTCCTCTGCAGCTTCCCCTCTTCCACCTCCTGTGTGCTGCCTTTTTGCCCTGCAGCCCAGTCCGTTTATACCAGCAGCCTCCTGAGATGAGTGTTTCTCTTCATGGTATTCCAAGACATCATTCCTGTGCTTGGAGGAGGCTGTGCCATAATGCCTATATGATTTCCCGAGCTCCTTCACCCTTCAAAGCTGCTTGCCATGGCACCGCTTGTATCAGTGCCCCGAGTACATCAAAGTCTTCTCCTCTGGAGCCACCCACGTGTGTTCCTCTGCTGGCCTTCCTCACTCCTCTTTGGCCTCTGGGACCCCGCTATTTCCTGGTCACTCCAGCAAGGCTGACACTAATTGTCACATCCCTGACCAGCTCTTCCTTGTTGGCCAGGACCAGGTCTAGGTGAGCATCGCCCTTTCTGGCCCACCAGGCAGCTCTGCTAAGAAGTCGTTTCATGATGCTCCAGGCTGCTGGCACCTTCTTTCTCTGCCTGGCCAGTGAATGCCTGGGCAATTACTGTTCCCCACAGGAATCTCCTCATTTACCTGGAGACTTCTTTGCGTTCCTGTTTAAGACTTGTTCTGCCTACTGTGCCTGATCAAGTAGTTTATAACTGCCAAGACAGGGTCACCCTTACTGGCTTCTCCTCCCATCCTCACTCACACAAGCTACTCACCCTATTGCCCATCTCATAGAGGAGCTCCATAGATCTGAGCTGCTCCTTCACACAGGCGGCATCCCCCCATCCTCATCCTCCCTGCCACTCCTTCCAGCAGAGCCCGTGTCCTTCCATTGCAGCACCACAGCTCAGCAAGCTGTGCCACCACATCTCATTGAATCCAAAATCATCACAGGGCTGGGACAAGACACGGGGATCCTCCTGGAAGGGCACAATTGGGCGGCAGCAGCTCAGCTGTGGCACCAGGGTGGAGCGCAGTCTCCTCACAGGGAAACCTGAGCACCGATCCTTACCAGAACAACCATTGTCCACCGAGCAGTTTGTGCTGGGCTGGGCTGTGCTGCACGTACAGCGTGGCCTTCACACCCGTGCTGTGCTGCACAGGTCCCTTGGCTGCAGGACAACCTCAGCAGCATGTTGTCACACAAGAGCCCGCAGACAGGTCCCACTCTCTGCCGGACATTACGCCTCCTGCGAGGCCTTGCCTGTATGCGACCCTGCAGCAGGAGGTTCTCATGGAAACTTCCTTTCTGTTTGAGTGTAGAGATGGTGAATAGTGTTGTTCCCTGTAAGAAAATCCTACAGTAGCTTGAAAGAGAAAAACAGGAGACTGTCTTCTGTGGATGGGGTCTGCATGGTGTGCTGTGTTCAGTTCAAAGGCCCATTTAATACACACATCCTGGAGTTCCCACCAGCTAAAAAGACATAGGATTGCCCCTGGGATACTCTCCGTACAGTGCTAGACCACATGAACAGCGTTTCAAAACATACATTATGAAGTGGGAGTGCCTTTCTTACTGGGATCATAACAGACCAACACTTCCTAGTGAAAAATCACTCTCTCAGCACCCCTGGAGGCAAACCTCTGGACCCATGGACTGGTAAGGGTGTAGTTTGCTCCAGTAACCCTTGACTTTATCCCCATCCACTGCTGGTTGTTCTCCTCCAGAGTCCTGCCTCAAAGCACCAAGGCCTGGGAGACCTCGCTGCTGGTAACTGAGGCAAAGAGGACATTGAATATCTCAGATCTAGTCCTACTCCTACTAAATTCGACAGCGGTCCTACATTATTCCCTTTTCTTCGTTTAACTGTTCCTGAATTACCTAAAGCTCATCTCGGTGCCCTGGAATTCCTATTTGAGTTTCAGTTGAGTTTTGATATGAACCACTGCTGGATCTGGAGGATGCTGCCCTGGAGGACAAGATGTATCCAGGCACATTATGAAAATTATTGGTGTTTGCGTTGATTGTATCATCAGGGCAGTGAGTAAAGATCCCCGTGTGACGTGCTCCATGTCCATGCAATGCCTGCAGCTGTTGTGTGGAGAAGGGACAGCCCTCGCCTCTCTGATGACACCTGATGACTGATGCCTCTGACTGAAGGCACCAGTGAAGGGAACAGACACCCAGCTGCACTCTCTGCGATGCCATTAGAGGCACTGGAGATCTGGTAAATTGAGCTGATGGAAAAGAGAGAGACCAAGCTCTCCCTATGGCCAGGACGGCACTTGTACATATGAATTCCTCTAAAAACTGCCATGAACACAAAGAGGAGAAGATTCTTATGGCCCTTGTTTAGGCATAAGCTGTCATTTCACTTGGCCAAAGGGCTTTCCCACCAGGCTCATTCAGGATCCCTGAGACGATGCCCTGTCTCTATGAACGGCTCCAGCAGAGCTTGCAGTTATCTAATAATAAGACCAAAAAAGGTGATATTTCGATGTAACTTTGAGAGGAGAATTAAAAGTTCTGGAAAGAAGTGTCTCTGCCCAGCTGAGGGAGGGAACATCAGTGGTGATTTCATCCTGCTTCCCAGCAGGTTCCCCTGGAGCCCCAGGGACACCTGGAGGGAGCCCCGAGGGGGCAGAGAAAGGGCTGCCTTGGGCTGGTCCTCTGCTGCTGAGCTGGGCTGGGCTCCTGGCATGGAGGGAGCTGATGGCAAGCGGGCAGCGCTGCAGAGAGACAGCTCTGCCCAGGAGCAGCTCCTCTGCCAAGCGCAGCAGGGCTGAGGGCACTGCCTGCAGGCAGCGAGGGCAGAGGAGGGAGGCAGAGAGTGTAAAGGCAGTCTGGGCTGGGAGGAGAGAGGAGAGCTCACTTGGAGAAAGATCTTCACAGCCCTGAACAGGGTAAGTCTCTGGCTGCAGGGCAATGCAGCTGCGGTTCCTGGAATGATCTCCCAAAGCTGGCACATCCCACAGCCTCTGGGATCTATCAGGAGGTCTCTCACAGTTTCTCCAGCGTAGAGGAAAAGGACTTGCTTTGGAGCAGGGCTTCCCTGTGGCTCTGTCAAAGGGACAGGGCACATCAGCTGCCTTCACCCGGGGATGGCTGCAGTGTGAAGGTGGGTGTGCAGCCAGGGGTGCCCAGGGCTGTCCTTCAGAGCAGGGTCCCTTCACCCAAGGGTGCTTTGTGCCGTGGCAGGGACTTATCTCCTGTCAGGATCAGCTCTCCGTTTACCTGAGGAGCTCCCACCAGCAGTGTGGGGAGAAGCTGTGGGGGGAAGAGGCAACTCCTGGCAGGAGAGCGTCCTGCTGTCAAGGGGGTGCTGCGTGGGGCAGGGCTGCTCTCAGCTGCAGTTCACCCCCAGGACATTTCCCAAGGGATTGTTTGAGGGAAAGCTCAAGGCAGGAATTACGTTACAGATAAGGAGCTTTCCTGCGTTTGTGTTTTTATTTTCCTAGTGAGAGGGTGGGGAGGTAGAACAAGGGATACATGTATAGGGAGCTCTCAAGTGGGAAGAAGTCAGTGAGACTCCTGAGCTGTAGCTCTGAGTGATCAGCAGGTCTGCCAGGAACCTCCTGGAGTGCCTTCAGCCACTCCTCTGCCCATGGGCAGCACCAGCATCAGCTCTGCTGGACCCATCGGGGTTGTTCTGACCTGCCCTTTTCCACCTGCAAACAGGAACATGAACCCGGCCAGTGCCCGGCAAACAGGCAGGTTTCTGTGGGGCCAAGGGGAGCGCACAGGGGTTGGGATGGGGTCTGTGAGAGCTGACAGGGAAAAGACATGGGACAGGGAAACACCTCCCAGGAGGAAAATCTCCCGGCAGCAGAGCTATGATCAGGGAATGAGAGGAAAGAGAAACCAGAAATGCTGTGGGAGGAAGGATTCAGAAAACTCTGTAGGATCCCCTCCAATGCAGACCCCTTCCCCTGAGCAAGTGTCTCCATGGGAATGAAGTGTCCAAGCTCTCCTCTAACCCGTGGGGCTGTGGGCAAAGTAGTCTATGTGGCTGGGGAATGAGCTGACTCTCCCCTTCTGAGATACCATCACTAGGACACTTGGGTGTCTCCTTGGGGTGTCCTTCCAAGCACTGCGCTGCCCTCCAGGATGCCAGTCTGTCCTGGAGCATCCTGGTGTTACCTGAATGCCCAGTGGAGAAGCGCAGAGACGCTACGACCAAGGAAAGGCTGCTGGGTTTGCGAAACGAGCCATGTGTGTCCTTGGCGAGAAGTGGGGTGCTGAGACCTTGAGAAAAGGTGAGACGCTGAGCTCTCGGCAGTGAGTTTCTCTGCTCTCAGCAGCGCCTGGTGTCTTTTCAGGTCTACATGTGAGTGCGATTCCCCTCTGTCTCAGAAAGGCACAAGCAGAGGGCAGCTGGGAACAAGACAGAGGGACAGACCAGCTCCCCTCGCTCTGCACTAACCCTCAGACAATCCCCTCGCCTGGCAGGACTCCCTTTGCTGTCCCTGAATGTAGCAGAAATGGTGACGGTTTCTGAAATCCAAGAGAATCTCCTGCTGAGACGGGAGAGAGCTGTATAAGAACCTCTCTCCAACACTCTTGCAACTGTGGTTTCATGGCAATGGGAGTGCAGAGACTGAGAAGCCCTTTTTTCATGAGGAGAGGTTTATCTGAGAAATTGGGACACCAGGACTGGCCACCCCATTCCCACGAATCTGCTGCTGCAGAGCAGGGCTGACTCCTGGGCATCCGGCGGGCAGAGGTCCCGCTCCTCCTGGCACACCTGGACAGAACCAACCAGAGCTCCAGCCACAGAGCTGAATGAAGATCTGATAGAAATGGAAAAGCAGTGCAGAGTGTGAAGTATGAGAAATGGTGTGGATTTTGCCCTGAGAAGTCTCCCCTAACTTCTCAGTTTTTGTCTGAGAAGTTAGGCCTTTCTCCTAACTTCTTCAGTGATGAATACCCAGAGGCAGCAAATGTCCAACAGCAGCTCCATCACCCAGTTCCTCCTCCTGGCGTTCGCAGACACACGGGAGCTGCAGCTCTTGCACTTCGGGCTCTTCCTGGGCATCTACCTGGCTGCCCTCCTCAGCAACGGCCTCATCATCACCGCCATCGCCTGTGACCACCGCCTCCACACCCCCATGTACTTCTTCCTCCTCAGCCTCTCCCTCCTTGACCTGGGCTCCATCTCCACCACTGTCCCCAAAGCCATGGCCAATTCCCTGTGGGGCACCAGGGCCATCCCCTACACAGGATGTGTGGCCCAGCTCTTATTCTTTTTCTTTTTCATGTCAGCTGAGTATTTTCTTCTCACTGTCATGGCCTATGACCGCTACGTTGCCATCTGCAAACCCCTGCACTACGGGACCCTCCTGGGCAGCAGAGCTTGTGTCCACATGGCAGCAGCTGCCTGGGGCAGTGGGTTTCTCAATGCTCTCCTGCACACGGCCAATACATTTTCCCTGCCCCTCTGCCAGGGCAATGCCCTGGACCAGTTCTTCTGTGAAATCCCCCAGATCCTCAAGCTCTCCTGCTCACACTCAGACTCCCTCAGGGAAGTTGGGCTTCTTGTGGTCAGTGTCTGTTTAGGCTCTGGTTGTTTTGTGTTCATCGTGCTGTCCTACGTGCAGATCTTCAGGGCCGTGCTGAGGATCCCCTCTGAGCAGGGACGGCACAAAGCCTTTTCCACGTGCCTCCCTCACCTGGCCGTGGTCTCCCTGTTTGTCAGCACTGGAATATTTGCCTATCTGAAGCCCCCCTCCATCTCCTCCCCAGTTCTCGATCTGGTGGTGGCTGTGCTGTACTCCGTGGTGCCTCCAGCCGTGAACCCCCTCATCTATAGCATGAGGAACCAGGAGCTCAAGGATGCCCTCTGGAAATTAATGACCAGGTTATTTTCTTCAGCCATAAACTGTCTCCTGCAAATCACTCATAATGTAATTCATTATACGCCAAGCCCGTCTTCTATAGGTTTGGTTAGGGGTTAGGTAACTGTGTGTTAGGTTTGGTTGAGGGTTTTGGCTTTTTCTTGCCTTTTTTTTTTTTTAAATTATATACTTTTGTCCACAAATAAATGTCATTATTTGAGATTTTTTTTTTACTACCTATCTATCCAAATTTCTGAGACTCACAGCGTCATGCCTAAAATCCTTCTTCTCAGGCCTTTTCTGGAGCTGCAGGGGTAGAGCCGGAGCGCCGAGGAGGAGGGGAAAGAATCCCAGTACTTGCAGAGCACCAACACTTGTTCTTTCCGGGGCTGCTCTATTTTCACTTCCACACTCGCCTTCTGAGCCCCTGTGTTGATCTAAGGCCTGAGTGCTCTGGCAGCTTGGTCATGGTGCTGCTGTGTAGCAGCTCTGTGATCACAGGCAAGGAGAAGCAATGGGCACCTCTGAGAAAAAGCTCGTCTGCATAACAGAGTTTCAGCCATGAAAGGGGATCTGCTCAGGGCAGCGCAGGAAGGATCAGGTCTTCTTCCACAGTTGCTGTCAAGAGCGTTCCTTCAAACGTGCCCTGGTGAGGGATGCCCAGTAAAGAGGTAAAGAGTGTGCGTGTGCAGGGTGAGGGCACACACAACAGTGTCCTTGCACAGCCACACCTCCAGGGACAGAACTGAAGGACCAGCAGAGCGGGGTCTGGTCTGTGCCTTTGTTTGCTGGACACCCCGGGGAAGCTGTCCCAGGGCAATCGTCACAGAACAGACACCTGAAACCACCATTTGCAGAACTGGACGCCTACGCAAACCCAGAGAGGATGTTTGTCTGCCTGTGGAGAGACACCGAATAACGAGGTCAGAAGTCCCTGTTTGCATGGTTCAGAGGAGATTTCGGCATGCACACCGTGTGCATGTGGGGACATGAACCCGAGAGAGCACAAGCACCAGCAGCTGTTCTTAGAAATGCCCAAAAGTGCTGTGGGACAGGCAGTGTCCCTTCATTGGAGAGTAACGTCCCCTGGGAAACCCCCTGAATGCAGCACTGGGATGGGCTTCCTTGACCCCAGGTCCCTGTGTCCAGTCCTCACGCCGTGGGGCATCTCAGAGAGGTGCCGAGCAGGGAGACACAGCGCGGGGCTGAGGTGCTGCCGGCCTCTGGGAGTGGCAACAGGAGGCCATGGAGTCTGCTGCAGGGCCTCTGCCCGTGCCAGGGAAGGACTCGTGTCTCTGAACAGCCCTGCCAGAGCCCTGTCAGTGCTGGGTGTGTCTCCAGGAACAGCCTGTGTGCTTCTTAGCAACAGACCAGGACAAAATAAGGTGAAAAAACTAATGGGTCAAAATAAAAGTAAGTAGAAGGAGGGAAAAATCATCTAATAAAAAACATTTAAAAATAAAGAAAAAGCTTAAAAGCAAAGGCCACATGCAGAAGAAAAGGCAAATCAAGGAAGATTTTTTCTCTATTTCCCATCATCAGACAATGTCAAGTCACCTCCTGGGAGGCAAGGATTCAGTACATGTAGCGGTTTTTATGGAAGACAAATGTGTTCAAAGCGAATGTCCTCCCAATTCCTTTCTCTCAGCTTTTATTGCTGAGAATGTTGCCACATTGCATGGAATATCCCTTTGGTCAATTCAGTAAAGCTGTCCCATCTATGGCCCATCCCAACCACTTGCCCACCCCGAGTGTACTACCTTTAGAGGAGGTTGGAGGGACAGCCTTCATGCAGTGCGAGCGCTGCTCAGCGATAGCCAAAACACTGGTGCGGGATCAGCACCATTCTAGGCACGAGTAGGAAGCACAGCAGGGTATGGCTGCTATGGGGAAAGTTAACTCCATCCCAGCCAGACCCGGTACAAGGTTGTTCAGGGGTCTCTTCCAACCTGAACCATTCCAGGGTTCAATGAATCTCTCCTTGGAGAGCTCTTTGAAGACAGAATAGAGAGAGGAAGAAGAAGAAACAGAGCGGCAGAAGTAGAGATGCAAAATGCACCATTCTAAATATAGAAGTTCCTCTGAGGAACATTTCTCCCCTCAAAATATTGGTAGGAAATCTGTGAGATAAAGCTGATGAAAGAAGCTCCCTTTTTTCTGCTCAGGGACTGGGCCACAAGGAGGGTGATGGGTGGGTATGGACTCATAGAATCACAGACTCATAGAATGATAGAATGTATTGGGTTGGAAAGGACCTTGAAAGGTCATCTAGTCCAAGCCCCCTGCAGTGAGCAGGGACATCTTCAACTAGATCAGGTTGCTCAGAGCCTCATGCAGCCTGGCCTTGAATGTCTGCAGGGATGGGTCCTCCACCCCCTCTCTGGGCAACCTGGGCCACTGTCTCACCACCCTCAGTGGAAAGAACTTCTTCCTAGTGTCTAATCTAAACCTGCCCTGCTCTAGTTTAAAACCATTGTCCCTCATCCTATGGCTACATACCCTTGCAAATGTCGAGCCATTGACCACTACCCTCTGGATGCCATCATCCAACCAATTCCACATCCACTGAACAGTCCATCCATTCAATCCATATCTCTCCAATTTAGAGAGAAGGATGTTGTGGGGGACCGTTTCAAAGGCCCTACGAAGCCCCGATATACAACATCTGTAGCTCTTCCGCTGTCGACTGATGTGGTCACTCCATTGTAGAAGGCCACTAGATTGGTCAGGCAGGACTTGCCCTTGGTGACGCCATGCTGGCTGTCTCGAATCACCTTGCTGTCCTCCATGTGCCTTAGCATAGCCTCTAGGAGGATCTGTTCCATGATCTTGCCAGGCACAGAGGTGAGGCTGACAGGGCCATAGTTCGCAGGGTCCTCCTTTCTACCCTTTTTAAAAATGGATCTCATGGTAACAGCATCAGAAAAAAAAAATCCAATCAAAACAAAACAGAAAAAAAACAACAACACAAATTTGAACATCGTGGGAGCACAACTGGGATGGACAGACTAGTACACTGATATCACCCTCAGGGACTGAGCAGCTGCCTTCTGCTTCCTCATCATCTGGAGGCACTACAGTGTGTCACCCAAGTCAGACCCTTGGGTCACATGAACCATTTTTCAGTTCTGATAGACTATACTCATTATTTCTCCATCGACTCTGACAAGAGCCGAGTTACCCAGATATCCAGGCTGTGGACGGCATATTTCTCATGCAGTGACCGCTTGGAGTAGCTCTACTGACCTCTCTCCATATTTGCCATTCTACAGCTTTGAGAGGAGGAAATCACCCTGCAGCGCCTGGCCCTGTCCATGGCTACTCCAAGCCATAGCACTGATTCCTCACAGCCTTTCTGACTTTGGTCTTTCCGTCCTGGTGGGAGATGATATTATTGTCTTAATCCTGAATTTGTTGGGAACCCAAAAGGAGAGACTGGAGGCTGTTGGGTTACATGTAGGGCTTCAGAGAAATCAGGGAGTGCATTAACCTCACGCAAGGGCAGGAGATACTTCCCGCTGGAAGGGGTTATTTGTGCTATTGGCCACACAGCCACCCAAGGCAGCTGGGGTAAGAATCACTCAACCAGGTTTTAGGCATTGGGGTGAAATGAATCTGCACAAATACAGAGATTTGCAGTGTAGTGACGTGACCCCGTCCTTTTTTCCTTCTCATGCACGCAGCTCAAATACAAGCTTTGTCTCCAGGCCCCTTCTGGATGTGAACCATCATGCAGACAACAGAAACAGTGTGAGTTCAGCCTCTCGGGGCAAACTTTGTCTAACGTGGGGATAACGTGGGGCACAGGCACAGGTTTGAACGCAGAGAGGTGGAGGTGCGGAGAAGCCTTTTCTGTTGCTGCGCCGTTGAGGTAAACCCAGATTGAACAGGTTTCTTTTCTGCTTCCCTGGGTTTTTTGGAGTTTGTTTTTTATTCCCCTTCCATGAGTTTAGCAGTTTCCCTTTGAGCAGCTAAATCTCATTTTTCAGTTTCTCCACTTTTTAAAGACATAGCTGAGTCATGACTGACATCTCATGATGGATGAGGGAAATGTCTCAGCCTGCAACTGGGAATAGGTGAAGTTGTGAGGAGATAAATGTGTTGCTTCAGACAACAACTGGTATGAATACAGCAAAAATAGAGAGTGAAGGTGAATGAGCAGGAAAAAAAGGAAACCTGCCCAGTCCATAGAGCTCTGCAGAAGGGGGCTGGAGCTGTACATAACATGAGGTGATACAAGTGGGATCACGACTTAGAGAAAATTTTTCAGCAAGGCTGTGTGAGAGAGGACCAGATAAACAAGAGACTCCACAGTGTGCGGAAGTGATGGGAAGAAAGGTCTTGGGGTAAAAGCGTGAGAAACAACGGGAGAGATTTGGGTTGCAGAGATTTGAAGTAGTCCTGTCCAGGTCTGAGAGGCCGAGTTTCAGAGACAAGGGAAAATAGAGAAACTCTCAAGCATGTTTTGGAATTTGTGGTACTATCACTAACAACAGAGAGGACGTTGCTGCAAGGGAACTCTTATTCTTCATGATGATGCACTAAAGCTCTTTTATTTCCTTCCCAACACTTACTGTTACTTGTCAAAGTAGCTGTAATTTTCAGTAATTAGCCTCTGGCACAAAGTTCTCAGGACAGTGTTTTTGCTCTCGCTGCTATCTCTTTGTCACCATTTAAAGATGACACCTCGTAGACAGAATTGCCCTGAATTCATGCCCGCTTTGTGTATTTTCTCCCTGGTTCCAGTAAGAGGTGGAGGGTGGGAATAGGGAAGTTGGTCCAGGCCAAGGTACAGATCCCAGATCTCTGGAAAGGCACAAAGGAAGGCAAATTTTTCATGCGGTGGTGTGACCGGCATCCACTGCTCCTGACCCCTGGAGTACCCTGACACAACACCGTGACCTGCATTTCCAGTCTGCTGAGTCCGAACTGTGCAGCAGAGATCCTAGAAGCTCTGAACTGCCTTCGTCTGCCCTGCGTTTCAGCACGTCAAATGAAAGTAACCGAGTCAAAGAGTTGGTTTTGAGCTTCTTCACAGCCTAAAGCGCCACATGGGTAAGGAGACTGGCCAGGAAATGTAAATAATCAAAGGTAGGATGAGACACCTACAGAGCACAGGATAATGCCACCCTGAATTGTCCCAGGAGCTGAAGAAAACCTCACCTGTAGCTGACTCTCTTCTCCTGGGGCACACTGCAAGGCACAGGCTCATGGAAGGGTTTTTGGGAAAGGGGTTGATGGGGGATCCTCTGGCCCAGCCTCTCACCAAAAGGTAGGGTTGTCAATCCCCAGGTCAGGTTGGGTGACATTCTGGGGAGCTGAAAACCTCCAAAGATGGAGATAACAGAGAGTCGATGGGTGTCCTGCTGCAGGGCAACGTCCGCCTAGTCCGTGTTTCCTAATGCTCAGTATAAATCTCCATGGAGGATGCTTGCCGCTGTTGTCTCTGCCAAACATCCTGGAGGTGGATTGTCTCCACCTTCATCTCTCCAGGAAGATGGCACCTGCTCTTAGACTGCCCTGTGCCTCCCCTTCAGCAGATTGAAGAGGCCCAGTTGTCTCAGCCTCTCCACACAGCTCATGTGCTTCAGGCCCCTAACCCCATCCTCACAGACTTCCTCTGGACTTTCTCCAGTTTCTCCATCCTCCTTTCCCAATAGGATCCATATATGGCATCCACCATAACTCCCACACCCTTCTCCCCAGGAAACTCCTCAGCCAGTCGGGTCACAGCCTGTCCCAGTGCACAGGCTTTGTTCTGCCCCCAGTGCACACCTTGCCCCCTTTGCCTTACGAAACTTCACTTCAGGAGGTTTCATTTGGCCAAATCCCCAAGTGCGTCGAGGTCCCTCTGGACTGAAAGGCCAAATCATCAGCATTTAAGGTTTGATGGACAGTGCCTCAAACCAGATAAGCATATGGGGAATTGCAGGATGCTACAGGTCATGAAAGAGAATGATTTGCTTTATGGATTTGCCACCCAAGTTTGAAAATCAGCACACCAACCATCTCAGATATACCCCAAGGTTGTAAGAAAAATGAAAAGCGTGGCCAAGGGGGAATGGATGGACAGGGAAACCGTTCATTTTGGAGGGTAGTTGGATAAAAAAAAGAGAAGCAATTGTCGTTTCAAGGAATGAAAAGGTCAGGACTGTTTTGGGGCACCTCTGAAGCACCCTGGCACCTGATCTGAATTACTTCTGTGGTGAGAGACAACCTAAGAGCTTTCCCTAATTTGAAAAAATGAAGGGGAAGAAAGGACAGTCATATTTAGGCTGGAAGGGACGTTGGGAGGTGTCTCGAGCAGCCTCCTGCAGGGCCAGATGAGATTACCGAGGGCTTTCTCCAAACACATCTTGGTCA
Source organism: Chroicocephalus ridibundus (assembly GCF_963924245.1). Classification (NCBI taxonomy): domain Eukaryota; kingdom Metazoa; phylum Chordata; class Aves; order Charadriiformes; family Laridae; genus Chroicocephalus; species Chroicocephalus ridibundus. The sequence continues at coordinate 2,182,958 of NC_086308.1, forward strand.
CTTTCCAGAAGAGATCCAGTGCACGCTCCCTGGGAAACAGCTTCCAGCACTTGACTATCCTTATGCTGGAAAAATTTCTCCCTGTATCTGCCCTGACCCTCTCGTTTGTCATCGCATTGCCTCTTGTCTTTGTGTCTTGTACCATGGACGTGAGGCTGACAGTCTTCAGAATGAAAAGTCTGGGAAGATCATGGAACAGATCCTCCTAGAAGCTATGCTAAGGCACATGGAAGACATGGAGCTGATTTGAGACAGCCAGTATGGCTTCACCAGGCTCATGTCCTGCCTGACCAAACTAGTGGCTTTCTACAACGGCGTGACTGCATGAGTGGGCAAGGGGGGAGCTATGGATATCATCTCTCTGGACTTCTGCAAGGCCTTTGACACGGTCCCACACAACATCCTTCTCTCTAAGTTGGAGAGATATGGATTTGATGGGTGGACTGTTCGGTGGATAAGGAACTAGCTGGATGGTCGCATCCAGAGGGTAGAGTGGTCAATGGCTCAATGTCCAGATGGAGAGGGGTGGCAAGCAGTGTCCCTCAGGGATCCGTACTGGGACCGGTGCTGTTCAACATCTTCATCAATGGCATAGACAGTGGGATCAAATGCACCCTCAGCAGGTTTGCTGATGACACCAAGCTGAGTGGTGCGGTTGGCCTGCCTGAGGGACAGGATATCATCCAGAGGGACCTGGCGAGCTAGAGATGTGGGCCTGAGCAAACTTATGAAGTTCAACAAGGCCAAGTGCAAAGTCCTGCACTTGGGTCGGGACAACCCTCATTATCAATACAGGCTGGGGGATGACGTGATAGAGAGCAGCCCTGTGGAAAAGGTCTTGGGGGTCCTGGTGGATGAAAAGCTGGACATGAGCCAACAATGTGTGCTTGCAGCCCAGAAGGCCAATTGCATCCTGGGCTGCATCGAAAGAACCGTGGCCAGCAGGTCCAGAGAGGGGATTCTCCCCCTCTACTCTGCTCTCATGAGACCCCACCTGGAGTATCGTGTCCAGCTCTGTAGCCCCCAGCAGCACAAGAGGGACATGGACTTGTTGGAGCGGGTCCAGAGAAAGGCCACGAAGATGATCCGAGGGCTGGAGCACCTCTCCTATGAAGAGAGGCTGAGAGAGTTGGGGTTGTTCAGCCTGGAGAAGAGAAGGCTCCAGGGAGACCTTATAGCGGCTTTCCAGAACCTGAAGGGGGCCTATCAGAAAGCTGGGGATGGGCTGTTTGCAAGGGCATGTAGCGATAGGATGAGGGGCAATGGGTTAAACTAGAGCAGAGTAGGTTTAGATTAGACTTTAGGAAGAAGTTCTTTCCACTGAGGGTGGTGAGACACTGGCACAGGTTGCCCAGAGAGGTGGTGGAGGCCCCATCCCTGGAGACATTCAAGGCCTAGGCTTGATGAGGCTCTAAGCAACCTGCTCTGGTTAAAGATATCCCTGGTAAAGCAGTTCTTCAAGTATGAGAGTGTGCAGAACCATCGTCAGGGCAACAGGCAGAGCTATCAGGAGAGAAGCTTGGGGAAACAGGAAAGTCATGGGGAAGCTCCATAGAAGAAAGGAAACATGCAAGATGTGGAAGCAAGGATTTAAAAAAACCAAAAACAACAGAACACAATACCAAAAAAAGGGAGGAATTCAGAAACAGAGTTGGATTTAGGAAAGCCAGAGCTCACACAGAGCTAGAACACTTGCAAAGGAGTTCAAGGGTACAGGGAAGTAGTCACCGGCATAGGACAGTGTAGGGCAGCCTCTGGTGGGATCCCACTCTCCTTTCGGGGGGCGGGGGGGCTTTGGGGAGCCCTTTGTGGGGGCTGGGATTGCCCAGATCCTTGTGTATTTTACTGTGGCTAACTTATCTTCAGTTGAGGTGCCTGAGAAGACACCAGGTCACTACAGCTCCAGGGCTTTCTTGCCTCTTCACCCACCCACTCACTGCCTAGAGCCTAGGAGGACTCCTACCGCTGTCCTGCACTCGGCATCGCACACCCCCACACCTCCCTGCCCCCAGGAGCAGCCCTGAGCATCCCATGAGGGAAAGGATCCCCATTGCTAGGGGATGGCCATCAGCGCTTGAACATCCTGCTTGATGGAACACATCAGGGGCTTTCACAAGAACCTCCAGATTTGATTTTCAACCTATAACCAGTGCCTCTGACTTCCTGCGTCACCAGCCACAGGTTCCCTTCCTAGCGAGGTTCCCTTTCCTGGTCATTCCCTCCATGGTCTCTCTCCACTGATTAGCCTCGCTGGGGCCCAGTAGCACCCTCAGAAACTTGGAGATTTGCTGCTGACTTCTACTTCTCCAGAGGCTTGGGCTTTCAGGATCTGCAGTTCAGGAACTTGGCACCAGAGGGCTCATTAACATGCAAAACTCACCCACAAGCCAAGCCTGTAGGCATGATTTTCTTAACTCTTTAGTTGTTTTCTGGTTAATCAGAGAAATTTCAGAAGTTAAAATATTGCAGTAATAGAAAACAATAAGAAAGGTTTTTCCTTTTGCTCCAGTTTTCTTCATTTCTTTTCTTACACATTAAGTGATAGCGGCAATCTCCAAACGGTATTGAAAGCCGACATCTCCAATGAGGCTGAAAATACAGACAAGTAAAGACCCCAAATGTCAGACACACTATGGGCAGTCCTTGTCCCAACCCACATTTCTCTCTTCAGCCACCTGGGACTACAGCAGCCTTGTTCAAGTCCGAGTTTTCTCCACTGCAGTCTGTAGCTCCATCTTTCACTCCATCAGCACTGGTATCCACAAGTTTTATGAAAACCAGTGCCAGCCTTGGCTGTCGCAACCATGAAATAGTGGGGTCTCACCTCCCAAGGAGAAGGAGAATAGAAGAATGCAGGTGACAGACCTCAGAGGAGCAGACTTTGGCCTAGTCTTCTGACTTTTTTGGGGGGAGCCCATGTGAGCAGCACAGAAGGGCAGCAGAGGGTCTGCAGTACAGTGGTCTGCAAGGACAGTGTCTTTCAAGTGCAAGAGTGCGATCATACCCATTGTCAGGACAACAAGCAGAGCTGTTATAAGAAGAGCTGGGGGAAACCAGACACTCATGGGGAAGCCCCATAGAAAAAAGGAAGCATGAAGAGGTGGATGCCAGGATGAAAACAAAGGAGGAATTGAGGAATATGGTTGGTTTTGGAAAACCAAAGCTCCCGTAGAGTTGACACTTGCAAGGGATTTGAAGGGCACAACAATGAGCAGTTACTCCTTCAGGAACAGCTAAAGAATAAACAAAGATAATGTGTGGTCATGGCTGAATTTGCAGAGAGTAGGTGTAGGTAGGTACGAGGTACTCTTGGCCTGCGTCTTCACCAGCAAGGTCTCCCAGGTCTGTGTGCTTAAGAGGCAGAACCCCATGCGAAATCCAGCAGTGGGTGGAGATCAAGTCAGGGGCTACATAGGTAAGGTCAACCTTTGGTAGTCCATTGGACCAGACAGGATGAATCCAAGGATGTTGAGAGACCAGGCTGATGTCAGAGCAGGGCTGCTCTGATCCATTTTGGATCATTTTGCGTGGCTGGGCAGCAGCTCTGTGGAAATGGCCCTGCGGCTCCTTGAGTTCTATCACGCCAAACAAGAGCCAGCAGCAAAGGCGGCCAACAGCATCTGAGGCTGTATGAGCAGGAGCACAGCCAGGAGAAGTGATTGTCCTGCTCTGCTCAGCACCTTTTACACCACACCCTGACCAGTGACAGTGAGACAATGGCAAACAGGAGCCAGCTCACTGGAGGGCCACTAAGGTGGTAGCCCTTCCGTTGTCCTTCAAGTGTTTGTGTGATTTCCCTAACAACAGCAGCATATACCACAACAAAAAAAACATTAAAGCAACAACATCATTGATCGGCCTAAATATAAATACCTGCCCTGGAGCAGTCTACATCTGTGGTAGCCCCTCTGGGCAATGACAATGGAATCAAAGAATCAGCATCGCAGAACAGTAGGGGTTGGAAGGTTTGAAGAGGTAAGGTCTGTTCAGAGGATGTTCAGACTTCTGTGACACTGACTGTGAAAACATTCATGAGAGGCCTTTACCCTATTTACAACCACTAACCTGAAGCCCTACCACCACCTCTAAGTGAAGGTAGTCGGGTAGCAAACACCGAGGGAAATGGGCAAGACAAATTGGAGCAGGGCTGAGTAGAGAGGAAGGATCACCTCCACCGACCTGCTGGCAGTGCTCTTCCTAGTGCAGCCCAGAAAGCCATTGGCCACCTTTGCTGCAGAGGTGCAAAGCCTGGAGAAGAGAAGGCTTTGGGGAGACCTAATATCAGCCTTCCCACATCTTCTTGTCTGTCACCATGACAAAGGCTCTTCACTGTTGTGCGTGATGGGAGGATGAGGGCCAATGGCATCAGCTGAAACAAATGAGCAAAACATCCTCCCTGTCAAGACAGTCAAACACTGGAGAAGATTTCCCAGAGAGCTTGTGTCATCTCCATCCTTGGAGCTTTTCAAGCCCAAAATGAAGGAAGCCCTGAGCAACCTGGTCTGACCCCGTAGCTGACCCTGCTGTGGGCAGGAGGGTGGTCTAGAGATCTCCTCAGCTTCCTTCCAGCATGAATGATTCTGCGTTTCAATCCACCATCTTTCCTTCATGAGGGAAGGGAAATCAGTCAGGTTCCTGGTGACCTCGGAAGTCAACCAGAAAGTGTGGTCAGACGATCAGGGACTTTCTTGTCGCACTCCAGGCATGGTTGCTCAGATGCAGGGCTGCTTGGCGGGTCCCCACAAACAGCCCTGATCCTTTCCATTGTTTCACCATTTCTTTTTCCCTCTTTTCCCACTCAAAAGTTTTTCCCCTTGACCATCCCTGTACCCTCCCATGCAAATAGCCCACCTCTATTTACCCTTTCCTCCATGGTCCTAGTTTGGCTTCCTTTGTACTTTCATTTCATGTTTCCGAGCTTCTCACCATGGGAATGTGTACCTTGGTGAACAATGGCATTGATCAAGTGCCTCCTTTGATTATCTGTAGTGTCCTGCGATTCCTCATGCTGTTATCTTGTCAGAGGCAGCACATGTCAGGGAGAGCCATCTGCAGGCACACATGAACGACTGGCCCAATGGAGCTTCATTCCTGGGGGACCCTGATAAACTCTGGGATTCAGCAAATGGAAAACTCACACAGTTTTACAAGGAGAAGTGGTCAGACCTTTCCTGGGGGCAGGATCACCCCACAGATGAGGGCATGCTGTGGCCTGACTGGCCAAGGACTGACCCCGAGGAGAAGGGCCTGGGCATTATGAGGGATGCAACTTTAGCCAGTGGTACATGCGGACCGTGAACTGGACTAGCTGCACACAGGGCTGCATTAGGGGTCACACGGCCACCCAGACAAGGCACTTATCATCCCCCTTGACCCAGCACTGTTGTGGACACATCTGGTCTAGTGTGTCTGTGTGTGGGGCTCTCTGTTCTGAAGGAAGGAGGAGGAAGTGGAGAAGCTCCAAAGGACATTGGCCAGGATGGCGTTTGAGGCCTTTGTGGAGAAGCTGAGGGAGCTGGGCTTCTGTACCTTTTGAAGTGGAGGCCCAGGGCTCTCTAGGAGTAGCCTGCACCTGCTTGAAGGGTGGCTTCAGAGGCGGTGGAGCTTTTCTTGCTAGTGGGAAGAGAAGGAAACCTCAACAAAGTGCAGCTTGGAAGGTTTGGACTGCATGTGAGGAAAAAGAAATCTCACCCAAAGGGATGCACTGTGGTGCAAGAGGTCACCCAGAGGGAGTCTTGATCAGCCCATGGCTTTGTGTTTCAAGGAACAGCCGGTGAGAGTGGAGAGACAACAGAAAAGATATGGAAATGCCGGGGCGAGAGCGATGTGGGAAAGCACAATGGGTGCCTGCAGCCTACAAGGAAAGAGGCACAGGCATGGGACAGTGATGGTCACTCTGCAGTAGAGGTGGCCTAGGGCTCTGGCCAGGCTAAAAAACCCAACAGCACCATGGTCTTTGTCCCCTTGGCTATGGCACTTGCCTCTGCCACCAAGGCCTACCAGAAAAAACTTTATTTTGAGGCTCTGGACTTGGTTTCTGCTTCAACGTTGCATGGGGAAGCCGGAAGGTGTTGCACAGTCTCCCTACCCTTGGCCTTGCTCACCCTCACACCCCACTGCCCCCAGGAAGAGCCCTGAGCCACACCTGAGGGGCAGGATCTGCCTTCCCAGGGCCTGAGGGTCAGGTTTGGCCCTTCTGCTTCATCAAACAAAGCAACAGTTTTCTCTGCTTTACAGCCACCTGCACTGTGCCTTTGCCTTCCTGCAATCACAGCCTCCAGCTATCTCCTCTAACGAGTCCATGGGGAGACTTTGTCAGTAGTGGCCCTCAGTGGGGCCCATTAATGCTTCCAGGTACTTTGAGTTTTGCCTCTGGCTTCTTGAGCAGTGTTTTCAATCTTCTCTCAGTATCTGAGGTTCGTGGACTCAGAGCTAAATACACCATGGGGCTCATTGAAGTACAGAAAGCCCTAAAGACCTATTTCTCTTCCTTCAATTTCCTTCAAGTCTTCAAGACTTCTACAGCTAATTGGAGTTCTTTCATAGTGTAGTTAAGAAGGAAGATTTCAATCAGAACCTAATAAATTATTTTTTTTTTAGTTGAAAGGGTTTCTTTTAATTTACATTTCAGTCAAGAGAAAAGGTGATAGAAGTCTTCTGCAACTGATATTGATCCAGAGGGTCTCCTCAGGAGGTCTGGATGGCTAGGAAAAGCAGTCCCTTGAGGTCTGACACTGTGTGGACAGCCTTGCTCCTCACCCCCACCCCAACCCCACCATCTCTGTCATTGCCCAGTTGGGATTTACATCATTTTCCTTCCATCAGACTTCGCCGCCGATCTCTGCAGCTGGATGTTACAGCTCCATTGCACCAGATCCCTCTGGCTCTCCTTAGAGACCTGGCTGCGCCCAGGCACAGGGGGGTTTCTCCTCTTTGCAAGCAAAGAAAATTAAAGCCTGATCATGTCGGATCGTGTTTGATAAACAATAAAACACCCTCTGAGGCCATATGCTAAGTACCTGCTGCCTCTAATGAGGTTGCTTTTCTGCAAGGGGTAGAATCATAGAATCATAGAATTATAGAATTGCTGAGGTTGGAAGGGACCTTTAAGATCATCGAGTCCAACCTTTAACCTACGCTGACAAAAGCCTCTTCTAAACCATGTCCCTAAGTGCCCCATCTACCCTTTTTTTAAACACCTCCAGGGACGGTGAATCCACCACCTCCCTGGGCAGCCTATTCCAATGTTTAATAACCCTTTCAGTGAAAAAATGTTTCCTAATATCCAATCTAAACCTCCCCTGACGTAACGTGAACCCGTTTCCTCTCGTCCTATCACTTGTCACCAGAGAGAAGAGGTCAGCCCCCATCTCTCTACAACCTCCTTTCAGGGAGTTGTAGAGGGTAAGAAGGTCTCCCCTCAGCCTCCTCTTCTCCAGGCTAAACAACCCCAGCTCCCTCAGTCGTTCTTCATAAGGTTTGTCCTCCAGACCCCTCGCCAGCTTTGTAGCCCTTCTCTGGACACGCTCCAACACCTCAATGTCCCTCTTGTAGCGAGGGGCCCAAAACTGAACGCAGTACTCGAGGTGGGGCCTCACCAGTGCAGAGTACAGGGGGGATGATCGCTTCCCTAGTCCGGCTCACCACACTATTCCTGATACAGGCTAGGATGCTGTTGCCCTTCTTGGCCACCTGGGCACACTGCTGGCTCATATTCAGCCGGCTGTCCACCAACACCCCCAGGTCCTTTTCTGCGGGGCTGCTTTTGAGCCACTCTGCCCCAATCCTGCAGCACTGCATGGGGTTGTTGTGACTCAAGTGCAGGACCCGGCACTGTGCCTTGTTGAACGTCATACCATTGGTCTCAGCCCATTGGTCCAGCCTGTCCACACCTCTCTGCAGAGCCAACCTACCGTCAAGCAGATCAACACGCCCGCCCAGTTTAGTGTCATCTGCGAACTTACTGAGGGTGCATTCGATCCCCTCATCCAGATCATTGATAAAGATATTAAAGAGAACCGGCCCCAGCACCGAGCCCTGGGGGACACCACTTGTGACTGGACACCAACTGGATTTAACTCCATTTACCACCACTCTCTGGGCACGGCCATCCAGCCAGTTTTTTACCCAGCGCAGAGTACACCTGTCCAGGCCATGAGCAGCCAGGTTCTCCAGGAGAATGCTGTGGGAAACAGTGTCAAAAGCTTTGCAAAAATCCCAGTAGACAACATCCACAGCCTTTCCCTCATCCACTAAGTGGGTCACCTTATCATAGAAGGATATTAGGTTTGATAGGCATGACCTGCCCTTCACAAACCCATGCTGACTGGGCCTGATCACCCTGTTCTCCTGCATGTGCCGTGTAATGCCACTGGGGAGGATCTGTTCCATGACCTTCCCAGGCACCGAGGTCAGACTGACTGGCCTGTAGTTCCCCGGATCCTCCTTCCGGCCCTTCTTGTGGATGGGTGTCACATTTGCCAACCTCCAGTCAGCTGGGACCTCCCCGGTTGTCCAGGACTGCTCATAAATGATGCAAAGTGGCCTGGCGAGCACTTCTGCCAGCTCCTTCAGTACCCTTGGGTGGATCCCATCCGGCCTCATAGATTTGTGCACCTCCAGGTGCTGAAGCAGGTCCCTCACCGTTTCCCTTTGGATTACAGGGGCTTCATTCTGCTCCCCATCCCTGTCTTCTAGCTCAGGGCTCTGGGTACTCAGGGAACAACTGGTCCTACTGCTGAAGACTGAGGCAAAGACTTCATTAAGTACCTCAGCCTTTTCCTCATCCTTGGTCACTATGTTGCCGGCCCCATCTACTAGAGGACAGAGATAATCCTTAGTCCTCTTCTTATTGCTAATACATTTATAGAAACTTTTTTTGTTGTCCTTGACAACAGAAGCCAGGTTGTAATCTTATGAGAAATGCTTTAGATAGGTAGGTACAGAAAGGTTGATATAAACATAGTTAAAGAGTTGGCTACAGGAGATAATTAGACTAGTGAAAGACGGGGAAACCTTTAACCATGTGAAGCTCAAAGCAGCAGCTGGACGGGTGACAGGAACCTGAAAGAACAAAGAGTAAGGGAAGGAGAAAACGGGAATATAATAGAAAAGGCCCCTGTCTAGACAGTCTGCACCTGGAAAGATGACTTTAGAAATGGTCATTGTATTTGGACAGGTGAAAATGTATGAAAGATTAGAGAAATTATGTACGTAGGATTACAGGCAAAATAGTGGTAGTGACGTTACAGAACAAGATTGACATTTCTTTGGGATATCCCTTTTGAAAAGTCATTGGGTTAGCAGAGGTCTCTTGTGAGAGAGGACAAGCAAGTGTTGCACCCAGCTCTGAACGAGGCCAAAAATGCAACTCAGGGAACAAGTCCCTGGCTGTACAAGCTCACGTTGGTGAGGAGTGTGCCACCAGTTAGTGTCCTCTTGGGTGACATTTCTTGGCACCAAAAAGAAAAAATTGTCTTCAAATGCAGTCAGCATGGACTTACTGAGGGTACGTGCTGGGACATACTGGGGCATTGTGGGGCAGCACAGGGATGCTGGCTCCTGGGCCCTGTTTGGTTTAGCACCTGTGTCCATGACCCAGAGAAGGCAACTCTCAGCATGTTTAACAAGAACAAAGGCTGCATTCTACACCTGGGATGAAATAATGGTGGCCACAAGTATAGGCTGGAAGAGGAGTGGCTGGAAAGCAGCCCTGCAGAAAGGGATCTGGGGGCGCTGGTTGGCAGCTGGGTTAATGTGAGTCAGGAGAGTGCCCTGGCAGCCAAGAGGGCAACCTGCATTCTGGGGTGCAAAGAATCATAGCCTTGCCTAAGTTGGAAGAGACCTTTCAGATCATCGAGTCCAACCACCAACCTAACTCTGACAAAAACCATCACTAAAGCATATCTCTAAGCACTATGTCTACCCGTCTTTTGAATACCTCCAGGGATGGTTGCACTTCCCTGGGCAGCCTCGTCCAATGCTTAATAACCCTTTCAGAATAAAAATTTTTTCCTAATATCCAGTCTAAACCTCCCCTGGTGCAACTTGAGGCTGTTTCCTCTTTTCCTCTTGCCTGTTACTTAGGAGAAGAGACCCACCCCCACCTCTCTACAGTCTCCTTTCAGGTGGCTGGAGAGAACGATAAGGTCTCCCCTCAGCCTCCTTTTCTCCAGACTAAACAATCCCAGTTCCCTCCGCCGCTCCTCATAAGACTTGTTTGTCACTGAGTTTCCTCTGCCCTCTCTGGCATCCCTACCCACTACCAATCACTGCCTAACACTAACTGAAACGTTAAGAAGCTCTCAGGGGATGACCATGTTTCTCCATTTACCACTCATGCATCCTAAAGACACCAGTTGAGGAAGCATATCTCGGGAAGAGGAGGACCTCCCAGAGGCACCTCTCTGCTCTTTGAGGTCCAAGTGCTTGTCAAAGGCCCCAGGAGGAGTTCATCTGGTGCCCACATTTATATTGCAGATGGTTGGTCTGCAATGGACAGGGAATGAGACAGAGATGCGACCAGGAATGACATGGAAGGGGAGATTCAGTGCACTGGGTGTGGCTGGGGTGGAGATAATCCCCATGGATAAAGCCTTGAGCAATGTGCATGGCTGAGCAGAGACCTGCTGGTCAAACTAAAGGGCAAGAAGGAAATGCACAGGCAGTGGAAGCAGGGACAGGTATCCTGGGAAGAGCGTAGGGATGGGGTCAGGAAGGCCAAGGCGCAGCTCAAGATGAACTTGGCAAGGGAGGCAAGGAATAAGAAGGGCTTCTATAGATACGTCAGCCAGAAAAGGAAGGTCCAAGAAAGCGTACCCCTCCTGATGAGCAAGACTGGCAAACTGGTAACAATGGTCGAGGAGAAGGCTGAGGTACTCAACAACAGTTTTGCCTCAGTCTTCCCTGCCAACCTCTCTTCCCACACCTCTCGAGTGGGGGGACCTCAAGGTAGGGACTTGAGGGGCCAAGTCCCCCCCACTGTGGCAAAGGATCAGGTTTGTGACCACCTGAGGAACCTGAGCATGCAGGAGTCTATGGGGGCTGACAAGATGCATCCCAGAGTCCTGAGGGAACTGGCTGATGGAGTTGCCAAGCCACTCTCCATGATATCTGAAAAGCCATGGCAGTCAGGTGAAGTCCCCAGGGACTGGAAAAAGGCAAACATTGCACCCATTTTTAAAAAGGGTAGAAAGGAGGACCTGTACTTGGGGAGCTGTGGTGTTTGCAATCACAGCAATGGAGCTGTGATGCTTGCACAAGAGACTGCAACTCCTACAGCGTTACAACGGGAAACCAGTGGGTCTGTGAGGAACCTGAAAAAGTGCCTTTACCCATTCCTTTCTCTACAGAAAGCATCATCATTTCTGTGATCTCGGCATCTATCTCACCTACTTCTTAGGACTTTCTGACATAGGGAAACAGCAGCTCCATCACCCAGTTCCTCCTCCTGGCATTCGCAGACACACGGGAGCTGCAGCTCTTGCACTTCGGGCATCTACCTGGCTGCCCTCCTGGCCAACGGCCTCATCATCACCACCATCGCCTGTGACCACCGCCTCCACACCCCCATGTACTTCTTCCTCCTCAGCCTCGCCTTTCTTGACCTGGGCTCCATCTCCACCACTGTCCCCAAAGCCATGGTGAATTCCCTGTGGAACACCAGGGCCATCTCCTACCCGAGGTGTGCTGCCCAGTTGTTTTTTTTTTTTCTCTTTTTGATGTCATTAGAATATTGTCTTCTCACTGTCATGGCCTATGACCGCTACGTTGCCATCTGCAAACCCCTGCACTACAGGACCCTCCTGGGCAGCAGAGCTTGTGTCCACATGGCAGCAGCTGCCTGGAGCAGTGGGTTTCTCAATGCTCTCCTGCACACGGCCAATACATTTTCCCTACCCCTCTGCCAGGGCAATGCCCTGGACCAGTTCTTCTGTGAAATCCCCCAGATCCTCAAGCTCTCCTGCTCACACTCCTACCTCAGGGAAGTTGGGCTTCTTGTGGTCAGTGCCTGTTTAGGCTTCGGGTGCTTTGTTTTCATCGTGCTGTCCTATGTGCAGATCTTCAGGGCCGTGCTGAGGATCCCCTCTGAGCAGGGACGGCACAAAGCCTTTTCCACGTGCCTCCCTCACCTGGCCGTGGTCTCCCTGTTTCTCAGCACTGTCATGTTTGCCTACCTGATGCCCCCCTCCATCTCCTCTGCAGTTCTAGACCTGGTGATGGCAGTTCTGTACTCGGTGGTTCCTCCAGCCGTGAACCCCCTCATCTACAGCATGAGGAACCAGGAGCTCAAGGATGCCCTGTGGAAACTGATGACCACATGATTTTCAGAAGCAATAAACAGTCATCTTCTGCAAATCTCTCATCATGTAACTCATTGCCGGCCAAGCCCATGTTGGCTTCGCAGGCAAAGTAATTGTACCATTGGGTATTAGTTTCTGGTTTGGGGTTTGGTTGTTTTGTTATGTTTTTTTTTTTCTTTGTTTTCTTTGTATAAAGTTTTCTACAAAGAAATATTGTCATTTGTGCTGTTTCTAATTATGCATCTTTCCAAATTTTGTGAGTCCCACAGTCTCTGTAAATGAGGCCCCGCGCTCTCTGTGTATTTTAAAAAAGAAAGAAAGCACCTTCCAGCGACTTGTTTGCTCAAGATCCTTCCTTTGAAGGCCTCTCTGGAGCTGCAGGGCATGCCTGTGTGCAGAGGTGGAGGGGAAAGAACAGGACAGAGGAGAGGGAAGAAGAGGAGGGAGAACCAGCCTTGGTCTTCTCACAGCTGCTCTCTTCCCATTTCCACATTCTCCATTCTGATCCCTTGCGCTGTTGGAAGGCCTGATTGCTCTGGCAGCTCTCTCCTACTGCTGTGGTGTGGCAGCGCTGTGACCACAGGCAGGGGCAGGGACGGGTCAGTTCTCTGACAGAGCTGGCCTCCCTAACAGCACCTCCATCACATCAGGGAATGTCCTCAGGGCAGTGCCTGAAGGCCTTCAGGCAAAAACACCTTTGGAAGGTCGTCTCCCAACGTTGCTGTCAAGAACATGCCCAGCAAAGTTCCCCACAAATGGCACCACCAGCGTAGAACTTAATTGTGTAAAGTGTGCAGGGGGGGACAAGCAGCAGGTCCCTCACCCAGCCAGGGCTCCTGGGAAAGACATGAAGGACCAGCAGAGCAGGTTCTTGTCAGGTCCTGTGTGTGCAGGACACCCCAGGGAAGCTGCCACAGGGCAATGGTCGCACACCCGGCTAGGAGCACACCCGGCTAGTACCAACCACAGCAATGAGCGTAAAGTGCATGTTGTGAGATTAACCTGAGTGAGCACAAAACTCATCAGCTATTCCTGGTGATGCCATAAAGTCCCTTGGTACAAACAGTGTCTGGAAGTCACTTCGCTTGGAGAGTAACGTCCCCTGGGAAACCCCCTGAATGCAGCACTGGGATGGGCTTCCTTGACCCCAGGTCCCTGTGTCCATTCCTCACGCCGTGGGGCATCTCAGAGAGGTGCCGAGCAGGGAGACACAGCGCGGGGCTGAGGTGCTGCCGGCCTCTGGGAGTGGCAACAGGAGGCCATGGAGTCTGCTGCAGGGCCTCTGCCCGTGCCAGGGAAGGACTCGTGTCTCTGAGCAGCCCTGCCAGCGCCCTGACAGTGCTGGGTGTGTCTCCAGGAACAGCCTGTGTGCTACCTCACCCTCCCCTCTCTTCATGGCCTGTCCCTTTGATGACACGGTGTGACAGAAGCACCTCTGTGGAGCATCTCCCCTGTGCAGTCCGAAAGGGTTCTGCAGGCGTGAGCGGCATTGCCCTCTAGAAGATGGCATTTCTCACCTCTCACAGAGCACAGAGCACGTCTAGGGAGTAGGAATGCAGTGAGAGGCACACACTCTCCATGTTTCACCTCTCTGAACGTCCTTCACTATTTTTTTAAGCACCTGACAGAGAAGCAAATGTCTTCAGAAATAGGTGGGCTGGGCTGTTTGCACCAATGCTGAAACTCTCCTGACGTGAAACCATTACATTCATCATGGACTTTGTTTTCATAACCTCTTTTTAGACCCATTCTTCCCCTTCCTGTTCATGCTGGAATCCTGTGCGTGCATCAGAGCTGCACTTGGGGGCAGCTCTCCTGCCCAGCATGGGCAGGCAGAAGGCCTTCTCCACCGGCTCCTCTCCCCTCCCTGGAGCCACTCCTTTCTAAGGCACCCCCACCACTCTCAGTGGGATGCCCAGAACAGCCCTCCTGAGAGAGTTTAACAAAGCCCTGTTTCAACACGCACCTCACCCCTGCTCGATCCTCTCATCTACAGCCTGAGGAGAAGGAAGGATGGGGGTTGGGAGGAACTGACAGAAACAGCTGAGGAAAGCTGTCGGCTGCCGAGAGATCCCGTTGGAGTCGTGGGCTTGTAGGAAGAAATCACTCTTCTGAAGTGTCCCTGAGGGCCTGGACAAGTTAAGTATTGTGTCCTGGGCACTCCTTGGAAAGTGACGCCTCTGGAAGTTTTCCACAGTGAGAAGACTTTTGGTGTCAGGGAGATGGGGAAGGCTGGCCACTGTCATTGTGACATCTCTCTCCAACACCTTGGAAAGGCCAGAGCCGTCAGAGAGGTTCCTGGGGCCTTGGAAAATGCGGACATGAACCCAGTGTTCCAAAAGGGCAGGAAGGAGGATTGGGACAATGAGAGACTGGCCAGCCTCACCAGGGAAGGGGATATGACAAGTCCTCCTGCAGCCATCTGCAGGCGTTTGAAGGACAAGAAAGGGATGGCAGAAGACATGTGGGAGGGAAAAGAAGGGGATGTTGTGTACCCGGACTTTAGCAAGGCCTTTGACATGGTCTCCTGTAGTCTCCGTATAGCCAGGTTGTTGACAGCCGGGCTGAAGAAGTGGACGATGTGCTTGCTGGAAAGCTGTCTGAGTAATGACAGAGGGACATCATCTGTGGTACAAAGTCCTTCTGGAACCCACTTACTAGTGGCATCCATCAAAGACCAGCCCTTGACAACTACTATGGAACATTATTATCTCTCCGTATGATGGCAGACAATGCACTTTCACCTCCTTTGTAGATGATGCCAAGCTGGGGGAGCCCTTGAGGAATCCCACCCTGTTAGCACTGTTGGTGGCAGGAGAGTTGGGAAGGATGACTGTGGTGGGTTACACATGGCAGGGCACGGAGGGTCGGAAGGGAGAAGCGCAGAGGGATGGCACCTTTGGGGAGGAGCGCACAGGAGAGGTGACCCAAAGCTGACTAACAGAGTACTCCATCCCACCTGCACCTTGCTCAGTATAAAAGCTGAGGGATCACAGGGCTCAGGCTCTTTTTTCAATGTCAGATGCCAGCCGGAGGAGCGGTGCTAGAGGAGGCTGGGAAGCAAAAGCGTGGTTGTGATGTGACAATTCAGGGCAGCACTTGACCAGGGGCTGGTCCCAGGCACATGGCGCTGGAGCCCCGGTGGTCCTGCTGTGGCCGGGACATTAATGGCCCCTGCGAGCAGGGCAGGGGCAGGGGCAGAAGGAGATGTCCTGAGCCGGAGAGGGAAAAAACTAAATGGCCCAAGTGGGGCAGGAGCAAAGCGAGTCACCCCGATTTCAGCAGAGGCACAAAGCCACCTTGAGCGGGGCAGGAGTAAATCCAGGCACCTGGTGTAGGGCAGGGGCAAATGGAGCCTCCCCAGGCAAGAGAGGGGAAAAACCAGCTGTCCTGAGGGGGACACGATGAAAAGAAGCCACCCAAGCAAGGCTGAGGCCACACTGGATGCCCCAAGGGAAGGATATAAAGAAGAAAGCCTCCCCAAGTGGAGCAGGAGGAAAACTCCCTGTCCTGAGCTGAGCAGGAGGAACTCAGTGCCCCGAGCAAGAGTGGGGAAAACTGGAGGACGCAGGCGGTGCAGGGGCCCAACTGGTGAGCTCAAGGAGGGCAGGAATAGCAACCAGCTGCCTTCTTGGGGCAGAGGCAACACTCATTGCCCTCCAGGCAGGTCGTGGGGTTAAACCAGATGCTAAAAAGCCACCCACAAATGTTTTTTGGAGCTGCAGGGTGGGAGAGCAGCTGGGTGGGGGCCTGGCAGCCACCCAAGGTGCACCCAGTGCAGTTGCTCAAGGTGGTTCTTTTGTAGCGCTCCTTCAGTCAGCCTGTGGCTGGATCCTGTGGGGTAGATAAAATCACAGAATCGGGGAATGATAGGGGTTGTAAGGGACCTCTGGAAATCATCTAGTCCACCTCCCCTGCCAGAGCAGGTTGAGCTAGAGCAGGTTGCACAGGAATGCGTCCAGGTGGGGTTTGAATATCTCCAGATACAGAGGCTACAGCACCTCTCTGGGCAGCCTGTCCCCGTGCTCTGCCACCCTTGAAGTCAAGACGTTCTGAACCTGTCAGACACCAGGTGCTTTGCTGCAGGAGTCTCACAGACACAGTCCTGTGCCTGGGAAGAGTGGAAAAGAAGTCCTCAGCCCCCCGACTGTGCCAGCCAAAGCTGTGAAGGGGCTCGCTGACAGCCCTGGGCAGGTTTTTATGCCTGGGGCTGGTGCGGCTCCAGGCAGAGGCGGGAGCTCTGTGGGCAGATGAGCAGCCCTTGGCCAGCAGTGCCTGGGGCAGCCCAACAGCTGCCGGCTGGTGGCTGCAGGAGGTGCCCCAGCTGTGGTGGCTGAGGGGCCGCAGTGCGTCCCCGTGCATCTGGGGGTGGCCCCTGTCACAAAGGGGCAGTGATGTGACACCCACCCACTGCTTGTGAGCTCACCTGGCCAGGGCTTGGCATCCTCAAGAGCGCGCCAGCCAAAGCTCCTTGGGCTGAGCTGGCCTTGGGACAACTCGGCTGCTTCCTTTGCCACTTGCTTGGCTGCTTTTTCCCAACCATTCATCGTTTACTGCCCACTTCTCCTCACATCCCATCCTCTTCCAAAGGTAACGATGATTTGACCTACAGGACAGATCATACAGGAGGTAGATGTGGGATCAAAGTAGCATCAGGTCTATACCTTCGGAGCTTTAGGATGAGCTGATACAGCTTTATAGGCTGGCCAGATACGCACTGTGCGTAGAGTTCCTATTTGCTAATTGTTATTTCTTCAACACATCCCAGGGTGGGTAAGTAGGGGTGGCAGTGTACTCTGAGGCTTTGGGCTCCATCTGGAATGAGAAGAAGCCCATCCTGACGGATGCGGTAGGAAGAGAGACAGAAAAGGAGCACAGCAAAGGCAGCTGTTAAGGCAGCAGCTGAAAGCCGGTCCCTCCTGTGTCCAAGGGCACAAAGTGTGGGCTGGAGAACCAGAAGGCTCTGCTGCTAATGGCAGCCAGAGGGAAGCAGCAGGTCCTCTTCAGAGAAGGTGACACCCAGCGCAGTCTTCCCAAAGGGCCTTGGTAACTGCTGTCAGTTGGATTCCTGCGACAGGGACAGCAGGGCCATCAGCTGCAGCTCTGCAGCGGTTGGAACTACCACTGAAACGGTGCTGGTGGCGGATGCTGTTCTCTGGGTTTAGTTTGGGATTTTTTGTAATTAATTTTGTTGAGGTGCAGCTATTTCTTTGCACTCAGGTGTCAGGATTAGCACTGATCTTCTCTTTCTGGAGCATGTCCTGGCATCCTTCGTCATCCAGAGCTTTCCCTGCTGTTCCTGAAGAGGAGCGATGGCCTCAATGGGGCCACCCATCGTTCCTGTGAGTGACGACTTCACCATCAGGCTTGGACTTTGTGAATCCCCAAAGGCAAGGGACGTGGCTGGTGCTCCGTCCCTGAATGTTGATGTACCGGCAATCGAGAGGGAATTCTGGGGTGAGTCAGTCATGACTTATGAGCCAGTTTTGACATCTCATGTCATGACTTCTCATCATGATGAGACAGGAGGGATGCCCCCATCCATCCCCCAAGTCCGTTCAGCACCCAAGCACATCATCAAGGCCTTTCAGCCTTCAGTTCCCTGAGTGTGTTCTGCACTCCAGTTTGGGAAGAAAAGGCCTATTTTCACCCATGGCAATCAGGAAATTCCCTTTTATTGCAGAGATACCACAAAGGAGGCCAGCATTACCATGGTTCCATCCCATCTCCTGAGTGTTCCATCCCATCTCCCATGCTCAGTGTAAAAGCTGAGGGATCAAAAGGTCGGCTCTTTTCTTTAATGGCTCTCTTTGTTCAGTGACTGATGCCTGAGGAGGACCCTGTTTTTCTGCCTTTGATCCTGATCTGTGCGTTCCTGAATCTATATCCGATATCCAGTTCCTATCTGGTGCTGAGTCCAGTCCTTGACTTCCCCAGTGCCTGCCATTGACATCTCCTGGGGAGCTTGAAACAGTTTGGTATACATTGTATCTATTTCATTATTTCCTTTATATTTAATTATTAATATTTCATTGATGTAACTACTTTAATGAACTATTACTTTTTTATTACAGTAACCATTTTTTTCTAAACACATAAATCTTTTCTCTCTTTTCTGTGTCTCCTTGGAGTGAGAGGTGGGGGAGAGCATCTGTCATCTCACCATTGGCCAATCTGCCCCAAACCACGACAGCCCTCCTGTCCAGCTGGTTTTTACCCATCTATTTATCCATCCATGCAGCCCATAGTGTGCTGACATTGAACATTGTGGGGGATGATGCTGAAAGCCTTGCTGACTTCCAGGTAGAAGACAATCATTGCTCTTCCTTACCCAGAAATCCTCTCCTTTCTTCAGAAAACGTAAAAAGGATGGCCAGGAAGAAGCTACCTTGGGTAAATCCAGGGTAAATCACCTTCTCTTTCAGACACCCAGAAAGGGGATCCGAGTGGGCGTGCTCGGGCACACAGCCTTCTGTTACCCTGCTCATCCTTTGGGCCTTTTTGCAAGGTGCATGCAATGTTTGGGTTCTTACAGTAATCAGGGAGTTCCCTCAGACTCCGTGACCTTTCAAAGATGATGGAGAAGGGCCTCACGGTGACACCGTCCTGCTCGCTCAGGTCCTTGGGAGCCTGCCCCTCCAGCCCCATAGGCTGGTAAGGACTATGTTTGCCCAAGTGACACCTGAATTGATCCGCATTCACTGCTGGTTATTTTCTTCCAGACTCCTGCCTTGAGGAGCAAAGGGCTGAGAGACCTTGCTGGGGAAGACTAAGGCAAGGGGGATACAGTATCTCATATTTCTCTACACCTGTTCTTACTAAATTCTGCAGTGGCCACAGATAATCTTTGGTTTTTTTCTTGAATTCTTCTGGAAGTACTAAGAGATCCTCTTGATGTCCTCGAAGCTCTTGCAAGGGTCAACACTAGGGAAGCTTTGGCTCCTCTAAAGCCATCCCTATTTCTAAATTCCTGCTTCAGTCCTTGCATCCACGTTCCTTCCTTAGCCAAGCTGCTTTCCTGAAATGTCTGGTTGTTTTCCGGCTTATGGATGTCGACAGTTCTTATGCTTGGAAGATGCTTCTCTGAAAGACCAACTGTACTGAGCTCTGCTGCCTTTGAATACTGCTGCCCATGGGCCTACCACTGAAAGTCCCCTGAAGAGGCTAAAATCTTCTCCCAGTATTTCATGGTCCCTACAGCCAAAGCTGACACTGGTTTTCGCATCCCTGATCAGCGCTTCGTCTTTTGCAAGGACTGGATTGGAGTGAGCATCACCTTTGTTGGTCTGCGCCTGTGCAAAGAAGTTGTCCAAAGAGAGCCCAACACCAGCTGGACAGTATGCATCCTGCCATGCTCACCTGCCAGTGAGGGTCATTAAAGTCTCCAATAGCACTTGGGGTCATGGATCTGAGGACTTCCATGGCTTGCTTAAGCAAACCTTTCTCCACTTCCTTGCCCTGATTGCAGGTGCTTTGTCTCCCACGAGGGTGTCACACTAACAGGCCTCTCCTCTCACCCTCACTCACAAGGGCTCACGCAACCTGTTGCACATCCCATAGAGGAGCTCCACACATAGAACAAGCTCCTGCACATGGAGGGCATCTCCCTCCTCATCTTCCTGGCCCGTCTCTCCTGAAAAGCCCCTATGCACCAGGGCAGCACCACTGTGCGCTGTCCCACCACCCCTTGCCACTTATTCCACCAACGTACAAACTCTAGGATGGCACATGGGACTCCAGCTCCTCCTGTCTGTGCCCCAGGCTGAGGGCACTGGTGCACATTTGGTCTGCAGCACCTGAGCTGGAGCACTGGGGCCAAGCTTGGACTTGTCCCAGGCAAACCCAGTACCAAGTGCCCAAGACCCCACACCTGCTAATGCTGTGCTCGAGACCAGAGACATACTGGATGCGACGGCAGGCGGCAATGTGAAGGCACTAAACGAGGAAACGCTGCTCCCTACAACACCAGAAAAGCCAGGCTGGGCTCTGTAGCCCTGGAAGAAGCGGGCTTTGTTGTCTGTAGTGTTGCTGAACAC
The DNA here is from genome assembly GCF_963924245.1 of Chroicocephalus ridibundus. Lineage (NCBI taxonomy): Eukaryota > Metazoa > Chordata > Aves > Charadriiformes > Laridae > Chroicocephalus > Chroicocephalus ridibundus. Next base: position 2,203,296 of record NC_086308.1, read on the forward strand.
CTGTGCTGGAGGTGAAGCTGATCTCCAGGATGACAAGGTGCTGCTCAAAATGTCCTTGCGTGTGGATAAGCTGTGATCCGGGAACACTGTGAAAATCACTCACCTGTGTCGACTGTATCATCAAGGGCCTCAGGAAAGGATTGTTGAAAGAACTGGGAGAGTTTGGGAGCGGCCAAATCATTTGAGACCCCAGTGTGATAGGCTTCCTGTTCACGACCTGCTCTGCATCAGCTGAATGGAGATGGGTGAGACCGTGCCTCACTGCAGTGGTGGGTTTCAGTCACTGATCACGGAAACTGAACGTGCCTGAGATGCCACATAGGCTTGCACAAAGGAACCAAATCGGCCTGCAGTGCCCTCTGAGGTGTCCCTCAGGCATCTGCTCTGAACACCAATGGCTTTCCCATAGGTCCTGTGCGGTCCCTGCCAGCCTGTGCTGGAGAGCGCTGGCATCTCACTTAGCACCACAGGCCTGTGTTTGGCCATTGAGAAGCTTCCTGAATTGGGTTAAGCCATGTAGGGATGTCCGTGAAACAGCTGCCATTACAGTCAGTGGAGAGCTAGGAACTACAGCTGATGGAGAAGAGAAAGAGAGGGACTTAGGTCCATTTGCTCAGCTGATGACCTCTGTAGGCTGCTGTAGATATAAGGAAAAGGAAAGGTTTTAGTTGTCTTAAATGTAAACACCTGCTGTCATTTCCATCTGCCAAAGGAATTCCTCACAAGGCTCCAGGATGGTGCCCCCCGATGCTGCCTTGTCTCTCAGCATTGCTGCATTAGAGCTTGCAGTCACCTGCAAATGTCTTGGACCAGCTCTGGTGTCACCTCCAATGTCACCAGGTGTTTCCACCTGAACAACACCCTCAATCTCCATGAAGTAGCCTGAGAGCTGAGACAAGGAGCTCCCATACAGCTGCCTGTATTTGTGCACACCTGAACTGAGGCAAGAAGAATCCCACCTCCTGTGGGTTTGTGGAAGGAACAAGAGGGAGTCCTCTCCTAGCCCAGGACTTCAAACCCAGGATGAGATGCCTCAAATGATCCAGCTGCATCACTGCGCTCACCAGGGGTAAAGAGCTGTCTGGGTGTCCTGTCTAATGGTGAGACAAGGAAAGGCTATTCTCATGCCTAACTCTGTCTCTGGTAATAGAAACGACACAGCTGGAAAGAAGTGTCTCTGCCCAGCTGAGGAAGGGAACCTCAGTGCTGACTTCAGCCTGTTTCCCAGCAGGTTCTCCCGAAGCCCCAGGGACACCTGAAGGGAGGCCAAAGTGGGCAGAGCAAGGGCTGCCTTGGGCTGCTCCTCTGCTGCTGAGCTGGGCTGGGCTCCTGGGACAGAGGGAGCTCATGGCAAGCGGGCAGCACTCCTTCCACAGCACTGCAGAGAGACAGCTCTGCCCAAAGCGCAGCAGGGCTGAGGGCACTGCCTGCAGGTGCCAAGGGCAGAGGAGCAAGGCAGAGATGTTAAAGGCACTCTAGGAGCGGGGGCATAGCTGAGCTCTCACTGCGGGAGGAATCTTCACAGCCCTCTATATGGTAAGTCTCTGGCTGCAGGGCACTGAGTTTGGTGTTCTTTGGAGGACATCCTAGACCTGGTTCATCCCGCAGCCTGCAGGACCTGGCAGGAGGATTCTCAGAGATTCCCAAGTAGAGGAGGAGGACGTGCTCTGGAGCAGGGCTTCCCTGCTGCACTTCAGCAGGTCGGGGCACGGTGGTTTCCTTGTCTTTGGGATGACTGCAGGGGTACCAACCTGGGTGTGCAGCCAGAGGAGCCCAGGGCTGTCCTTCCGCAGACGGTCCCTGCACCCCGGGGGATCACTGCCAGGGCATTTCCAAGGAAACTTTTCAAGAGGCTGGTCAAAGTGGGGATTACCTGAAAGGGAAGGAGTCTGTGCTTTGAGATGAGTCACCTTGTTTGGCTGGGTGGACAGTGGGAGATGGGACTTCATTTTTCCACTCTTGCGAAGGCACGGGGTTGCCCGCTCCCTTTGAGTTCTCTGAGCGGCTTCTTTGCCCCTGTGTGGGCAGAGATGCCCTGGAGCAGTTCCCTGCTGCCAGGAGGTGTTTGCAGGGCAGAGCTGAGCACATCGCAGGTGGGATGGAGTTCTCTTTCTGTGAGCACTGCAAAGGAGGAGACCTGGGCACAGAGAAGTGGTTCCCAGCAGAGACAGCTCCAGGCAGCAGAAACCTTGTCAGAGAGGGAGAGGGAGGAGATCCCAGAAACGTGAGGGGAGGGGGGATTCGGGCACCCCCCTGCCATCCGCTGCAGTGCAAGCACCTTTCCTGCAGCAGCTCCCAGGTCTCCTCTCCCACACAGTGCAGCCCCCCACTCTCAGCGTCACAAACACTCGGCCATCACTTTCCTTCCCAACAGCTCAACCAACACAGAGGGAGATGCCACGGGATGGCTGTAGGTCGGCAGCTGCAATGAGGCCTCTGTGTCCCTGGCTGGGAGGGGAGAGATGAGATTCCTCTGCTCTCAGCAGTGTCCTGGTCTTCTGGGGGGAACACCTGGGTGTTACTGTCCTCCAGCTCAAAAAGGTGCCTGCCCAGGGCAGCTGGGAGCAGGGCTGAGGGACAGGTCAGCTCTCCACACTCTTCACTGAGGGACAGTCCCTTTGCCTGCCAGCACCCACAGGATTTCACTTGGAGTGCAGCAGGAATGCTCCAAAACTCCTCAGCTCTTGTGTGACAACTGGAACAAAGTCCACAAAGCAAATTCCCCTCAACTTTGCTCTGCCGTCGGGTGAATTAGGAGTGACAATGCTGAAAAGCTCTTCGATATCAAAAGTGGATGTAGGCTAAGATCACCCCGTCTTCCTATCGACCAATTGCTGTAGGCAGGACTGAATCCTGCAGAGCCCCCTGCTCCCAGCGGCACCCTCAGCCAGCACCAACCACAGCTCATGAAAGGGACCTGCCAAAGGTCTGCTTGAAAGGGGAGAGGAACTTTCAGAAGTTTTTCTGAGAAACTGAATAGACTTTGGTCTCTTCTTTGAACAGGTCCCCATGTCCAGAGGACAAATATCCAATGGCAGCTCCATCACCCAGTTCCTCCTCCTGGCATTCGCAGACACACGGGAGCTGCAGCTCTTGCACTTCGGGCTCTTCCTGGGCATCTACCTGGCTGCCCTCCTGGCCAATGGCCTCATCATCACCGCCATCGCCTGTGACCACCGCCTCCACACCCCCATGTACTTCTTCCTCCTCAATCTTTCCCTCCTTGACCTGGGCTTCATCTCCACCACTCTTCCCAAAGCCATGGCCAATTCCCTCTGGGACACCAGGGACATCTCCTATGCAGGATGTGTTGCCCAGGTCTTTCTGTTTGTCTTTTTCATTTCAGCAGAGTATTTTCTTCTCACTGTCATGGCCTATGACCGCTACGTTGCCATCTGCAAACCCCTGCACTACGGGACCCTCCTGGGCAGCAGAGCTTGTGTCCACATGGCAGCAGCTGCCTGGGGCAGTGGGTTTCTCAATGCTCTCCTGCACACGGCCAATACATTTTCCCTACCCCTCTGCCAGGGCAATGCCCTGGACCAGTTCTTCTGTGAAATCCCCCAGATCCTCAAGCTCTCCTGCACAGACTACTACTTCAGGGAAGCTGGGCTTCTTATGGTTAGTGTCTGTTTAGGCTTTGGATGTTTTATTTTCATTGTGCTGTCCTATGTGCAGACCTTCAGGGCTGTGCTGAGGATCCCCTCTGAGCAGGGACGGCACAAAGCCTTTTCCACGTGCCTCCCTCATCTGTCTGTCATCTCCCTGTTTCTCAGCAGTGTCATGTTTGCCTACCTGAAGCCCCCCTCCATCTCCTCCCCTGCTCTAGACCTGGTGGTGGCAGTCCTGTACTCAGTGGTGCCTCCAGTAGTGAACCCCCTCATCTACAGCATGAGGAACCAGGAGCTCAAGGATGCCCTATGGAAACTGGCTTAATGGACGTTGTTTCACCATTAATAAATTGTCTCCCCTTCTCCGCATGTTTTCTAGACTTTCTCTTAGGCAATAAGCCTGCTTTTTTCTCTTGCAGTCATCCTGCTTCTGTATAATTTTCTGGGCTTGTACCACTTGTCTTGAGGTTTGTTCCAGTTGTGTCTGACCCTTGCACAACACTGTGTCAAAGGTGACCTGTCTAATAGCAGCTCTTCAAGAAAAAGGCATCTCCCAGGTGCAGTGCCTGGATGCTAGGTGCTTCCTCCAAAGGTGCTGCCAATAAAATGTCCAACGAACTGGTCTTTCAAAGAGTCTCTTCTCCCTGTGTTCTCCCTGTGTTTGGGGTTAAGCTCACTGTACTATTGGGTTCCGTGGACCAAATGTTCTGGTTTGAAAGGCTCTCTTCTTGTCTCCAGTGGTAGTGGAGATGGTGCATGAGCTCCTGATTACCTCCTCAGGCTGCTTCACATGTGTCAGGACTTATGGCATACAGCAGACTCTATGGAAATGAATTTGGACGTGTGAGGAGAGGATGGGGACTCACCACGTGCCCTGAGCTGGGAGTGAATGAAGACACAGGAGATGAAACATCCACAGAGGTGAAGTCCCCCACAAGCAAAACACTAAACTGAGGTATGCACAAACAAGGACTCTGCAATGCCCAGAAAGTCAGTGTGGATCCGGTAGGCGTGGGAGAGGGAGGCTGGAGAGGTGTGGGAGCTTCCGGAGGACCCTCAGGGCCAAGGAATGTTGTGCTGTCCTGGGGAGCGGGGCTGATGTGAGCAGAGGAGGGGACAAATTCACTCAGGGTTGGGGGTCACCTCAAAAGGCTATCAGGAGAGGCAGAGTGACTAGCCTGTTTTCGTCATTGCCTTGAGGCCAGCACTAGCCTGGGGCTGATGGGGAGTCTGAGCTCCTTGTCTGCCCCCCAGGGGCTGTGTGCCCTTCAGAGGAGCTGGGGCTGTGGAGTGAGTGCCGAGAGCTCTGCAGCGACTGTGGTGGGCACTGCTGTGGGACCAGCCCAGACTGGGCAGCTGTGCTTGGCTGGGCAGAGGAGAGGGCAAGGGCTCTGGAGGCAGATGAGGAACAGCTGGGGTGGGCTGGTAAAAGCCTGGGAGAGGAAAATGTCAGTGTAGAGCTAAGTTGTGTGAGTGTGCAGGGTGTGGGCACTCCAGGTGTGGCCTCACCAGTGCCAAGGAGAGGGGAAGGTCACCTCCCTCCATCTGCCAGCAATGCTTTTCCTGCTGCAGCCCAGGAGGCTGTTGGCCTTTGTCATGGTGGTGCATTGCTGGCTCATGCTCAGCTGTTTGTCCTCCAGGACCCCAAGGTCCTTCTCTGCAGAGCCACTATCTAGCCAGTCAGCCCCCAGCATGATGCCCACAGTGTGGCTAGATCACAAGCTGTCCTCCCCCAGGGACTTTCTCAGCAGCAGCTTGTCCTTCTTGCAGATCAGCTCCACAGTGCTTCAGAGTAACCTGGGACAGCAAACCCCTCTCCTGCCAGGGCTGCACAGCCAAGGCCTGTTTCTCTCTGGCCCTGGGGACTGCAGCTTTTACTCTCGTTGTGGGAATCTCATCCATCGTTTTGTGTCCACCTGCCATCCACTCCAGCATGCCTCTGCATGCCAGCAGGAAGTGTGGCCTGTGGGGGACCCACACGGGAGCAGGCTGCGAGAGCACATGGCTGGCTCACGTTGAGCTTCTCATCCACCAGCACACCCAAGTCCCTCTCCTCAGGGCTGCTCTCAAGCCATTCTCCACCCAGCCTGTATTTGTGCCTGGGATTGCCCCGACCCATGTGCAGGACCTCGCACCTGGCCTGGTTGAACTTCATGAGGTCCACACAGGCCCATCTCTCAAGCCTGTCCGGGTCCTTCTGGATGGCATCCCATCCCTCCAGCTTGTCAACTGCTTCACACAGCTTGGTGTTGAAACAAACTCTACACAACAGCACTTGGATACTGTGAAGTCTGTGTTCTTTATTCAGCTTTCTTGTTGCCCTTGATGGCTCTGGCCAGATTTGACTCTCTCTGGGCTTTAGCTCTCCTAACATGATCCATGGCTGCTTGGACAATTTCTCTGTATTCCTCCCAGGCTACCTGTCCTTGCTTCCACCTTCTGTAGGCTTCCTTTTGCTTTGATTTACCCATGGTAAGTCCATGCTGATGGTTCTTAGCACAGCTGCCAAATGGGCCACACTGATGCACAAGTGGAGCTGGTACTGCCAAGAGGCAGAGCTGGTCAGAGATGTGAAGACCAGTCTCAGCCTTGGCTGTAGTGACCATCAAATGGTGGTCTCCCAGATCTCCAGGGGAACAGGGAAGGAGAGGAGCAGAGCACAGACCCTGGACAGTAGGGAAGGAGGCCTACTGAGGGCACTGGCAGGTGGGCTCGCATGGAAACCATGTCAGGGCCCTGAAAACATCCACAGGCCTTCATGGCCCTGAGCAGCTTCACCTGGGGCCTCCTCCCACCCCTCTGTCCATCAGCTCAGGATCCCCTTTAAGCCCAGGCCTGAGGTTCAGCCCCAGCTTGATCTACGCTGTAGGTGTAAAGGTTCTCCAGACACAGCCTTGCCTGTCCATGGACCTTGTTGGTTTGCTCTTGCAGGCTGACTTCCCAGCTTGATTCTTTATCGGGTGGACCACGAAAGAACTGCCATTCACTGAGCGGCCCTCCAAGTGCCAGACCCCAGCTGATTCACAGGGGCCTAGGGCCTTTCTGCGTTCTTTCTTCATGTCACTTGGTCAGGTTTGGGGAGGAGAGGAAGAAAAGCATGTGAGGTTTCTGGGTGCCAATGACTGAAAGTGGGAAGCAGAAGCATCCCATGTGAAGTGATTTAAAGGCTGGGCTAGTTCAACACTCTTATTTTCAACTCCTTTCTTGGAGGCCTTCAACCTTCCACAGAAATCTGGAAGCTCTGAGATCCCTCCATCTCACTCTCTTTTAGCAATTAAGTTGATAGTAACCAAGCCAGAGGCTTTGTTTCCATTCTCTTTACAGCCTAAATCACCACTTGGTCTGGAGATGTGGAGAAGTTTGTAGAAGGACAAGAAAGTGGCTGCTCCCAGGAATCTCAGGAGGCATGGCATACTGATAGCTTTGTTCAGGAAGCTGGTCAAATGCCTCAAGGCATGACCAATGCTGGTCAAATGTTGCTCAAGGCTTTATCCCGTAGGAGATGGAAAACATCCAAGGACAGAGATGGCACAATGTCACTGGGAAACCTCCTGCAATGCTTGGATGCCCTCACAGAGAAAAAGATTTTCATTTTCTTTGTCCTGAACCTTCCTTATTTCAACATCTGACCATTGTCTATTAACCTCCTGCCAAGCACCACTGTCACAAGCCTGGCCCCATGGCCCTGAAAATGTCCCCATAGGGACACACAGGCTGCTATGAGCTTCCCAAGACCTTCCCTTCTCCAGGCTAAAGAAGGCCCTTCCCCTTCAGCCCCTAAGCATCTTGGTGGCCAACCGCTGAACTCGCTCCCAGCTATCACAATCTTCCTTGCTGTGATGTGTTGACCATGGCCAATAGCCAATAGCCCAGCAGCCACATAGTCGCTCACACTTTCTTCCCCCTTCACAAGTGGGACAAGGAAGAAATAAAGTGTGAAAAGTTTTGGGTCAACAAAACAATTTAACTGGTGAAGAGAAGAGATGAAAAAAAACCTCAACAAGTGAAACGGAGACCATCACTCAACACCTCCCACAAGCAGACTAATGCCCAGCCAGTCTCCAAGCAGCAGACTCCTTAAACAATAAAAAACCCCACCATCTTCCTCCTGTGCCTCAAGCTTTTATTCCTGAGCATGAGGTCATATGGTATGGAATATGCCTCTGGTCAGTTTGGATCAGCGGTCCTGGCTGGGTCCCCTCTCAACTTCTTTCTCACCTCCCACCTACTCGCTGGAGGGAGCAGAATGAAGAAACAGAGAAGGCCTTGACACCATGCAAACTCTGTTCAGCAATACCCAAAACACTGGAGTCTTCTGAGTTTTCTCAAGTCCCACGGGCATAGGAAACAGCCGTCCTCCGGGACTTCTTGTGGTCTGGTCCAGAAGAGAAGCCGTGCTGGGCTGGCCTTTTTCCTTTAGGAGCGTTAGAGCAGCAGCCCATGGAGGACCCCGGTGGAGCAGGCTCCTGGCAGGACCTGCTGCCCAAGGAGAGGAGCCCATGCTGGAGCAGGTTTTGCAGCAGGACCTGTGGCCTGTGGGGGACCCACACTGCAGCAGTCCACGCCTGAAGGACTGTACCCTGTGGAAAGCATCCACGCTGGAGCTGTTTGTGGAGAACTGCAGTCAGTGGGAAGGACCCACAGTTGGGCAAGGTCAGAAACAAAGTGTTATGAACTGACGGCAACTCCCATTCCACAACCCCCCTGTGCCACTTGGGGCAAAGGTAGAAGAGTTAGGAATGAAGTTGAGCCTGGGAAGAAGGGAGGGAGGAAGGGGGGAAGGGGATTTGAATTGTGTTTTATTTCTCACTGTCCTATTCTGTTACAATCAATTGGAAATACATTTAATGAATTTTCCCAAGTTGGGTCTGTTTTGCCCATGGCAGTCATTGGTCAATTAATTGGTAAACAAATGATCCTCCGAGTTTATTGCTATTGACAAACATGGCGAGAGTTGCCCTCATGCACAAATGCAGTTACTTCATGGTGAAGGCAGTCAGGTTGGCGAGGCATGATTGACCCTTGGTAAGTCCATGCTGATGGGTTTTGGACACGTTCTGCTGTTGGTGCCCGCAAATGTCACCCAAGAGGACTCCAACTGATGGCCCTCTCCTCACCGATGTGAGCCTGTGCAGCCTCTGGTTCCCTGCGGTGCAGTGTTGGATTCTTCCAAGGACGGGTGCACCACTTGCTTGTCCTCTCTCACAAGAGACCTCTGCCAATCCCATGACCTCTCAGAAAGGATATTCCAAAGAAATATTGATCTTCCCTGTGACGCCATTACAACTATTCTCCCTGTTACACAGCGCAGTTAGTTTCTCTAATTTTTTGTCTACTTGTCCTGATACAGTGACCATTTCTAAAGTCACCTTGTCAGATCCAGACTGTCTAGGCAAAGGCCCTTTCCGTAATTCTTCAGTTTTCTTCTCCATTTACTCTTTGTTCATTCAGGTACCTCTTGCCCACGCTGCTTTCACCTTCAGGGACTGAACAGCCTGACTGTCTCTCAACAGTCTAATTGCCTCCTTAGCCAGCTCTTTAATTATGTTTATATCTATCGTTTTTTATCTAACTACCTAAGTTTATCCCTTGTAGAAATCAACCTCATTAGTGGTAGCTTGTACTTAGCATATGATTACAGAATATCATTTATTGTTTATGAAAAGTGATTGTGCTTTACTTTTCTTTTCTGAAGAATGGGGAAAATTCTCCTGTGCCTGGGTGCAGCCAGGTCTCTAAGGGGCTCAGGTGGGAGATGGTGCAATGGAGCTGTAACCTGCAGCTGCAGAGAGCAGTGGAGAAGTCTGATGCAAGGAGCAGTGATGCAAGTCCCAGGTGGGCAATGTCAGAAATGGTGAGGTTGGGGAGGTGAGGAGCAAGGCTGTCCATCCAGCCATGGACATCAAGGGACTGCTTTCCCTAGGTGTCCAGACTTCCTGAGGAAACAGTCTGCACCAATATCAATCAGAGAATGCTTCTATCACCTCTTCTGTAAAGTGAAAAGTAATAAAATATATCCTTTAACAGAGAAGATCATTTTTATCAGATGCATTTTGAAATCTTCCTACTTCATTACACTATGAAACCTCTCCAATTAGCTGTACAAGTCTTGAAGAAAATTACAAAAAGAGAAGCTTGTTAAGGCTTTCTGTCTTTTAATGAGCCCCATGGGGTATTTGCTGCTGAGTCCACAGACCTCAGATCCTGAGAGAAGGTTGAACAGAGTGCTCAAGAAATCAGAAGTCAAACTCCAAGTACCTGGAAGCATTAATGAGCCCCACTGAGGGCCATTCCTGACAAAGCCTCCCCAGGGACTCGTTAGAGCAGATAATTGCAGGCTGTGATTGCAGGTGGGCAAAGGCAGAGTGCAGGTGGCTGTAATGCTGAAGAAACCCTTGCTTTGTTTGATGCAGCAGAAAGGCCAAGCCCTCAGCCCCAGGCCCTGGCAAGGCAGATCCTGTCCCTCGCTTGTGGCCCAGGGCTCTTCCTGGGGCAGGGGGATGTGAGGGGGAGCAATGCCAAGTGTAGGAAAATTCTGTGACACCTCCTGGCCTCCCAGAGAAGGGGCGAGGAGGAAACAGAGTCCTGAGGCTCAAAACAATCACAGACTCATGGAATCATCTATGTTGGAAAGGATCTTTAACATCATTGTGTCCAACTGTAAACCCAACCCTGCCAGGTCCACCACTAAACCACATCCCTGTGTGCCGCATCTTGTGGCGCTGTGCTCTCCCGCTTCTGCCCCTCCCCAGCTCCTGCTCAAGCCATAACCATCAGTGGGAGGTGTGATGAGTGTCACCTGGACTTTGGGGGATGGCTGGCAACACAGCCAACACACTGTCTGGAGTGGGGGCCTAGATATTTTGTTCCCATGCAAATATGACTGTAGGTCAATTCTCTTACTCTATAAACAGTGGACAGCCCAAGAGTGCTTGGAGCTCTCCTGCACGGCGGTGGGCTGCACGCCAGGATCTCCCCTTGAGCAGGGATGCTCGCTTAAGGTTCTACTCCTAGACGTCGAGAGATTCCTTGCCACAACAGATTCTCGGTAGGTGATTAATAGAACTTTAAACTGTGAAATCTTAGCTAAGTGATAGAAAGGATTGATTGCACATATATAATCCTTTAGACATAAACCATTAACCAAGGCTGGGACTCGCATTGGATCCAGCCACAGGCAGACTCCTCTCCGAGAAGGAGTTTAGAAAGCAAGTTGAGCCTCATGACTCAACGGGAGGGTCTCCCTGACAGCTTGTCCGACTCTGTCCTCTATGCAATAAAGAATCAGGTGTACCTTGTCATCACATCCCATAAAACACTGTCGCGTTCACTACTAATTTTGTTAAATCACATAAAGACTCTCCAGATACTAAGGGGGAACCTCCACCAGCTCAGCCTTTGCTTCCCCCTCCGCTACCTCCGCAACGCGCTAAGTCGCCCGGACCCTTAAAGGTCTGTGCCGCAGGCTACCCTCCTGAGGAAGATCCGCTTGACCCGGGGCCCGTTGATCCCGATAAAGAGCCTGACTTGTATCCCCCTGACCCTCATGATACATGGGCGAATATTAGACGTCAAGCTTTAAAAGAAGGTGACTTGGAAATAGCGCGAACGATAGTCGCCCCTGTTATTTATCAAGGCCGGGGAGTGCAGTGGGAGGCTTTGTCCTTCCCGGTGATTAAAGAGCTGCGCCGTACCATCACAGAACACGGGCTCTCTTCCCCATATTTTGCGAGCCTGCTGTCTTCTGTCTTTGATACGTATGTTATGACTCCTCATGATTTAAAATCGCTAGCGCAATTGTTATTAACCCCTACCCAGTATTCCATCTGGGAGTCGCATTGGAGAGGGGGTCTTCAAACTCTCCTCACCAGCTACGTAGGTCATAATAATGCTGCTCTTGCCGCACTGACCGTGGAGCACCTTATGGGTACGGGTCAGCACTCTGATCCAGCGGCACAGGCTCGAGATTGTCCACGAGAGGCCCTGGAAGCGATCTGCGAAGAAGCAAAAAAGGCTTTACTCAAAATACCCGATTCCCGTAAACCTCAAAAGGCATTCACCTCTATTACGCAGGAACCTCGGGAGCCGTACATGCAATTCATTGGTAGACTTAAGCAAGCTTTAGAGCGCCAAATACATAATACCGAAGCTCGAGAGATTTTGCTATTAAAATTAGCAGTTGAAAATGCTAACGCCGACTGTAAAAAATTACTTAAATCTCTCCCTAACCCAGCTCCGACTTTGGTCAAAATGGTGGAGGCTTGTAATCGTATTGGTACTGTAGACCACAAATTTGAAGCGATGGCAGCTGCTTTCGTAGCTATGAGAGGCATGTCTGGGGGAGGAAATTGTTACGGTTGTGGTAAACCAGGCCATATCAAACGAAATTGTCCCGCTTCTAATGGGGGAGCTAAAGCCCAAGTCCCTGGGATCTGTCCCCGATGCAGGAAGGGGCGTCATTATGCTAATCAATGTCGTTCTAAGTATAATTTTCAAGGGCAGCCGATACAGGGAAACCGCTTGCGGAGCGCGGGGCAGCGAAGCGCACAGACACAAGTATCGTCGCCGGTGAATCGAGCCATGCAGATGGGTGTGACCCCGCCACAAGTCTTCGCCCAGCAACAGCCGGTAGCGCCGGATTGGACCTGGCAACCTCACACGCAGTAACGTTGCTTGATTCCTCTGTTCATTTATTAGCAACTAATGTTTCAGGTCCTTTACCCCTGAAAACACAAGGGCTACTATTAGGGAGATCATCGGTTACCTTAGCCGGACTTTTTGTATTGCCTGGAGTAATTGATGCGGATACCATTGGGGAAATTAAAATCATGGCCTGGACCCCATTTCCCCCTTGCACAGTACCCAAAGGAAGCCGCATTGCACAATTACTATTGATCCCGCAGAACGCAAGCTCTCTTTCGCCTCACCCACCTCCGCAGCAAAGACAAGGAGGTTTTGGATCTACTGGGGATCCACAGATTCTCTGGGTACAGTCCATTTCCCAGAAGCGACCACTTTGTCAGTGTACTCTTATTCATGGCACTCAGCAAGTAATCCTGAATGGGATTATTGACACAGGGGCCGATGTTACCGTAATTTCACAGGTGAAGTGGCCTCCACAATGGCCTTTGGCAGCTGTGCCTCAGGCACTAGCCGGAATCGGAGGAGTTGGTAGAAGCCACCAATCCTCGGAATTGATCCAAATCAAAGGCCCAGAAGGACGAGTGGCTTCCGTCAAGCCTTTTGTGCTGCCTGTTCCTATGCTCTTTTGGGGACGTGATGTGCTGTCACAATGGGGAACTTCCATTCAGTCGCATTTTTAGGGGGGGCCATTGAGGTGCGCGACACCCTGAAACTGACTTGGAAAACTCAGACGCCCATTTGGGTAGATCAATGGCCCCTACCACTCGAAAAGCTTCGCGCTCTCCAAGAACTGGTTACGGAACAATTAGCAAAAGGACATATAGTACCTACTGCTAGTCCTTGGAATTCACCTGTCTTTGTTATTAAGAAGCAATCTGGCAAGTGCGCCTGCTCCATGATCTCAGAAAAATCAATGATGCTATGGTAGATATGGGAGCTCTGCAGCCAGGGCTCCCTTCTCCAACTATGATCCCCCGCAATTGGCATCTCACCGTTATTGACCTTAAGGATTGCTTTTTTAATATTCCACCACACCCTGACGACGGTGCCAAATTTGCTTTTTCAGTCCCAAGTGTCAATATGCAAGCCCCTGTGCAACGATATCAGTGGGTTGTACTGCCACAGGGAATGAAAAATAGCCCGACAATTTGTCAATGGTATGTCGCTAAGGTACTTAGCCCTGTCAGGGTTGCGTTGCCTCAAGTTCTGTTATATCATTATATGGATGATATCTTGATGGCTGCGCCTCACCTTGAGCTCATGGAAAAGGCCGTAGCCCTTGTCACAGCCACTGTCAATTGGGCAGGCCTCTGTATTGCGCCCGAAAAAGTCCAGAAAATGCCCCCTTGGACCTACTTGGGTTGGCGCATCAGGACCCAGACGATAGTTCCCCAACCTGTGCATATACAGGCGGACATTAAAAATTTGCACGATGTTCAAAAATTATTAGGGACCATTACTTGGGTCCGACCCTTGCTAGGAATCTCCAATTCAGACTTAAGCCCTTTGTTTGAACTCCTCAAGGGAGATTCCGATTTACGCTCCCCTCGTCGACTGGGTCCTGAAGCTGCTGCCTCATTACAAAAAGTAGCGGAAGCCATTGCCTCACGGCAAGCACACCGCTGTGCGCCTGAATTGCCCTTCAATTTAATTATTTTGAACCCTGCACGTCAGCCATATGCTTTGATTTTTCAATGGGACCCTAACAATCCTGATCCCTTATTAATCATTGAGTGGGTCTTTTTACCCAACCAGCCCACTAAAACAATTTGGACGCAACATGAAATGTTTGCTTCCTTGATAATTAAAGCACGGCAGCGCTTGCTTGCCCTGTCAGGGATGGACTTTGCTTCTATCTGTTTACCTGTAACTAATATGTACCTACAATGGTTATTCCAACAGTCTGATGCTTTCGTGTTTGCTTTAACAGATTATTCGGGTCAACTAACCTCACATCCTCCGTCCCACAAGCTTCTACATGCTCATTTTAACTTAATATCCATACCAAAGAGATGTCACCAGCCCCTCCAAGGCCTTACTGTGTTCACCGATGGGTCTGGAAAAATACACAAGTCGGTGATTGTCTGGTGGGATGACCGCTCTCAACAATGGGAATTGGACGTTGAGACGGTCTCCGGGTCCCCTCAAATCGTAGAGCTTGCCGCTGTTGTTCGAGCTTTTCGTAAGTGGTCTACACCACTGAATCTTATTACTGATTCTGCTTATGTTGCAGGCGTCGTCGAACGGGCAGAGGCCTCGGTGCTGCGTCATACTTCGCATGCTGATTTGTTTGCTTTGTTGCAGGAACTTGTTTTCCTTTTAACCTCTCGAACACATCCCTATTTTGTTTTACATGTTAGATCGCACACCTCTTTACCCGGGTTTATTGCAGAGGGCAATCGACAGGCCGATATGCTCACTCTGCTGGTACAAGTTTTACCTGACCGTATTGCACAAGCTAAGCTTAGTCATTCCTTTTTCCATCAGAATGCAGGGGGCCTCAAACGTCAGTTTGGCCTCACTTCTCAGCAAGCGGCGAACATTATCGCTGTCTGCCCTGATTGTCAAAAACATTCTTTTCCTACGGCACCAGGTGGGGTTAATCCCAGAGGTTTACAAAGCCTGCAATTATGGCAGACGGATGTCACACACTATCCAGAATTTGGGAGATTAAAATACGTCCATTCCTCTATTGACACCTTTTCAGGCGCTCTATTTGCCTCCTGCCATGTGGGGGAGGCGGCGAAAGATGTTTGCAGGCATCTGCTGCGTGCTTTTGCTACCTTAGGCATCCCTGCACAAATCAAAACAGACAATGGCCCTGCTTATATCTCGGCTGCACTTAAAACCTTTTTTATCTCTTGGGGGATCACTCACATCACTGGGATCCCGCATTGCCCTACGGGCCAGTCCCTGATTGAACGCTCTCATCAGTCTTTAAAGCGCTTGTTACAGCAACAGAAAGGGGGAGTAGGGACAGCCACCCCTGAAGAACGTCTACAGAAAGCCTTGTATGTTTTTAACTTTTTAAATTGTTCTTTAATAGATAACAACCCTCCGATCGTTCGCCACTTTAACACAAACACTTCTTTCGAAGCCAGCGTAAAAGCTCCAGTCCTGATCCGCAACCCTGAGACAGGTAAGGTCTTGGGGCCATACCCCCTTGTCACATGGGGCAGAGGCTATGCTTGTGTTTCCACAGAATGAGGCCCCAGGTGGATCCCAGCGAAGAGCGTGCGACCTTTCCGTGAACCCCTACCACAGTCCGGCAGCCACAACACCAATCCACAGCTAGATCATTCCCCTGAACAGCATACCGGAGAACATTCGGAGGACTGATGCAGTGCTCTTATGGACAATAGAGCAGAGACGCCAGTAGAACATATTCATTGCGTCGCCTGTGGTAATTGTGACCCTTGGGTTTTATGTGACTGCTATCGCTGTGGTAAGAGATGGTAGCGATGGTTAACATTGGCCAATAGATGGTGTGACAGTTGCCTAATATATGAAGTTAGCATTGTAAGAATTTAGCGTTGCAAAAAAAAAAAAAAAAAAAAAAAGGGGGGGGGTGGGGGGAAGAGTCCTTCAAACATCATGATCCTGTTAACACTTTTTTGTATATACGCACCCTGGACACATGCCAATCCTTTGCCAGGGTACCACCCTCACCTTTTTGACCCCCGTCAAAATGTCTGGGTTACTCTGGCCAGGTCGCTCAATACAACTAGCTTTTGTGCTAGTCTTGCTACGCCCAGCTCGCCCTTCACCACCTGCTTAGTAGGGGTACCACTGAATAACTCGACCTTTTTACTGTTTAATAACTCTATGACAACCTTACGGAAGCAGTACAGTATTTCTGGAAGGCTTCCTTTTTCATGGAAAAATCTTAAGGACCTTTTTGAAAAAAACGATAATTGGGATGATAAATTACCAATAGGGCCGGAGCCGCAGGAAATTGACTTAGCAGATTCTCTTAATGCTTCTCACTGTTTGTTTATTGGCCTTAGGTCATGGTCGGGGGCCCAAAATGAGGGGCGCTTAGTAAAGGATTCTGCACCGACCGCCATCTCACCTATTGGTAATGCTACCCTCTGGCAACAACAATGGTGTTTGAGCATTGCTCGAGACGCCACTCACTCAGCCCCCGGTACCATGCTCCCTAGGCGGCTCCCCTTGGGGTTCTTTTTTATTTGCGGAAATAGAGCTTGGTCTGGGATCCCTTCCAACCCTAGAGGAGGCCCGTGTACTATTGGACAGCTTAGTCTTGGCACTCCTCACTATCATCCAAGCCCGAAACAGCGGTTACGTTTTACTCGTGACACAACACAAGCATTAGATAATACTTGCGACAATAATGTTAAGCTATGGAATCGCTGGGAGGTTTTTTTCGCCTCGCTATTTACCCCTGGGGTGGCAGCAGCGAGAGCCCACAGAAACTTAGATGCAATTGCCTGTTGGGTGGTTAAGCAAGCAAATGCTACCAGCCGCATACTATCTGAGATGGCTGAAGACTTGTCCACGGTACAACACGCAGTCCTGCAAAACAGAGCCGCTATTGACTTCTTGCTACTGGCCCACAGACATGGCTGTGAGGATTTTGACGGAATGTGCTGCATGGACTTAGAGGACCACTCTTCTTCGATACATAAGCAAATTACACAACTCCTCACGCATTCACAAAAGGTGCAATCTGATACGGACTTCTTCGGATTGGGTGCTTTGGGTGATTGGTTTGGGCTAAAGGGCTGGCTTAGGAGCCTGGTACAATCTGCTGTACTCATATTAGTTATTACATTGGTAGGCCTTTTGATTCTAAGCTGCGCTCTTTCCTGTGTTAGGTTCATGGTGACTAAAGTTGTTCAACATACATGGTTTATTCAAAACGGCGATATTCCGAAGATTTACGATAGTGTTAGTTCTGTCCAGCTCACTGAGTATGATGACCTTTAAACCCGCGCCTCAGTTCTGCCTTTAAAGAAACAAAAAGGGGGGAGATGTCGGGTCTGCCAGCGGAAAAGTACAAGTATGCAAGAAACTCAAGGGCATGCCGACCTTGCAGATCTGGGACAAATAGCTCTGAGGAGTCAGGGAACAGCTGGCCTTGCAGGTCCCAGACAAATAACCTTGAGGAAGTAGGGAGTTAAGCAACAAGTTATAACTGTAGCTTCTAGCACATAGCAAAACTGTAGCTTCTAGCATGTAGCGAAACCGCAAGTAAGAGGGATTATTGTAATGAAACATTTAGAGCTAAGCCAATCAGAAATGATAGAATTTATGTAACTGTTGAGTAGCTGTATAAAAGGCTTTCCGACGCGTCTAATAAACTGACATTTTGCTTGCATCAAGCAGCGTCCCGTCTCTCAATCGCAGCATATATTAATAAATATTTCACTCTTCACGCCCAGGCATCTTAGCTTTGTTGGACGCCCTACCAGTGAGCCCAGAAACCTCAGCCCATGGAAGAGAAATCCCAAGACATTTCACTGCTCAGAAAGTAAACGCTGGAAGAAGCCTTGGGACCATTAGTGTGGATGTCCCACCACCTATGTTAGGGTCCAGAAAGTTTCCAAGACGAAGAGACCACACAGGCTCCAAACACAGCCACAAGCCTCATTTTGGCCTACAAAGGTATTCAGAAGGAAATGACTTCACAAACACAGACCCCAGTCATGAGCCTGCTGCTGGATAATCATGTGCCCAAGCAGCAGTGATCCCACAAGCAACCTCTAGCTGCTGGTGTGTTCCATACATGCTGGCGTGTCCCATACTGTGTGTTGCATTCATACGCATGCTGCTGGCATGTCCCATACTTGGGGCCTCACAAGAACCAAGCCTGGTCTTCAACCTGCTGGCCTAAGGGGTGCTCTGGAACACAGGGCTTCAAACACCCACAAGCTTGCTCATGGTCTCTCAGGTCCTCAGGCAGCAGCACCCTCACAACTGGCATTCAGGCCATTTGCCTGCTGTGGGGCTATCAAGGACTCAGGCAGAAGTGACCTCCAAATCAATATCTGCCTGCTTCTGGCCTATCAGAGACTGTGGCAGCACTGACCTCATAACCAACACCCACACCCCGTGCCTGCTGCTGGCCTGTCAGGTACTCATGGAGAAATGACCTCGTAGGCACCGAACCCAGCCTTGAGCCGGGGGTTGGCCTGCCACCAGGTTCCTGCCGTTATAGCAGCAGTGACCTCACAATCAACACGCCAGGCCTTGGCCTGCTGCTGGCCTGTTGGGTTCTCAGGCAGAAGGGACCTCACAAGCATCTACCCTAGATGTTGCTGGACTGCCATGTCCTCACAGAATCATGTAGATTGAAAGGGATCTTTGGAGATCGTCTAGTTCATTCCTGCTGCCCTAGAGGGAGTCAGCCAGAGCAGGTCACTTAAGAAGATGTCCAGGCTGGTTTTTAGTATCTCCATGACAGGACACTCCACAGACTCTCAGGGCAGCCCGTGCCAGGGTTGTGTGTTCTTGATGCCAAAACCTGTTTTCTTGAGTTCAGTTGGAATTTCTTACTTTTGAGGATAGGGGCCTAAAGCATGTGCCTTGTGTGGGGATGGTGAGTGACATGGGCTTCTTGAACATGGTGAACCTCCTCCAGTGAGGGTCACCATCCAAAAGGGATAACCTTACTCCAAGTATGGGAGAGAGATGGATGGGATATGACAGATATAAACACATGGAAGGATTTGGCTGAAGAGATTATCAGCCTGCTGAAAGACCAGGGCATTCTTCCAACTGCCTGAAGCTCAAAGCAGCACCTGGGGAGTTTAGAGGGATGTGACTGAGCGAGGAGTAAGGGGATGGGAAACTGGAGAGCAATGAAGAGAATGAAGAAAATTGAAGCAAAAGGAAAACCTTTCTTATTGTTTTCTATTACTGAAATATTTTCACTTCTGAAGTCTCTCTAATGAACCAGATAAGAACTAAGGAATTAATAAAAACATACCGACAGATTCGGTTTGTTAGTGAGTTTTACATGTGTTTTACATGTTAATGAGCCCTCTGGTGCCAAGTTCCTGAACTGCAGATCCTGAAAGCCCAAGCTTCTAGAGAAGTAGAAGTCAGCAGCAAATCTCCAAGTTTCTGAGGGTGCTACTGGGCCCCAGTGAGGCTAATCAGTGGAGAGAGACCATGGAGGGAATGACCAGGAAAGGGAACATCCCCTGTGGCTGGTGACGCAGGAAGTCAGAGGCACTGGTTATAGGTTGAAAATCAAATCTGGAGGTTCCTGTGAAAGCCCCTGATGTGTTCCATCAAGCAGGATGTTCAAGCGCTGACGGCCATCCCCCAGCAATGGGGATCCTTTCCCTCATGGGATGCTCAGGGCTGCTCCTGGGGGCAGGGAGACATGGGGGTGTGCGATGCCGAGTGCAGGACAGCGGTAGGAGTCCTCCTAGGCTCTAGGCAGTGAGTGGGTGGGTGAAGAGGCAAGAAAGCCCTGGAGCTGTAGTGACCCGGTGTCCTCTTGGGGACCTCAATCGAAGATATGTTAGCCATGGTTGAATAGACATGGATTTGGGCAATCCCAGCCCCCAAGAAGGGGCCACCACCACCACAGGCTGTCCTACACTGTCCTATGCCAGTGACTTTCTCTGCAGGTTTTAACTACCACCACCCCTGCTTCCCCACCTCGCTCTGACCCCAGGATGTCACGAGCTTTACTGATGACTCCCACCCTCACTCACTGTTAGTTCAAACACAAAGCTGGCATTTTCTGAGGATTTGCCAATATCTGAGAGTTCCTCATAACCTCTGCAGCTTCTTCCAAAGCCCTGCTACTGCTCCTCAATCACCAAAGATGTCACAGCCCATAAACTTGCTTGAATCCTCTATTTAGATCCATATCCCAGCACTGAACACAACGTACTCCTTTTTCTGCTGCCTCAAAATGAAAACTTCACCTATTTCACTTCAGCATGGCACTCTCCCACTCCCTGCTATTTCATGCCCTCTTCCTGTCTTTGTCACACACGCTGTCACACACACGACACTCTCTTCCTGCACGCTTATGTGTCTTGAAATCCGCTTCTTTCCCCCTGCAGTGATGGGACCTTGGCCCAGGAGGTTTGTGCATCCTCCAGGCTCATGGATGTTTCCTGAGGTCCATCCATGTGTAGGGAGTGGAGGAAGAAAAGGGCAAGGTCAGCTCATAGGGCACGACTGAGCACAGCTACGCCAAGCCGTGGGCATTCCCCATCTCCTAGGCTGAGGCCTGCACACGAGGTGGAAATGTCCCTCTCATCCCTGGTTTGCACAGGAGGAGACCTTCCTTCCTGACATCTTCTCAGGATGATCCTCTTCCTCAGCTTCCGCCCACAGACATTAACTGTTTTCCATTGCTGGTTGCAGACATGGTTTTCAGGATTCATGAAAGCCGTCAGCCATCCCCTTGTTTACCACTGACATCCCCAGACCCTCTGTCCCAGACCTACACACAGACAATTACTGCTGCTCAGGACCGCTTACTCTGCTGAAGATGCCGTGAGCATTTTACATCGTCCAGGTGCTTTTTATAATCTTCCTTCCTTCCTTCCTCCAGAGCTCTTTCCTGGCCATAATGGGGCATTGTTGACCATCTCTTTGGGAATAGTTGTCTTTTTATGATCACCTGTGCAGAAAAAGCAGTCACAGAAAAGCACCAACTATATCAAAACAGATGCCAGTGAAGTGCCAGTAAGAACCCGGTGAGCTGCCCCGGTGCCTGTGGCTTCCTGCAAGGAGACTGTCCTGAGAAGGGGATCCAGCCTCTGGCACTCTCCAGAGAGGGAAACCAGCAGTGCCCATGTGTCTTGGTTTATGCCAGATTGGCCAATGACAAGATGACAGATGCTCTCCGCCACCTCTCATTCCAAGGAGAGGAAGGAGACAGATAGAGAGATTTATGAGTTTAGAAAGAACTCCCCTACTTCAATAAAATATAATAATAAAATAAAAAGGAAATAATGATATTGATACAACAGATAAAAAAATGTATCAAGTTCCCAGGAAGATGTCACCAGCAGGCTCTGGGGAAGTTTCAGTTTGGACTCAGCAATGGATGGGAACAGGATTCCGGATAACAGACAGGGTCCTCCTCAGCCATCAGTCATTGAAGAAAGGGAGCCATTGAAGAGCCATTGGATCTCTTCTCCCACGTAACAGGAGACAGGACAAGAGGAAACAGCCTCAAGTTGCGCCAGGGGGTTAGACTGGATATTAGGAAACTTTTTTACACTGAAAGGGTTATCAAGCATTGGAACAGGCTGCCCAGGGAAGTGGTTGAGGCACCATCCCTGGAGGTATTTAAAAGATGGGCAGACGTAGTGCTTAGAGATATGGTTTAGTGATGGGTTTTGTCAGCGTTAGGCTGGTGGATGGACTTGGTGATCTGAAAGGTCCCTTCCAACCCAGGCAATTCTATGATTCTTTGATTCTAGTATCTTCATCAACGACACAGAGAGAAGGATCAAGTGCACCCTCAGCAAGTTTGCAGGCAACACCAAGTTGAGGGGTGCAGTTGACACATCTGAGGGATTGGATGCCATCCAGAGGGACCCGGATAAGCTCAAGAAGTGGGCCCATGTGAACCTTACGAGCTTCAGAAAGGCCAAGTGCAAGGTCCAGCACCTGGGTGGTGGCAAGCCCTGGTATCAATACAGGCTGGGGGATGAAGGGATTGAGAGTACTGGGAGGACACTGGGAGTTCACTGAGGGAGAGGTCTTCACGCCCCGACACAGCAAGTACCCGGCAGCTGGGCAATGCAGATGAGTATCCTGAAAGAGTCTCCTGGAGGTGGCACATCCCACCCTGAGGCAGAAAGAATCTAGAATCTGGCAGGATGACTCGAAGAATTTCCTTAGTGAGAGGAAGGATGTACTGCAGAGCAGGGCTGCCCCGCTACACCCTCAGAGGGACACGGCATCACAGACACCTTATTCAAGGGACGGCTGCAGGACTGTGAAGGTGGGTGTGCAGCCAGGGGTGCCCAGGGCTGTCCTTCAGAGCAGGGTCCCTGCACCCCAGGGGGCTGTGTGCCGGGGCAGGGACTGTGCTGCCTGCCAGGGTCAGCTCTCAGCCTGCCCAAGGAGCTCCTCACAGCGCTGCAGCGAGAAGGTGTGGGTGGAAGGAGTGACCCCGAGCAGGGCAGAGTCCTTCTGCTGTTGAGGGTGCTGCATGGGTCATGGCTATTCACAATTCCACATCACCCCCAGGACATTTCTGAGGGGAGTTGTCGTGACTGTTGTTAATGCAGAAATTCCTATAATGGCAAAGATCTTTCCTGAGTTTGTGCTTTGAGTTTCCTACTGCTGGTGAGTGTTGGGGAGGGGAGAGAAATGGAAAAGCAGATGTTAAGTTTGGACAAGAGACTGAGACTAACAGATCAGCAGGTCTGCTGAAACCACAGAATCACAGAATCTTCGTGGTTGGAAAGGACCCTTAAGATCATTGAGTCCAACCAAACAAACTACAGTCTCTGCCACTAGCGCATGCCCTGAAGTGCCACATCTAGACGTTTCTTAAATAGCTCTAGGGATGGTGACTTGACCCCCTCCCTGGGCAGGCTGTTCCAGTGCCTGACCACTCTTTCAGTAAAGTCATTCTTCCTAATATCTAACCTAAACCTCCCCTGCCGCAGCTTCAGACCATTTCCTCTGCTCCTGTCATTATTCCCCTGGGAGAAGAGGCCAACACCCACCTCTCTCCACCCTCCTTTCAGGGAGTTGTAGAGGGCAATGAGGTCTCCCCTCAGCCTCCTCTTCTCCAAGCTAAACATGCCCAGCTCCCTCAGCCTCTCCTCATATGCCCTGGTCTCCAGACCCCTCACCAGCCTGGTCGCTCTCCTCTGGACACGCTCCAGCACCTCAATGTCCCTCTTCTACAGAGGGGCCCAGAACTGAACACAGCACTCGAGGTGAGGCCTCACCAGTGCCCAGTACACAGGCACCATCACTTCCCTGCTCCTGCTGGCCACGCTATTCCTGATACAAGCCAGAATGCTGTTGGCCTTCTTGGCCACCTGGGCACACTGCTGGCTCATGTGAAGCTGGCCGTCCACCGGCACCCGCAGGTCCTTTTCTGCCGGGCAGCTTTCCAGCCACTCTGCCCCAAGCCTGTAGCGTTGCTTGGGGTTGTTGTGACCGAAATGCAGGACCCGGCACTTGGCCTTATTAAACCTCACACAGTTGGCCTTGGCCCATCGATCCAGCCTGTCCAGGTCCCTCTGGAGAGCCTTCCTACCCTCAAGCAGATCAACACTCCCACCTAGTTTGGTGTCATCTGCAAACTTACTGAGGGTGCACTCAATCCCCTCATCCACATCATTGATAACGATATTAAACAAAACTGGCCCCAAAACTGAGCCCTGAGGGACAGCACTGGTGACCGGCCGCCAAGAGGATTTCACCCCATTAATCCCAACTCCGTGGGCACGGCCATCCAGCCAGTTTTTAACCCAGCGAAGAGTACACTTGTCTATGCCAGGATTCGCCAGCTTCTCCAGGAGAATGCTGTGCGAGACGGTGTCAAAGGCCTTATCAAAGCACAGATAGACAACATCCACAGCCTTCCCCGCATCCAGAAGGCGGGTGACGTGGTCATAGAAAGAGATCAGGTTGGTTAAGCAGGACCTCCCCTTCCTAAACCCATGCTGGCTGGCCCCGATCCCTTGGCTGCCCTGCACTTGCCGTGAGAGCTCACTCATGATGATCCTCTCCATGATCTTTCCTGGTACCGAGGTCAGGCTGACAGGCCTGTAGTTCCCCAGATCCTCCTTCCGACCCTTCTTGTAGATGGGCATAACATTAGCCACCCTCCAGTCATCTGGTACCTGCGCTGTTGACCAGGATTGTTGATAAATGATGGAGAGAGGCTTGGTGAGCTCTCCCGCCAGCTCCCTGAGTACTCTTGGGTGAATCCCATCTGGCCCCATAGACTTATGTACGTCTAGGTGCAGAAGCAGATCATTGACTACTTCCTCCTGGGTTATGGGTGAGTTGTTCTGCTCTCCATCCTTATCTTCCAGCTCAGGAGGCTGAACACCATGGGGTGTTTTTTGTTGTCCTTAATATTAGTGGCCAAGTTGAGCTCCAGCTGGGCTTTTGCCTTCCTAATTTTCTCTCTGTATAACCTAAGGAGATCTCTGTACTCCTCCTGAGTTGCCTGTCTCTTCTTCCAAAAGGGGTAAACCCTCCTTTTATTCCTAAGTCCCATGCGAAGATCCTTATTCATCCAGACTGACCAGTTTCCCCGACCTTTAGACTTGCGACACTTGGGGACAGCCTGCTCCTGGGCCTGTAAGATTTCCTTCTTGAAGAGCGTCCAGCCTTCCTGGACCCCTTTGCCCTTCAGGGCTGTCTCCCAAGGGACTCTCTCAACCAGTGTCCTGAACAAGTCAAAGTCCGCCCTCCAGAAGTCCAAGGTGGAGGTTTCACTAACCCCCCTCCTTACATCACTACAAATTGAAAACTTGACCATTTCATGATCACTAAACCCAAGACAACCTCGGACCACCACATCTCCCACTAGTCCTTCTCTGTTTGTGAGCAGTAGGTGTAGCAAGGCACCTCCCCTGGTAGGCTCACCTACCAGTTGTGTCAGGAAGTTCTCTTCCACGCACTCGAGGAACCTCCTAGCCTGCCTGCTCTCTGCTGTGTTATATTTCCAGCAGATACCTGGCAGGTTGAAGTCCCCGACCAGAACAAGAGCTGGCGATTGCGGGACATCAGCCAGCCGCTTATAGAATACCTCATCCGTCTCCTCATCCTGGTTGGGTGGTCTATAGCATACTCCCAGCACAAGATCTCCCTTATTTGCCTTCCCCTTCATCCTTACCCATAAACACTCGACTTTACCATCACTGGAATCTAGCTCTATACAATCAAAACATTCCCTGGTGTACAGAGCCACACCCCCACCTCTCCTTCCTTGCCAATCCCTTCTGAAGAGCTTATAGCCATTCATTGCAGCATTCCAGTCGTGACAGTCATCCCACCACGTTTCCGTGATGGCGACTACATCAGAGCTGTCCTGCTGCACAATGGCTTAGCTCATCGCGTTTGTTGCCCATGCTGCGTGCATTCGTGTAGATGCACTTCCGCTGGACTACCAATTTCACCCCCATCCTTGGCCCTTTATCCCTAGGCTCATTACTAGTGGGCCTGGTATTATCCCCTTCCCCCTTCGATACGAGTTTAAAGCCCTGTCCATGAGCCTTGCTAACTCTTGGCCTAGTCCCCTTTGCCCCTTTTGGGACAGGGTTTTCCCATTCTTAGCAAGCAAGCCCGGTGTCCTGTAGATTAAACTATGATCACTGAACCCAAAACCTTACTCGTCGCACCAGTTTTGGAGCCAGGTGTTGATCTGTCTGATTTTCTTGTTTACACATTCATCAGTCCCCAAAACTGGAAGGCAGACGAGAACGCAATTTGTATTCCTGAACCCTTGACAAGCCATCCCAAGGCCCTGAAATCTTTCTTTATTGCCCTCAGACAAGATAAATGCCTTGTCTTGGTGGCCACGTGCCCCCTAATGCAGCCCTGTGTGCAGCTAGTTCAGTTCACGGTCCGCATGTACCACTGGCTAAAGTTGCATCCCTCGTAATGCCCAGGCCCTTCTCCTCGGGGTCAGTCCTCGGCCAGTCAGGTCACAGCATGCCCTCACCTGTGGGGTGATCCTGCCCCCAGGAAAGGTCTGACCACTTCTCCTTGTAAAACTGTGTGAGTTTTCCATTTGCTGAATCCCAGAGTTTATCAGGGTCCCCCAGGAATGAAGCTCCATTGGGCCAGTCGTTCATGTGTGCCTGCAGATGGCTCTCCCTGACATGTGCTGCCTCTGACAAGATAACAGCATGAGGAATCGCAGGACACTACAGATAATCAAAGGAGGCACTTGATCAATGCCATTGTTCACCAAGGTACACATTCCCATGGTGAGAAGCTCGGAAACATGAAATGAAAGTACAAAGGAAGCCAAACTAGGACCATGGAGGAAAGAGGAAATAGAGATGGGCTATTTGCCCATGGGAGGGTACAGGGATGGTCAAGGGGAAAAACTTTTGAGTGGGAAAAGAGGGAAAAAGAAACGGTGAAACAATGGAAAGGATCAGGGCTGTTTGGGGGGACCTGCCAAGCAGCCCTGCATCTGAGCAACCATGCCTGGAGTGCGACAAGAAAGTCCCTGATCGTCTGACCACACTTTCTGGTTGACTTCCATGGTCACCAGGAACCTGACTGATTTCCCTCCCCTCATGAAGGAAAGATGGTGGATTGAAACGCAGAATCATTCATGCTGGAAGGAAGCTGAGGAGATCTCTAGACCACCCTCCTGCCCATAGCAGCATCAGCTACGGGGTCAGACCAGGTTGCTCAGGGCTTCCTTCATTTTGGGTTTGAAAACCTCCAAGGGTGGAGATGACACAAGCTCTCTGGGAAATCTTCTCCAGTGTTTGACTGTCTTGACAGGTATAAAGTTTTGCTCATTTGTTTCAGCTGATGCCATTGGCCCTCATCCTCCCATCACACAGAACAGTGAAGAGCCTTTTTCATGGTGACAGCCAAGAAGATGTGGGAAGGCTGATATTAGGTCTCCCCAAAGCCTTCTCTTCTCCAGGCTTTGCACCTCTGCAGCAAAGGTGGCCAATGGCTTTCTGGGCTGCACTAGGAAGAGCACTGCCAGCAGGTCGGTGGAGGTGATCCTTCCTCTCTACTCAGCCCTGCTCCAATTTGTCTTGCCCATTTCCCTCAGTGTTTGCTACCCTACTACCTTCACTTAGAGGTGGTGGTAGGGCTTCAGGTTAGTGGTTGTAAATAGGGTAAAGGCCTCTCATGAATGTTTTCACAGTCAGTGTCACAGAAGTCTGAACATCCTCTGAACAGACCTTACCTCTTCAAACCTTCCAACCCCTACTGTTCTGCGATGCTGATTCTTTGATTCCATTGTCATTGCCCAGAGGGGCTACCACAGATGTAGACTGCTCCAGGGCAGGTATTTATATTTAGGCCGATCAATGATGTTGTTGCTTTAATGTTTTTTTGTTGTGGTATATGCTGCTGTTGTTAGGGAAATCACACAAACACTTGAAGGACAACGGAAGGGCTACCACCTTAGTGGCCCTCCAGTGAGCTGGCTCCTGTTTGCCATTGTCTCACTGTCACTGGTCAGGGTGTGGTGTAAAAGGTGCTGAGCAGAGCAGGACAATCACTTCTTCTGGCTGTGCTCCTACCTCAGATGCTGTTGGCCGCCTTTGCTGCTGGCTCTTGTTTGGCCTGATAAAGCTCAAGAAGCCACAGGGCCATTTCCACAGAGCTGCTGCCCAGCCACGCAAAGTGATCCAAACTGGATCAGAGCAGCCCTGCTCTGACATCAGCCTGGTCTCTCAGCTACCTTGGATTCATCCCATCTGGTCCAATGGACGACCAAAGGTTGACCTAACCCATGTAGCCCCTGACTTGATCTGCCTCCACTGCTGGAGTTCGCATGGGGTTCTGCCTCTTAAGCACACAGACCTGGGAGACCTTGCTGGTGAAGACGCAGGCCAAGAGTACCTCGTACCTATCTACACCTACTCTCTGCAAATTCAGCCATGACCACACATTATCTTTGTTTATTCTTTAGCTGTTCCTGAAGGAGTAACTGCTCATTGTTGTGCCCTTCAAATCCCTTGCAAGTGTCAACTCTACGGGAGCTTTGGCTTTTCCAAAACCAACCATATTCCTCAATTCCTCCTTTGTTTTCATCCTTGCATCCACCTCTTCATGCTTCCTTTTTTCTCTGGGGCTTCCCCATGAGTGTCTGGTTTCCCCCAGCTCTTCTTCTGGTAGCTCTGCTTGTTGTCCTCACTATGGGTATGACCACACACTCTGGTACTTGAAAGACGCTGTCCTTGCAGACCACTGTACTGCAGACCCTCTGCTGCCCTTCTGTGCTGCTCACATGGGCTCCCCACCAAAAAGTCAGACGACTAGGCCAAAGTCTGCTCCTCTGAGGTCTGTCATCTGCATTCTTCTATTCTCCTTCTCCTTGGGAGGTGAGACCCCACTATTTCATGGTCGCGACAGCCAAGGCTGGCACTGGTTTTCATAAAACTTGTGGATACCAGTGCTGATGGAGTGAAAGATGGAGCTACAGACTGCAGTGGAGAAAACTCGGACTTGAACAAGGCTGCTGTCGTCCCAGGTGGCTCCAGCCCTCGGATCATCTTCGGGGCCTTTCTCTGGACCCGCTCCAACAAGTCCATGTCCCTCTTGTGCTGGGGGCTACAGAGCTGAACACGATACTCCAGGTGGGGTCTCATGAGAGCAGAGTAGAGGGGGAGAATCCCCTCTCTGGGTCTGCTGGCCACGGTTCTTTCGATGCAGCCCAGGATGCGATTGGCCTTCTGGGCTGCAAGCGCACATTGTTGGCTCATGTCCAGCTTTTCATCCACCAGGACCCCCAAGTCCTTTTCCACAGGGCTGCTCTCTATCAAGTCATCCCCCAGCCTGTATTGATAACGAGGGTTGTCCTGACCCAAATGCAGGACTTTGCACTTGGCCTTGTTGAACTTTGTAAGTTTGCTCAGGCCCACCTCTCTAGCTCGCCAGGTCCCTCTGGATGATATCCTGTCCCTCTGGCATGCCAACCGCACCACTCAGCTTGGTGTCATCAGCAAACCTGCTGAGGGTGCACTTGATCCCACTGTCTATGCCATTGATGAAGATGTTGAACAGCACTGGTCCCAGTACAGATCCCTGAGGGACACTGCTTGCCACCCCTCTCCATCTGGACATCGAGCCATTGACCACTCTACCCTCTGGATGCGACCATCCAGCCAGTTCCTTATCCACCGAACAGTCCACCCATCAAATCTGTATCTCTCCAACTTAGAGAGAAGGATGTTGTGTGGGACCGTGTCAAAGGCCTTGCAGAAGTCCAGAGAGATGATATCCATAGCTCCCCCCTTGTCCACTCATGCAGTCACGCCGTTGTAGAAAGCCACTAGGTTGGTCAGGCAGGACATGAGCCTGGTGAAGCCATACTGGCTGTCTCGAATCACCTCCATGTCTTCCATATGCCGCAGCATAGCTTCTAGGAGGATCTGTTCCATGATCTTCCCAGACTTTTCATTCTGAAGACTGAGTCAGCCTCATGTCCATGGTACAAGACACAAAGACAAGAGGCAATGGGATGACAAACAAGAGGGTCAGGGCAGATACAGGGAGAAACTTTTCCAGCATAAGGATAGTCAAGTGCTGGAAGCTGTTTCCCAGGGAGCGTGCACTGGATCTCTTCTAGCAAGTGACCAGGATGTGTTTGGAGAAAGCCCTCAGTAATCTCATCTGGCCCTGCAGGAGGCTGCTCGAGACACCTCCCAACGTCCCTTCCAGCCTAAATATGACTGTCCTTTCTTCCCCTTCATTTCTTCAAATTAGGGAAAGCTCTTAGGTTGTCTCTGACCACAGAAGTAATTCACATCAGGTGCCAGGGTGCTTCAGAGGTGCCCCCAAACAGCCCTGACCTTTTCATTCCTTGAAACGACAATTGCTTCTCTTTTTTTATCCAACTACCCTCCAAAATGAACGGTTTCCCTGTCCATCCATTCCCCCTTGGCCATGCTTTTCATTTTTCTTACAACCTTGGGGTATATCTGAGGTGGTTGGTGTGCTGATTTTCAAACTTGGGTGGCAAATCCATAAAGCAAATCATTCTCTTTCATGACCTGTAGCATCCTGCAATTCCCCATATGCTTATCTGGTTTGAGGCACTGTCCATCAAACCTTAAATGCTGATGATTTGGCCTTTCAGTCCAGAGGGACCTTGACGCACTTGGGGACTTGGCCAAATGAAACCTCCTGGAGTGAAGTTTCATAAGGCAAAGGGGGCAAGGTGTGCACTGGGGGCAGAACAAAGCCCGTGCACTGGGACAGGCTGTGATCCGAGTGGCTGAGGAGTGTCCTGGGGAGAAGGGTGTGGGAGTTATGGTGGATGCCATATATGGATCCCATTGTGAAAGGAGGATGGAGAAACTGGAGAAAGTCCAGAGGAAGTCTGTGAGGATGGGGTTAGGGGCCTGAAGCACATGAGCTGTGTGGAGAGGCTGAGACAACTGGGCCTCTTCAGTCTGCTGAAGGGGAGGCACAGGGCAGTCTAAGAGCAGGTGACATCTTCCTCGAGAGAGGAAAGTGGAGGCAAACTCTTCTGCTGTGGCAGACGTTTGGCAGAGGCAACAGCGGCAAGCATACTCCATGGAGATTTATACTGAGCATTAGGAAACACGGACTAGGCGGACGTTGCCCTGCAGCAGGACACCCATCAACTCTCTGTTATCTCCATCTTTGGAGGTTTTCAGCTCCCCAGAATGTCACCCAACATGACCTGGGGATTGACAACCCTACCTTTTGGTGAGAGGCTGGACCAGAGGCTTCCCCATCAACCCCTTTCCCAAAAACCCTTCCATGAGCCTGTGCCTTGCAGTGTTCCTTGGGAGAAGAGAGTCAGCTACAGGTGAGGGTTTCTTCAGCTCCTGGGACAATTCAAGGTGGCATTGTCCTGTGCTCTGTAGGTGTCTCGTCCTACCTTTGATTATTTACATTTCCTGGCCAGTCTCCTTACCCATGCGGCGCTTTAGGCTGTGAAGAAGCTCAAAACCAACTCTTTGACTCGGTTACTTTCATTTGACGTGCTGAAACGCAGGGCAGACGAAGGCAGTTCAGAGCTTCTAGGATCTCTGCTGCACAGTTCGGACTCAGCAGACTGGAAATGCAGGTCACAGTGTTGTGTCAGGGTACTCCAGGGGTCAGGAGCAGTGGGTACCGGTCACACCACCACATGAAAAATTTGCCTTCCTTTGTGCCTTTCCAGAAATCTGGGATCTGTACCTTGGCCTGGACCAACTACCCTATTCCCCGCCTCCACCTCTTACTGGAACCAGGGAGAAAATACACAAAGCGGGCATGAATTCAGGGCAATTCTGTCTACGAGGCGTAATCTTTAAATGGTGACAAAGAGATAGCAGCGAGAGCAAAAACACTGTTCTAAGAACTTCATGCTAGAGGCTAATTACTGAAAATTACAGCAACTTTGACAAGTAACAGTAACTGTCAGGAAGGAAATAAAAGAGCTTTAGTGCATCATCATGAAGAATAAGAGTTGCCTTGCAGCAACGTCCTCTCTGTTGTTAGTGATAGTACCACGAATTCCAAAACATGCCTGAGAGTTTCTCTATTTTCCCTTGTCTCTGAAACTCAGCCTTCTCAGACATGGACAGGACTACTTCAAATCTCTGCAACCCAAATCTCTCCCGTTGTTTCTCACGCTTTTACCCCAAGACCTTTCTTCCCATCACTTCCGCACACTGTGGAGTCTCTTGTTTATCTGGTCCTCTCTCACACAGCCTTGCTGAAAAATTTTCTCTAAGTCGTGATCCCACTTGTATCACCTCATGTTATGTACAGCTCCAGCCCCCTTCTGCAGAGCTCTATGGACTGGGCAGGTTTCCTTTTTTTCCTGCTTATTCACCTTCACTCTCTGTTTTTGCTGTATTCATACCAGTTGTTGTCTGAAGCAACACATTTATCTCCTCACAACTTCACCTATTTCCAGTTGCAGGCTGAGACATTTCCCTCATCCATCACGAGATGTCAGTCATGACTCAGCTATGCCTTTAAAAAGTGGAGAAACTGAAAAAAGAGATTTAGCTGCTAAAGAAAAACTGCTAAATTCGTGGAAGGGGAATGAAAAACAAACCCCAAAAACGCAGGGAAGCAGAAAAAAAGCCAAGTCAATCTGGGTTTACCTCAATGGTGCAGCAACTCAAAAGGCTTCTCCGCACCTCCACTTCTCTGCGTTCAAACCTGGGCCTGTGCCCCACGTTATCCCCATGTTAGACAAAGTTTGCCCCGAGAGGCTGAGCTCACACTGTTTGTTCTGTCTGCATGATGGTTCACATCCAGAAGGGGCCTGGAGACAAAGCTTGTATTTGAGCTGCGTGCATGAGAAGGAAAAAAGGACGGGGTCACGTCACTACACTGCAAATCTCTGTATTTGTGCAGATTCATTTCACCCCAATGCCTAAAACCTGGTTGGGTGATTCTTACCCCAGCTGCCTTGGGTGGCTGTGTGGCCAATAGCACAAATAACCCCTTCCAGCGGGAAGTATCTCCTGCCCTTGCGTGAGGTTAATGCACTCCCTGATTTCTCTGAAGCCCTACATGTAACCCAACAGCCTCCAGTCTCTCCTTTTGGGTTCCCAACAAATTCAGGATTAAGACAATAATATCATCTCCCACCAGGACGGAAAGACCAAAGTCAGAAAGGCTGTGAGGAATCAGTGCTATGGCTTGGAGTAGCCATGGACAGGGCCAGGCGCTGCAGGGTGATTTCCTCCTCTCAAAGCTGTAGAATGGCAAATATGGAGAGAGGTCAGTAGAACTACTCCAAGTGGTCACTGCATGAGAAATATGCCGTCCACAGCCTGGATATCTGGGTAACTCGGCTCTTGTCAGAGTCGATGGAGAAATAATGAGTATAGTCTATGAGAACTGAAAAATGGTTCATCTGACCCAAGGGTCTGACTTGGGTGACACACTGTAGTGCCTGCAGATGATGAGGAAGCAGAAGGCAGCTGCTCAGTCCCTGAGGGTGATATCAGTGTGCTAGTCTGTCCATCCCAGTTGTGCTCCCACGATGTTCAAATTTGTGTTGGGTTTTTTTTACTGTTTTTGGTTTTTTTGGATTTTTTTTTTCTGATGCTGTTACCATGAGATCCATTTTTAAAAAGGGTAGAAAGGAGGACCCTGCGAACTACGGCCCTGTCAGCCTCACCTCTGTGCCTGGCAAGATCATGGAACAGATCCTCCTAGAGGCTATGCTAAGGCACATGGAGGACAGCAAGGTGATTCGAGACAGCCAGCATGGCGTCACCAAGGGCAAGTCCTGCCTGACCAATCTAGTGGCCTTCTACAATGGAGTGACCACATCAGTCGACAGCGGAAGAGCTACAGATGTTGTATATCGGGGCTTCGTAGGGCCTTTGAAACAGTCCCCCACAACATCCTTCTCTCTAAATTGGAGAGATATGGATTGAATGGATGGACTGTTCAGTGGATGTGGAATTGGTTGGATGATGGCATCCAGAGGGTAGTGGTCAATGGCTCGACATTTGCAAGGGTATGTAGCAATAGGAAGAGGGGCAATGGTTTTAAACTAGAGCAGGGCAGGTTTAGATTAGACATTAGGAAGAAGTTCTTTCCACTGAGGGTGGTGAGACAGTGGCCCAGGTTGCCCAGAGAGGGGGTGGAGGCCCCATCCCTGGAGACATTCAAGGTCAGGCTGGATGAGGCTCTGAGCAACCTGATCTAGTTGAAGATGTCCGTGCTCACTGCAGGGGGCTTGGACTAGATAACCTTTCAAGGTCCCTTCCAACCCAATACATTCTATCATTCTATGAGTCTGTGATTCTGAGTCCATAGCCACCCATCACCCTCCTTGTGGCCCAGTCCCTGAGCAGAAAAAAGGGTGCTTCTTTCATCAAATTTCTCTCACAGATTTCCTACCAATATTTTGAGGGGAGAAATGTTCCTCAGAGGAACTTCTATATTTAGAATGGTGCATTTTGCATCTCTACTTCTGCCGCTCTGTTTCTTCTTCTTCCTCTCTCTATTCTGTCTTCAAAGAGCTCTCCAAGGAGAGATTCATTGAACCCTGGAATGGTTCAGGTTGGAAGAGACCCCTGAACACCCTTGTACCGGGTCTGGCTGGGATGGAGTTAACTTTCCCCATAGCAGCCATACCCTGCTGTGCTTCCTACTCGTGCCTAGAATGGTGCTGATACCGC
Source organism: Chroicocephalus ridibundus (assembly GCF_963924245.1). Taxonomy (NCBI): domain Eukaryota; kingdom Metazoa; phylum Chordata; class Aves; order Charadriiformes; family Laridae; genus Chroicocephalus; species Chroicocephalus ridibundus. Next base: position 2,237,347 of record NC_086308.1, read on the forward strand.
ACCAGTGTTTTGGCTATCGCTGAGCAGCGCTCGCACTGCATGAAGGCTGTCCCTCCAACCTCCTCTAAAGGTAGTACACTCGGGGTGGGCAAGTGGTTGGGATGGGCCATAGATGGGACAGCTTTACTGAATTGACCAAAGGGATATTCCATGCAATGTGGCAACATTCTCAGCAATAAAAGCTGAGAGAAAGGAATTGGGAGGACATTCGCTTTGAACACATTTGTCTTCCATAAAAACCAGTACATGTACTGAATCCTTGCCTCCCAGGAGGTGACTTGACATTGTCTGATGATGGGAAATAGAGAAAAAAATCTTCCTCGGTTTGCCTTTTCTTCTGCATGTGGCCTTTGCTTTTAAGCTTTTTCTTTTTTTTTTAATGTTTTTTATTTGTTGATTTTTCTTCTTTCTACTTACTTTTATTTTGACCCATTATTTTTTTCACCTTATTTTGTCCTCGTCTCTTACTGAGAAGCACACAGGCTGTTCCTGGAGACACACCCAGCACTGTCAGGGCGCTGGCAGGGCTGCTCAGAGACACGAGTCCTTCCCTGGCACGGGCAGAGGCCCTGCAGCAGACTCCATGGCCTCCCGTTGCCACTCCCAGAGGCCGGCAGCACCTCAGCCCCGCGCTGTGTCTCCCTGCTCGGCACCTCTCTGAGATGCCCCACGGCGTGAGGAATGGACACAGGGACCTGGGGTCAAGGAAGCCCATCCCAGTGCTGCATTCAGGGGGTTTCCCAGGGGACATTACCCTCCAAGTGAAGTGACCTCCAGACACTGTCTGTCCCACAGCCCTTAATGGAACCCCCAGGAACAGCTGATGGTGTTTGTTCTCACTCAGGTTAATCTCACCACACACACATTATGCTCAGGCCTGTGGTTCTTACTACTCAGGTGTGCGACCATTGCCCTGTGGCAGCTTCCCTGGGGTGTCCTGCACACACAGGACCTGACAAGAACCTGCTCTGCTGGTCCTTCATGTCTTTCCCAGGAGCCCTGTCTGGGCGAGGGACCTGCTGCTTGTCCCCAGCCTGCACACTCACACAGTTAAGCTGCACACAGGTGTTTTCGATTGCGGGGCACTTTCCTGGGCATTTCCTTGAGAGCAACTTTGGAAGAAGGCCTGAGCCTTCAGGCACCGCCCTGCGGCAATGCCACGGTGTGACGTTGACGGAGGAGCTGTTGGGGAGGCCAGCTCTGCCGGAGAAGCGCCCAGTGCCTGTCCCTGCCTGTGGGGACAGGACAGCACACAGCAGGAGTATGAGCTGCCAGAGCACTCGGTCCTTACAGCAACACCTGCGCTCAGCAGGAGAGTGTGGAAACAGAAAGAGAATAAGTCTGAAAAGAGCAAGGCTGGGGCTCCCTGACAGTGCTGCTGTGCTGAGACCCTTTCCCCTCCACCTCTGCTCACAGGCACAGCCCTGCAGCTCCAGAGCAGGTCCCAAAGGAAGGATCTGGGGCAAACAAGTCGCTAGAAGATTCTTTCTTTTGTTTAAAGACACAGAGAGCACAGGTCCTCTTTTACAATGTCTGTGGGATTCACAAATTAAGGTAGATGCATAATTACAAACAGCAAAAATGATGACACTTCTTTGTGGACAGCATTATACAAAGAAAACCAATGCCAAAATCACAAACTCAAACCAAAACTAACAAAAGCTACAGAAGATGGGCTTGCCCTGTAACAAGTTACATTCTGAGTGGTTTCCAAAACAAGACCGAAGAAGTTCATTGCTTCTGAAAATCACCTGGTCATCAGTTTCCACAGGGCATCCTTGAGCTCCTGGTTCCTCATGCTGTAGATGAGGGGGTTCACTGCTGGAGGCACCACTGAGTACAGCACAGCCACCACCAGGTCTAGAATATGGAATGAGATGGAGGGGGGCTTCAGGTAGGCAAATGTGCCAGTGCTCACAAGCAGGGAGACCACGGCCAGGTGAGGGAGGCACGTGGAAAAGCCTTTGTGCCGTCCCTGCTCAGAGGGGATCCTCAGCACGGCCCTGAAGATCTGCACATAGGACAGCAGGATGAACACAAAACAACCAAAGCCAAAACAGACACCAACCACAAGAAGCCCAACTTCCCTGAGGGAGTCGGAGTGTGAGCAGGGGAGCTTGAGGATCTGGGGGATTTCACAGAAGAACTGGCCCAGGGCATTGCCCTGGCAGAGGGGTAGGGAAAAAGTATTGGCCGTGTGCAGGAGAGCATAGAGAAACCCAGTGCCCCAGGCAGCTGCTGCCATGTGGACACAAGCTCTGCTGCCCAGGAGGGTCCCGTAGTGCAGGGGTTTGCAGATGGCCACATAGCGGTCATAGGCCATAATGGTGAGAAGACAGAACTCTGCTGCAAGAAAGAAGACGAAGAACAAGAGCTGTGCAGCACATCCTGCATAGGAGATGTCCCTGGTGTCCCAGAGGGAATTGGACATGGCTTTGGGGACAGTGGTGGAGATGGAGCCCATGTCAAGGAGGGAGAGGTTGAGGAGGAAGAAGTACATGGGGGTGTGGAGACGGTGGTCATAGGCGATGGTGGTGATGATGAGGCCGTTGGCCAGGAGGGCAGCCAGGTAGATGCCCAGGAAGGTCCAGAAGTGCAAGAGCTGCAGCTCCGGTGTGTCTGCAAATGCCAGGAGGAGGAACTGGGTGATGGAGCTGCCATTCGACATTTTCTTCCCCTGGGCTTGGAGACCTGTTAATGGAAAGAAAAGCAGTGAGAAGTTGGGGAAGATTTCTCTCAAACTAAAGTATTCAATTGGTCTTAGAAACCCACCAAACTGGCTCTCTCCTTTCAGGAAGACCTTTTGCAGGTCCTTTTTGTACACTCTGGTTGGTGCTGGCTGATAGTCCACCAGATTCCTGAGATCTCTGCAGGGTTCAGTCCTGCCCTACAGCCATGGGTAAAAAGGAACACGGGGTGATCTCAGATTAAATCCACTCCTGGCATCAAAGGGCTTTTCAGCATTGTCACCCGACTGCAGGGCAGAGCACAGGGCACCTTGTTGTTGGTGTTGTTCTGTTGTAGTTTCCCCACCACACCTGAGGAGTGTTTTTAAGGCAGAAATCCCTGGCATTTCTGCTGTGCTGCAAGTGAAACCTTGTGGGTCCTACGAGCCAAGGGGACTGTCCCTCAGTGCAGAGCGAGGACAGCGAGTTTGTCCATCGGAATTGCTCTCAGCTGCCCTGTGCTGCTGCCTCTTTGAGCTGGAGGATGATCCCAAGCAGACATTCCCCTGAGAAGAACCTGGACACTGCTGAGAGCAGAGGAGTCCCATTTACAAGCGCAGTTCTCCCAGCCCCTCACCTGAGCTCATTGGACCCCAGGAGGATCTCAGCTCTCCCCTCCCAGCCAGGGACACAGGGGGCTCACTGCAGCTGCCTACATTAAGCCCTCCAGCTGGATTTACGTGGCCTTGGCACTGACATGTCTACTCCGTGGGGCTGCTAGACGACACAGGGACGCCACGGGAGAGCTGAGCCCTTCTGGAGGGCAGCGTGCAGCCAAGCAGGACACTCCTGGGAAAGAGCCAACTAGCCTAAAGATGGAGTATCCTGCCCACAGGGCCGGCTTGCTCTCAGCCCCACACACTGCAGTCCCCAGAGCCCAAAACACAAGTGGATTTGGATGCTTTTCCTCCCTGGATACACCAGCATGACCGGACGTGCAGCATCAGTGTCTGAGCTGCACCCGAAACCTCACGCCCCACCACAGTGAAAAGAAGGGAAAGAACAAGGGCAGAAGGGGCAAAAGGGGAACATGCCAAAGTTCTCCTGCCAAGAGAGTCAGGACAGGGAGACACAGTCAGACACTCAAGGATTTCTCCTCTTTGGTGGTTGGGCTGCTGGGAAGGACACTCAGGACTTAATACCCGGGATAGTCAGGGATGGAGGACTCTACTGTGTGGGGAGAGGAGACCACGGAATGTCTCCAGGGAAGGCACCTGCACTGCAAGGGATGGCAGGGAGGGCCTGGAATCCCCTCTCCCATCACCTTTCCTGCAGTAGCTCCCTTTCACTCTCTGCCCATGTCTCTGCCACCCGGAGCTGTCTCTGCCTGGGGCTGTGTCATTGTCCCCAGGTCTCCTCCCTTTCAGTGCTCAGAGAACCCACCACACCTGCTGTGTGCTCAGCTCTGCCCTCAGGGCAAGTGCCTGCAAGCGCTAACAAGCAGCTTAGAAAAGATCCTGCTAGAACCAGGGTATCATTGCCTTCTCCAGAACGGAGAAGTAAAATCCTCTCTCTCACAACCCATCCAGCAAAGAAGGAGTGGAAAACTCCAAGCAGGGACCCTCTTTCTTTCAGGTAAATGCTGCCTTGAAGTCCTTCTCCAAAAGGACCCTCTGCAAATGTCCTGGGGGTGATCTGGAGCTGGGAGGAAACACGACCCATGCAGCACCCTCACAACTGCAGAAGGACCCTGCCATGACATGACTGGGGTCACTCCTTCCACCCACAGCTTCTCCCCGCAGCGCCATGGGGAGCTCCCCGGGCAGGCTGAGAGCTGACCCTGGCAGGCAGCAGAGTCCCTGGCCCAGCACACAGTTCCCTGGGACACGGGGACCCTGCTCTGAAGGACAGCCCTGAGCACCCCTGCACGCACACCCACCTTCACAGCCCGGCAGCCGTCCCTGGGAGAAGGCAGCCAACATGCCCTGTGCCTTTGGTGATGTGGTAGGGGTGCCCTGCTCTCGAGCACATCCTTCTCAACACCGACGGAGCCTTGAGAGCCTTCCTGACAGATCACATTAGCCATGGGCTATGCCAGCTTTAGGAGACTGCTCCAGGGAGCCTCTCTGCATTATACTGCAGCAGAGACACATCATGCCCTGTCCCTCTGACGGTGCAGCAGGGAAGCCCTGCTCCACACGTCGTCCTTCTCCTCGAAACTAGAGAAACCGTGAGAGTGGTACTTGCAGATCCCGTAGGCTGGGGGTTGTTCCAGCTTCTGGAGATCCCTCCAGCAGCTGCAGATTCAATGCCCTGCAGCCAGAGACTGTGCAAAGGCTGTGAGGATTTCTCCCAGTGAGCTCTCAGCACCCTCCCACCCCAGGCTGCCTTTAAGATCCGCTGGCCTCACACGTCTCCCCTCGTTACCTGCAGGCAGTGCCCTCAGCCCTGCTGCCCTTTGCAGAGGAGCTGCTCCTGGGCAGAGCCGTCTCTCTGCAGCGCTGCCCGCTTGCCACGAGCTCCCTCCATGCCAGGAGCCCAGCCCAGCTCAGACGCAGAGGACCAGCCCGAGACGTCACTTTCTCTGCCTCCTCGGGGCTCCCTGGAGGTGTCCCTGTGCCTCCAGGGGAACCTACTGGGAAAGAGACTGAAGTAATACTGTGTGGTCTCTCTTGCACCTCTGGAGAGACGCTTTTTTCCAGCCAGGTAATTTCTGCTATCAGAGAGAGCAGCACACGAGAAAGGTCTTGTTCCTTCTGGTATGAGACAGGAAACCTGGACAGTGCCAGATCTCCTTTGCCCCCGCTGAGCGAAGGCAGTCGGCTTCGTCAATTGAGGCATCTCCTCCTTGGTTTGTAGTCCTGGGTGTGAAGTGGACTCAGCTCTCACTTAGGGCTGTCACAATCCCACAGGAGGGGGGATTCCTCTTGCCTCTCTTCAGGTGGGCACAAAATAGGCACCTGCTGCATGGGAGCTGCTGGTCTCAGCTCCCAGTGTCATTCCTGGAGATGGAGGCCAGCAGTGAGCTCTTCAGACTCAAACACCTACTGACATTTCAGGTCTCAGACGTGGTCCAAGATACGTGCCGGTAACTGCAAGATCTAACGGAGCAGTTCATAGAGACAGGGCAGTATCTGGTGCCACCATCTTTGAGATTCATGAGGAATTCCTTTGGCCACCAGCACGTGCCCACATTTCGGACAACTGAACTTTTCCCTACTCTTTCAACCCAGGGCAGCCTTCTGAGGTAGTCAGGGGACCAGATGGACTCATTGCCATTGACCTCATCCATCTTCTCCATCAGCCGTGTATACTAGATCCCCACTGACTGTAACGGCAGATGTCTCATGGACATCCCCACATCACCTAACCTAATTCAGGGCAGCTACTCAATGGCCATGGACAGGCCTGTTGTGCTACAGGAGGTGCCAGGGCTCTCCAGCACAACTGCAGGTGGCCGGCAGGGACTGCACAGGACCTACGGGAAAGGCATTGCCTTCAGAGTGGGTGCGAGACACACACTCCAGATGCCATGTCTCATAGATTCAGTTTCTGTTGGCCGGCAACTGAATCCCACGAGGGCAATGAGGCAGGGGCTGACCCACCTCCATCCAGTCGATGCAGAGCAGTTCAGGAACAGGAAGCCCATCACACTGGGATCTCCACTCATTTGCCTATTTAAGCAACACAAGGAACTCTCCAGAATAATGACCCCAGGTCTTATTGGAGACATTAATGACCCTGACACCACTGGAAGGGGAACACAGCAGCATGCATACTGTCCAGCAGGTTTCTGCATCTCTTGGGACAACATCTTTGCACAGGCGCAAGGTAGGCCAACAAAGGTGTTGCCGAGTCCAGTCAATTCAGAGGGAATTCTGATCAGGGGTGTGAAAATGTCAGCCTGGGCTGTAGCGACCATGAAATAGTGGGGTCTCAGCTCCCAAGGGGAGTGAGAAAAGACTGAAGCCAGACTACAGATGCTGGGTCTCTAGAGGAGAAATGGGGATGGCTTTAGGTAAGCTAGAGCTTCCCAAGTGTAGACCCTTGCAAGGCAAGGGTTCAAGGGCACCAAGAGGAGAGGCTGCTGCTTCAGGAACAGTTAAAGAAGAAACAAAGAGAATGAGTGGCCACTGCTGGAATTTAGTAACAGCAGGTGTAGATGAATCTGAGATTCTCTGTGTCCTTCTTGCCTTGGTCGCCTCCAGCAAGCTCTCCCAGGCCTTTGTGCCTTGAGGCAGGACTCTGGAGGGAAAAAAAACCGTGGTGAATTTGGATAGAGTCAGGAGTTACTTGAGCAAACACAATCCTTACCAGTCTATGGGACTGGAGGGGTGGCATCCGAGGGAGCTGAGAGGGCAGGACGATGCCACAGTAAAGCCACTCTCCATCATCATTGAAAGCATCTGGAGTTTGCGGGAACTCCCTAACAACTGGCAGCACCCAAATGCTGCAGGCACTTTCTGCTGTGACCCTGCTTTGCGTAGAATGTTGGTCTATAGAAATCTTGCAAGGTCACTTCCAGCCTGAACGGAAAGTTCCCAGAACAGGCCAATGTCTGCCACCCTGAGACCTGGAATCTGCACTCTGCTCTTCGTCCTCACTCCCTCGGGAGCTGAGACTCCACTCTTTCTTTGCTACTAGAGCCAAGGCTGACAAGGATGACACAGGTTTTCTGATCCAGGTGAGCATCGCCTTGCTTGGCCCATCTGGCAGCTGTGCTAAAAAGCTGAGGCAAAGAGCCTCCAGACACCTAAAGGAGCATTTGCACCGTGCTCTCCTGGGAATGTCAGGGGGTGCTGGGCTGACTTTTGGCTGCCATGTGCCCACCCAGCTTCACTCCCGCTGCCCCTCCTTCTCCACTCGCCTTGCTGTCTGCAGGGCTGTTTCTCTCCATGTGTCTCACTCCTCTCTCTTACAGTGACTGCACACTGCTGTTTAGCCTTGCTTCAATATGCTATCACAGAGGTGCCACGAGAATTGCTTACTGGCTCAGCTTTGGGCAGTGGCATGTCCCCTTTGGAGCCAGCTGAAAGTGCCTCTCTCTCACATGGAGTCACCTCTTGATCCCTTTTCTCCTAAGCCACCTCTGCAGCCCCCTCACCCCTACAAAAACCTAGCCATGTAAACGCAATACACAGGGTCATTGATGTCCCCAGTAAGACGTTAAGTCCTTGGTGAGCCCAAGACTTCCTCAGGTTGGTTAAATAAGGGTTGGTCCCCTTCCTCTCCTTCATTATAGGTTCTTTGTGTCAGAGCAGAGATGTGCTGGACCTCAGTCGTGGCACCAGGGCCAAGCTCAGGCGTGCAACAAAGCCAGCTGTTACCAAGTGCCCAAGTACCGTGCAGGCAAAAGGTTTGCGTCAGAGCATGCTGGGGGGGATGGCAGATGGCAATGTAAAGGGGAAACGAGGAGATCAATCCCTGCTCTCCTCAGGACGAGAGAGAAGCAGGGCTGGACTCTGCAGCCCCAGCAGGAGAGGGCTTTGTGTCTGCGGGGTCTCTGCAGCCCCAGAGGGCCTGTGGTGCAGGTGAAGCTCATCTCCAGGCAGGACAAGGGGCTTTTGCAAGTGTCCTTGGCTATGGGTATCCTGAGATCCAGGAACACTGTGAAAATCATTGCTCTGTTCCTTGACTGCATCATCAAAGGGATGACTGAGGGATGTGGGAGAAGCACTCCCTGCATCTACTGGATTGAGATGGGACAGCACTTGCCTCACTGCAGTTGCTTGAAGGAAAGCACTGAACGCCTCAGAAGGTCTCTTGGGGTCTCTTACACGGCTGCTCTGAATGGGGATGATGTTCGCGCAAGTCCTGTGCTGTCCCTGCCGGCTGCACGCAGTTGTGCTGGAGAGCCCTGGCACCTCAGGCAGCTCCACAGGATGGAGTTAACCTTGAAATTGGGCAGCTGCCCTGAATTCGGTTGGGCATTGTAGGGGTGCCAGTGAGAACCCAGCCCTAACTGCCAATGGAGATCTGGTAAAGACAGCTGGTGGAGAAGAGAGAGAGACGTAGCTCTTCAGATGGCAATGACTCCATTTGCTCAGAGGAATAGCTCTATAGGCTGCCCTGTACATAGTGAGCAGGAACAGGCTTCATTGTCCTAAAGGTGGCCATCTGCTGTCACTTCAGCTGCCCAAAGCAATGCTCCAAGAGCCTCCAAAATGATGGCCCCAGACGCTGCCCTGTCCCTCTGAACTGCTCCATCAAAGTTTAGAGATACCTGCACATGCCTTGGGCCACCTCTGGCACTTCAAATGTGCACTGTGGTTTGCAGGGGTACAGGAGATTCCTCCCTTTCATTGTCTGGGTGTCCTGTCTCATAGGTGGAAAAGAAGAGGTCGTTCTGGGACCTAACTCTGCCTCTGATAGGGGAAATGATACTGCCGGAAAGGAATGTCCCCCCCAACAGCTGACGGAGGAAACATCAGTCATGACTTCAGCTTGTTTCACAGCAGGTTCCCCTGGAGCCTCAGGGACATCTTTGATGGAGCCACAGCGAGCTGAGAAAGTGCCACCTGATTAGGTCAGAAGTCCTTGATTGCATTGCATGGAGGAGACTCAAGCATGCACATCATGTGCATGTGGGGAGAGGAACCCGAGTTGAGCACAAGTGCCACCCAGAGCGTCCACAAAGTCTTGTGGGACGCACTCTGTCTTCGGGTAACTTGACTTTGAGAGGAACATCCTCTGGGAAACCACCTGGATGCCGCACTGGGATGTCCTTCCGTGAACCAGGGTCCCTATGTCCATACCTCATGCCATGAGGCATCTCAGATGGGCACCACACCACAGGGCTGAGGTGCCTCCCAGCATCTGGGAGTGGCAGCAGGAGGCCAGAGAGTCCCTACGCCTCTGCACGTGGAAGGGAAGGGCTCGCGGCTTTGAACAGCCCTGTCAGAGCCCTGACAATTCTGCGTGTGACTTCAGGAACAACCCCACCGGCCCAATGAGATTTCTCTCACCCGCCTTCTCTCACCTGTCTTTTCCAGTTCATCGCAAGTGCCTCCGGGTGCTGCCTCACCCTCCCCTGTCCTTATGGCCCATCCCTTGTTTCACACAGTCTGAAAGCAGCACGTCCACAGAGCATTTCGCCCGCGCAGTCCGAAAGGGTCCTGCAAGCAGGAGTGTCACTGCCCTCCAGAAGATGGCTTTTCTCACCCTTCACACAGAACAGAGCACGTCTAGGGACTATGATGCACTCAGAAGCACAGACACCTCTGTGTTTCACCTCTCTGAACTTCCTTCCCAATGTCCTTAGGCACCTAACAGAGAAACAAATGTTGTCACTCGAAGGCGTACCCACAAGGAGAGAGGGGACAGGAAGACCTAAAATTTTCCATGGAAAAAGGGGATTAGGACAATTTGTCATCATCAATGGCATTTCCCCTAATGGGAATGGGGAACGTCCCCAACCTTAGGAAAAATCCCTTCCTCCTCCCTCCCATGACCTGCCCCATAATTGCACTTGGCGACAGCCTCAGCATGGGGCTGCTGGTGGAAAACATGGAAACCTGCTACAGCTCCGCCACCCTGACTGTCCTCCCACTGGGCACAGCACCATCTCTGCTCACAGCGCTCTTAGGGCTATTTCCTGCACCTTTGGCAGGTACAGAGTGGCTCCTGCTGGTGGCCACATGCTATGAACAGTACTTGGCTCTGTGCCACCCCCTGCTCTCTGCAAGACTCCTGAACTGGAATGGTTGTCACTAGAAGACAGCTGCACCTTGGCTGGGGGGATTTCTGTCATCTGCAGTAATCATTTCCTTCTTGTCCCACATACATTTGCTGGCCCTGATGTACTAGACCACTTTTGTGATTTTGCCCCAAGGCTGGAGCTCTCCTGCAGTGAAACCAGGACGCTCATGCTCTCAGCTTTGGAAACGTGCTGTTTAGATCCAGTCTTCCCCTTCCTGGTCACACCGGCATCTTGTGTGTGCATCAGAGCTTCCATGGCCACCGAATTAATTCGCATCAGGTGCAGGGATGCTTTACATGTGCCCTTATACAGCCCTGACCATATCAAGAATCCTTCAATACTCCTTCAGGAGTTTGTTTGATTTCCCAAGGAGTATCAGTACCTATTAAAAAAAATATAAACATACATATGTCCAGCAGTCTGCATCTCTGTTAGAAGCCTTGAAGCAGTGTCCGGGGGAGCAGGGCTTGAGGTGTGAGCATCCCGTGAGTTGACGGATCCCCTTTCCCAGCAGGTGGGGTCAGGGCTTGGCTGTCCTGCTTGGTGACACACATCAAGGGCTTTCACAACCACATTCCACGTTTGATTTTCCACCTCGAAGCAGCACCTCTGACTTCCTGCTTCACCAGCCTCCAAGGACTCTCGGAAGCTCTTGGAGGTTTGCTGCTGACTTTTACTTGTCTTGAGGCTTGTTCAGTCTTTCAGGATCTGCAGTTCAGGCACTTGGCACCAGAGGGCTCATTAACATGCAAAACACCCTAACAAGTCAAGTCTCTGGGCATATTTTTCCTTAAAGTCTTCAATTCTCATGTGCTTAATTAAAGAAGTTTCAGGAATGTAATCAAAGTGAAATAATATGATTACTAAACAACAAGAAGAAAGGGCTTCTTTTTTCTTTTTCCTACTTTATTTTTCTGCTTATGCATGAATGGAAATCAGCAGTCTCTACATGATACTGATCCTGAGCGTCTGCTAATGCAGTCTGAACAGATATGAAAATCAAGACCCTTTGTGTTCCACAACCTATGGCCAGTCTTCATCCTGCCCCCAACCCAGCATTTCTCTCATCAGCCCCCTGGGACTTACAGCAGCCCTGTTCAAATCTGAGCTTCCTCCACTGAAGCTGCGCGGTTCAGCCCATTGGCACCGGTTCCCACCTGGGTTACTTGGAGAACGAGCAGCACACGGACACAGAAGGGTGTTTGTCACTTGCCAACAAATGGAAACAAAGGAATGCATAGTTCACTAAAAAATGAGACATTCCTCAGCTATGTGTAAAGTCCACATTACCCCCACCGAAATCTGCTTCCTACAGTGGCTAAACTTAGACCAACAGAAAACATAATTTTTGTTAAATCACAGATCCCAAGACTTCCCAAAAGATTCCCTGTCCTGGACTTTCTTTCTTTGTCCCTAATTGTTCTTTGCACGCAGTGAGGCTTACACTCACGTCACGAGCTCCCTCGATTCGCAGAGAGAAGCAAAGAGACAAAGTAAATCAAATGGTCTTTTGAATACACAAATCTGCCTAAAGGGGGCCCTGAGCAGCAACAAGCTTTTGGACAAATCATGGAATAATAGAATGATGGAATGTGTGGGGTTGGAAGGGACCTTTAAAGGTCATCTAGTCCAACCCCCTGCAGTAAGCAGGGACACCGACAACTAGATCAGGTTGCTCAGAGGCTCATCAAACCTGGCCTTGAATGTCTCCAGGGATGGGGCCTCCACCCCGTCTCTGGGCAACCTGAGCCACTGTCTCACCACCCTCAGTGGAAAGAACTTCTTCCTAAACTCTAATCTAAACCTGCCCTGCTCTAGTTTAAAACCATTGTCCCTCGTCCTAAGGCTACATGCCCTTGCAAACAGCCTTGCAACAGCTTTCTGACAGGGCCCCTTCAGGTACTGGAAGGCCGCTATAAGGTCTCCCCGGAGCCTTCTCTTCTCCAGGCTGAACAACCCAACCTCTCTCAGCCTGTCTTCACAGGAGAGGTGCTCCAGCCCTCTGATCATCTTCGTGGCCCTCCTCTGGACCCGCTCCAGCAGGTCCATGTCCTTCTTGTGCTGAGGGCTCCAGAGCTGGACACAGTACTCCAGGTGGGGTCTCACGAGAGCAGAGTAGAGGGGGAGAATCCCCTCTCTGGATCTGCTGGCCATGCTTCTTTTGATGCAGCCCAGGACACGATTGCCTTCTGGGCTGCAAGCACACATTGTTGGTTCATGTCCAGCTTTTCATCCACCAGGACCCCCAAGTCCTTTTCCACAGGGCTGCTCTCTATCAAGTCATCCCCCAGCCTGTATTGGTAACGAGGGTTGTCCTGACCCAAATGTAGGACCTTGCATTTGGCCCACCTTGATTGCCGTGTCCAGTTTTGCACCCCCCACCACAAAAAAGACATTGAGGGGCTGGAGCAGGTCCAGAGAAGAGCAATGAAGCTGGTGAGGAGTCTGGAGAACAGGTCTGATGAGGAGCAGCTGAGGGAGCTGGGGCTGTTTAGCCTGGAGAAAAGGAGGCTGAGGGGAGACCTTCTCGCTCTCTGCAACTCCCTGAAAGGAGGGTGTACAGAGGTGGGGGTCGGTCTCTTCTCCCAAGAAACAAGCAATAGGAGAAGAGGAAATGGCCGCCAGTTGCCCCAGCAGAGGTTTAGACTGGATATTAGGAACAATCTTTCCCCTGAAAGGTTTTTCAGGCATTGGAACAGGCTGCACAGGGAAGTGGCTGAGGCACCATCCCTGGAGGTAATTAAAAGACGGGTAGACAGAGTGATGGCACCTCTCGCTCCAGAGGCACCCAGCTGCGGCCACCACAGCCAGTCTCCCAGCAAGCAGCTCTCGAGAGCAGACGCATATTGTTGCATCGTCACGTTGCCCCGACACCGCACTGCACATCGTCATGTTGCCACGCCGCTGCCCGGCTGCTGCCCAGCCACCCCGGGGCCCACCTGGAGGCCCATCTGGACACGCGTGTGGGCCACTCGCTCTCGCTTTGGACAGTCAAGATGTGGTTTGGTCTCTAAAAATGACTGGCTGGATCCTAAAAATTCTGTTTGAGAACTTGACAGTGGGTCTTTGAATCTTAAAATGGGCGTTGGAACTTGTAAATGAGGGTTTGTACCTACAAATGAGGCTTTTGGTTCAAAAGCATGATAATTTGGTCCCTAGAAGAGGGGTTTGGACCATCAAAATTAGGGTTTTGACATCCAAGATGCATCTTGGACCCTAAAACTGGCTTAATCTTAAAAATGCCTTTTTGGAGCCTGAAATAGAAGCTTTGGAAACAAAAAATGTGTTTTGGTACTCTTGAAAGGAGACTTTACAAAACACAGCTGAGCCTGGGGGCCCCTCTCCAGCCCCCAGTGGGGTCGGCAATGTCCCCTGGTCTCACTGTGACACGGAGGTGGACAAAACTGATGCTGCCATGGAACCAGCCCAGCAGGCGGCCGCTGTCCCCACAGCCCTGGGCATAGGGCACCTGTGGGGACAGGGAGGGGGACAAGAGACCTGGAGGGACAGAGACAGGGCTGGGGACAGTGCTGTGGCCAGGACACCACACCTGTGGGGACAGGGAGGGGGACAAGAGACCTGGAGGGACAGAGACAGGGCTGGGGACAGTGGTGTGGCCAGGACACCACACCTGTGGTGACAGTGATGGGGACATGGCACCTACAGGGATGACATTGGGGTCAGGGATAGGGTCAGCTGCAGGTTGTACACCTGCCCCTCCTCTGCGCTCCCACACGGGGAAGTCGGGGGCTGAGTCTGGCACGTGTGTCCCCCTCCCCGCAGTGTCCCCACACCCCAAGGTGCTCTCCCCATCTCCTCAGTGTCCCCCACAAACCTGTGAGCAGCAGAAGGGTCCACGTCACCTCCGTGCTGGTGACGACCGCCTGTCTGACGCGGATGGAGGAGGGGAAGCTGATGCAGAAGATATGCTGGACGTCGGCTGGGTCAAACACCTCCAGGGTGTCGCTCTGCTTCTGCTCCGTCAGCATGCAGGCGTGGGGGGGCTCCCCACGGGGATCCACTGTCACTGTGGGGAGGAGGGGACGGTCACCCAGCATGGCGGTGGCAGGGGGGGAAGGGGGAGTGAGGGGTCGGCATACATCCCTGACGCCGTGGGAGAGGGCCTGGCAGGAGCAGGCGTGACGGCCAGAGTCACGGAGCAAGAGGTGGGTCCTGCTGTAACGCAGGAGGAAGAGGTGCTGCTGGGCAAGCGCCAGCTTGTGGTAGCCATGAGAGGGGGGAGACAGGATGGAGGCCATCAGTGCTCGCTGCCAGCCACGGCCCAGGCTCTGCAGGTACGGCCCCTTGGCGTCTGGAGGGGGGGATGCTGGGACATTGCCACTGGCTGTGGGACAAAGTGCCACCACCCCCACACCCCTGTGGCAACGGCCGACTCCCAGTTGAGGATGGCGGCCCTCTTGCAGGGCCAGGCGCTGGCGGGGGAGAGGGGTGCGGAGGGGAGGCAGCGGCACGTCGGGTCCAGGCTCAGCAGGTCGGGCAGCGTCAGGAAGGAGATGATGTGCAGCAGCTGTGGGGAGAGAGGGGCGGAGAGCATCAACCCTGGGCACCCCTGGCTTTGAGGGGGAGGCCCCAGCACCCCCATCTCCCCCTGCTCAACGCACCGTCTCGGGGACGTGTCCTCCCCCTCCTCACAAGCCTTCAGGCTGCCACAGGGTCAATTGGACTGGCGGGAGGGGAGTGGGTGAGGTGATGGTGAGCAGCCCCGCAGCCAGCATCCCCCTCCCCCATCCCGGCCCAGCCCACCGCCCTCCTCCTGGGTGCTCAGGCTGCACAGCAGCAGCACCCGCCCTTCCCCTGAGGTGATGCTGCCTCCGATTGGTCCACTTGGCTGTCACTCTGCCCTGGGTTGGGGCCTGCCCTTTCTGGAGGCGGCTGCTGATTGGCTCCCGGGTGGTCAGGCTGCCCAGGCGCAGGTCACCTGAGGTGATGCCCTCTCTGATTGGCTGCCTGGGCTGTCACTCTGCCCAGGATGTTTCCTCTCATTGGCTGCCTGGCATTTCCCCCTTGCTCCTCCCATCAACTGATGGGTCAGATGCTTATCAATCATCTGTGTGCTGCTCAAACTCCAGCTGTGATTGGTGGAGCCCACATGCCCCGCCCCCACAGGGTGCCGAGATTTTTTTTGACTTCCGCCACCTTCCCCGCAGGCCTCGAAGCTTGATTGGTTGGTTACACATCAATCGTGTGCCTTGCCCCCACCTCCTCAAAGCCGATTGGCTGTTCAGGGCCCATAGGCGGGACACAGAGGGGAGGGCGGACGTTGCCAGGCGACAAGCTGCGCCTTTGGGTTCAGACCCTCAGGGTGGAACTGTGGGCCCTGAAGAAATGTTCTGGGTCAGAAAAGATGGCTTTGAGTCCCAAAACTGAGGATTTCAGCCTTAAACATGGGGCGTTGGAAATGAAATGGAAGCTTTGAACCATGAAATCAGGTTTTGTGCCCTCAAATGACACATTGGTACCAAAACCTGAGGCTTTACACCCTAAAAATGGGGCTTGGGAGGCTCAAAATGAGGCTTTGGGCCCTCCAAATTGTGGACTGAATCCGAAAAAGGGGGCTTTAGTCCCTGAAAATGAGGTTTTGGAAGCTAAAAATGAGGATTTGTTCCCGGAAATGAAACTTTGGACTTTGAAAATGAGGCTTTGGCCCTCCAAAACCAGACTTTGAGCCTTAAAAATGGTGCTCTGGGTCCTTCAGATGAGTCATTGGACAAAAAAGTGGGGCTTGGAACATATAAATGAGGTCTTGGACCTTAAAAGTCAGGGTTTGGACCCAAAAAAGGAGCCTTTCAGCCCTAGAATGAAGGTGTTGGACTCTAAAAATGAGGCTTTGGAGCCTAAAAAATGTGGCTTTGATCTTTAAAGAAGGGTTTTGGCCCATAAAGATGAGGGTTTAGACTCTTACAGTGCAACTTGGACCCTAAAAACAACTGGCTGGATCGTCAAGACCATGCTTTGGAGCCTGAAAATGAGGCTTTGGACACTTAAGATGCAGCTTTGGACTCTGAAAAGGAGCTTTTGCAAACTGAAACGGAGCCTTTGGACGATGAAAATGGTGCTTTAGAGCCTACAATGAGGCTTTGGAAGCCCAAACTAAGACTTTGGAAAACAAAAATGAGGCTTTGGACACTGTAAGTGTAGCTTTAGAGCCTAAACCCTCTCCCCTGCTCCTTTTGCTCTGGCAGGGCTCCAGCCAGGCTGGAGGGGACAAGAGGATAAAAGGAGTTCCCCGGGCATAGAGAAAGGCAGCAGGAGGGCTCTGGGTGGCACCCAAGGGCACACGGAGGGCCGTGGTGGGTACCCAGAGGCATGCCAAGGGCTCGGGGTGGGCATCGAGAGGCAGCCAGAGGGCTCTGGGCTGCGGCAAAGGGCACATCTAGAGCCCAGGGCCGCACCAAGGGGCAAGCAGAGGGCCTTAGGAAGCACGCAAAGAGAAAGGGAGGTCCTTGGGAGGCAGCCAAAGGCCATTTGGTGGCCCCTCAGCTGCCCCGAAAGGCCCACACACTGGTCCCGGGGGACAGGGGAAGGCAAACAGGCCTTGAGAAGACAAGAGGAGGGGTCCCGTGGCAAAGACAACAAGCTGAAGCCCATCCATTGGCAGGACACCAAAAGGCCCAGCGAGGGCCCTGGGTGGGAACCCAAAGGCCCATCAGGGCTCTTGAGGGGACCAGAGGAGAAAGGCACAGAAGAAGGCGCAGCCTTCAGCAGCACCTGCAGATGGGACTCACCTACGGCATGAGTAGAGCTTTGCAGGGCTGGACCAGCCCCTCACAGAGCCCAGCCGCAAAGCTTCCTACACAAGGCTAAAACCTTGGCTGCTTTTCTCTTCCCTACTTCACATTCCCTGTAAAACTGGGTCTTAGCCTGACCAGGGCTGTAGGAGGGAGGAAGACGAGGGAAAACATTGCAGGGAAAATGCCCAGACACGGTGTGGCCTGGCGTGACTCCTGTAGGTACAAGCAAGCCCTTGGGAGCGTCCTGGTTTGAGGTGAAGCAGAACCAATTTTGCGTTCAGTAATTTTACTCTGCAGCCAAGCCTCTTCTTACCAACTGAACTCTCTGACATTAACAGCGTATTGTCCAGACGCTGTTCGCTCCCAGAGTGATAAGACCTGGTTGTTTCTAGTTTATGCCAAGGAACGGTGTGCAGAGAGGCTCCTGCTCATCCTTATTGCTGTCACAGCCAAGCTCAGCTCACTGTGTTATTTGCCCCGTTGGAGGGGGGGAAGCGGAGAAGCGTAGAGGGGCGGCACCTGCGGGGAGGAGGGGACAGGACGGGGGATCCCAAACTGACCCACGGGGTATTCCATTCCACCTGCCCCACGCTCAGTATAAAAGCTGAGGGATCACATGGGGCAGTCTCTTCTTTCGACGGCCGACGTCCCAGGAGGACTCTGTCAGTTCATCTGACTTTAATCCTGAACCGTGCATTCCCAAACCCAGATCGGGAATCCAGTTCCCGTCCATCGCTGAGTCCAGTCTGGGACTTTCCCAGTGCCTGCCGGTGACGTGATCGTCATCCTGGGAGTCTGATACAGTTTTGTGCATATCATATAGATTTCAATACTTTCTTTTTATTTTATTATTCATATTTTATTAAAGTAGTTAGTTGCTTCTGTGACTCCAGAGGTGTAATGCCGGGACTGCTGAAGGCCTTCTGTTGGCCGGCGACCATCTCGCTCAGCGCCTCAGGGGAGGGGTGGGAGGAGAGTCCGTGAGCTCTCCTCTTTGATTTCTCCTGCTTCCTCTGAAGGTGGGACTGTTGCAGGGAGGCTGAGAGGTGGCAAGACCTTCCTTGGTTGAAGCTTCTCTGAATTCTGCTCTGACATCCTTTCTTCCTCTGACTTCTTCAAGGTTTCCACAACTTCAGGGTCAATGATTTTGGCGTACCCGACCGATTCTGCACGCAGCTGCTGAATTCTGGAGATGGCTTTTTGCGTGCTCTCCTTGGCAGTCTGGCGACTCACTCGAGAGACATCAGCAGCCTTTTGCAGTGGCTGCAAGATGAGCAGCTTTGCCCTCTTGCTTGCTTCTGCGATCTGCCATTCTGATGCTCTGGGTGATCCTGGTCCTTCCACCACGCCCCGAAGCTTCAGGGTCTTAGGAAACTGCCAGACAAAGTCCAGCTCAAACTGAGAAGCTACAAAGGATGACAAGGTGGAGCTAACGCTTCCAACAGCCTCTTTGGTCGCTTTGTCAATAGAAGAGTGCGAAGAAGCTCTGTTGGAAGCTGCTTGTTGCGCCTCCCTCCATCTCTCTTCTCCAGATCTTCCTGCTTGGGTGGCTCTGCTGGCAAGGAGCTCTGACAGCTTCTGCCTGGCTGCCGGCCCTGGCTCAGCTGCACCAGACATGCTGGATACCGACTGCTCCCCAAAGCTCTCCAACACACTGGCCACAATCTCTTGAGCCACCAGCCTCAGCAATCTGTAGAAGTGCCCAAAGGATCTGCCCCTCTGGCACTGGCAACCGAGCTTCCGCTGACCTCATCGGGAGCCCTCCTTAAGACGTGGACGGACTGGTCCAGCGCCTTGACCTGCTCCAGCACTTCCTCGACCATGGTCTCGGCCTTCTCTTTAACCTCCTGGTCTTCGGCCAGCATAGCCTGCAGCAGCGTAGGCTGGATGCTTTTAGGCGCTTCTTCTTCTTTGGCACACTTTGGAGACTAGAATGAGGAGCAGATGATGAGGGACTGTGTTCCTTCACCTCGGTTTGCCTGTGTTCCTGTGTAACCTGCTCTAGGTGACCCTGCTCTGGCAGGGGGGTTGGACTAGATGATCTCCAGAGGTCCCTTCCAACCCTATGATTCTATGATTCTATGATTCTATGATTCCTCTTCCTCCTCACAAGACCCCTGCCCAGAGGAGTCCCTAGCAGTCCAGCTTGAAAACCTCGGGTTTCTCTGTAGGCTAGCGGGTACAGGGAGGTTTCTGGCTTCCTGTGGCCACGAGCCAAGTGTTGTGGGCACTTCTTGGCATCTAGCAGGTGCCATGTTGCTTAGAGCAAAGGGCACTGTACCTGCCCTGGACCTCAGCACGGTGAACCAGGTGCCACGGGCCGGCCCTCCACTGCAAGCTAGTGGCTGCCTGAGTACCGCAGATCGTGTCTGGAGGACAGGCCCCAGGGCACAGCGAGCCCCCGCACGGGCTGGTACTTCCAGCGGGCTCATTGGCTCCAGCCGCGGGAGGCGCTGGGCAGCGTTGCAGAGCGGAGGGAAAGTGGTGGAAGGTACTGGACCAGGCTCCTTGCTCCAGTCTCTTCTGCCGCAGGTCCCAGCCGCTCACGGGGCACTGCTGCCCTGTATCAGGGGACCAGTTTGCCCCTTTTCAAGGCCCAATGCCAAGAAGAGTTTTTTTGAGAGCAGAAAAGGAAACAATCCCTTTTCTTTTGGCACCTGGCTGTTGTCTGACAGCCCAAGGAAATGTCCTTGGGACAGGAGGCAGTCTGAAAGTCCAGCCTCGGGCAAAGTGGGGAAGAACTCGCAAGTCAAGAACAGAGACAGGCAGCAGCCTGAAACCGTCCTCTCCCGTCATTTGCTCTTTGGCAGCTTGACAGCCTGACTGCCATGGCCGAGGGAGCTTTACCCTTCACCCGGGCATAGATACCACCCCACACTATCCGGAAACACTTCCCGAGAGGTTGCTGCAGGGGACAGAAGGCCGGCAGCATTTAATGGGCCCCCTGCTAATGAGAACTGGGCTAATCAAGGACCGCCTTGAAGAGAAAACCAACCCACGAATGGCCAAGCACCGGCACTGTCAGGTTCAGGGACGCTGCATCTTTGGATGCAGAAGTCTTTGGATGAAAACCAGAGGTTTTCAACCAGACGCGAAACGAGCTCCATGAACCGTGCGGCCATTTAGTGCAGCTCACAGGTTCGTGCTAAATGTGCGAGTCCATGCGCAGAAGTGGCCACTGAGGGTGCCCAGGCACACGTTTGTGTCAGAAGGGGCTAGTGCCTCCTGTCCGAGATACACGGGAAGGAAAGCGCCCACTTCTTGGTCTCTGACAGCCACCTTCAAATGACATCAGGACACACACCAGCCAGGCACCACTTCCTCAGCAACCAAGCACGGCTCACAAGCCCTGAGGAGCTGCCTCTGTGTGTGTGGCAGCACCCTCTCCCAAGGCCCGGGTACCAAGGCACGAGCGCACAGCGGAGGCGGCCCCCAGCACCCACGCGGCTCCTATTCACCAGCTTCCCTTCGAGAGCGGACTTTTTGGAGCTGCTCTGGGTGCCTGGCTGTCTCCTCTTTGCAAGCTGCTGCTGCTGCTGCTGTTGGCTCTCGGCCTGCTGGAGGAGGTCTTGCTCTTTTTGAAGAGCCTCCAGTCTTTCAATCCGCTGCTTGATCACCGTGAGGTGCCTCTCAAGAGAAAGGAAGGCAGCTGAGAAGGAGCCGCTCTGTCCATCTGGGCCAGGCTGTTTTCCGCTCAGCCGCTCCCGTCATCCTGCTCCCAGCTGCTTTGCTCCAGGAGTCCCGGCAGCAGCTTCCAGCTGCCAGCCCAAGGCTCCAAAGACAGACTGTTCCGACGTGTTTGCATCCGGCACCGGCTCCGTCCACCGCCGGGCTTTGTCTGTTCACTGGGCCATGAGGCTCCAGGACTTCTCTTGGGGACCACGGGCCCCCTTCAAGAGCAAGCGTTACTTGGCCTTTTCTCACCTCTGCTTCCTCCTCCTCTCTCCACCTGGCAAACTCTTTCTCTCCTCCTGCAGCAGCCACTCTCGCAGGCAAGAAACGTCAATCCTTCCCAGCAGTTCAGGGGCATCGTCTAATTTGGCCAGGTCTTGCCGGAGCTTTTTCTGAAAGGTAACACCGGTTTGGGGTTCACTGTGGCCTGGACAAGCGCTCACGCCCCTGCATGCTGAGGCGTCCCGCAGGCCCAGCTTAGCGACGAGGGCAGGAGAGAAATGCTTCCCTCGGGACCCCGCGTGCTTGCAGGTGACTTTTCTGCCCATGCCCACCCCGCTCTCTGCGCTAGCTCTGCTGGCAGCCCAGTCGTCCTTTCCCTGCCACACCACGCGTCCCAGCGGCGCAGCCCTCACTTCTGCATTGGGTGCCTCCCCTCCCTGAGATGCCGCAAGGGAAGCCCCAGCCCTCGGCACCGTGCCGCTGACCGGTGCCCACCAACACCCCGCTGTGTCTACCTCCTCTCGCATGAACCATCATTAAACCAAAGGTCTCTCAGCACTCTGTCTACCCGTCTTTTAATTACCTCCAGGGATGGTGCCTCAGCCACTTCCCTGTGCAGCCTGTTCCAACGCCTGAAAAACCTTTCAGGGGAAAGATTCTTCCTAATATCCAGTCTAAACCTCTTCTGGGGCATCTTGCGGCCGTTTCCTCTTCTCCTGTTGCTTGTTTCTTGAGAGAAGAGACCGACCCCCACCTCTGTACACCCTCCTTTCAGGGAGTTGCAGAGAGCGAGAAGGTCTCCCCTCAGCCTCCTTTTCTCCAGGCTGAACAGCCCCAGCTCCCTCAGCTGCTCCTCATCAGACTTGTTCTCCAGACTCCTCACCAGCTTCATTGCTCTTCTCTGGACCTGCTCCAGCCCCTCAATGTCTTTTTTATGGTGAGGGGCGCAAAACTGGACACAGCACTCGAGCTGGGGCCTCACCAGTGCCCAGTACAGGGGGACGGTCACTTCTCTAGTCCTGCTGGCCACACTGTTCCTGATACAGGTCAGAACGCTGTTAGTCCAACCTGGCCTTGTGCCCCGGGATTCTGGGTTGGTTGGGTTGGAGTTTGGGGTGGATTTTGGTTTTTTTAATTTGGCTTTTGGATTGGATGTTGAGTTTCCTGGACTGGATTCTTTGGGTTGGATTTTTCGTGTTGGATTTTTGGGGTTGTTTTTTTCATTTATTTATGTTGTTTTTTGGGGTTCATGTTTTGGGGTTGGATTTTGGGTTTGATTATGGGTTGGTTGGTTGGAATTTTGGGGTTTGATTTTTACCCTGGGTGGGCGTGTCAGGCAGCCATTGTGACATGAGGGTGGCAGGGCCAGCGCTGAGTGTCTGGCGGTGGTGGCATGGCAACCGCTGATGTGCTGCCCGCAGTGGTGGGGCTGCCATCGGCAGGGACATGTTCAAGCAGGTCAGGTTCCTCCAACGCCGTCGAAGCTGGCCTTGAGCACTGGGACTTTGGGTTAGTTGGGTTGGATGTTGGGGTGGATTTTGTTTTGTTGGGTTTGGATTTTGGATTGAATTTTGGATTTTTTTGGGTTGGAAGTTTGGGGTTGGATTTTTGGGGTGGATTTCGGTTTTTTTCAGTTAGATTTTGGGTTGGATTTTGGTTTTTTGGGTTGGATTTTTGGGGTTGGACTTTTTAGATTGGAATTTTGTGGTTGGTTGGGTTGAATTTTGGTTTTTTTTGGGGGGGGGTTGGGTTGTTTGGAGTTGGGTTTTGGACTTTTTTGGGTTCAATTTTTTGGGTTGGGTTTTGGGGTTGGGTTTTTTGGGTTTGATTTTTACCCCTGCGCAGGCGTGTCAGGCAGCCATTGTGACATGAGGGCGGCAGGGCCAGCGCTGAGTGTCTGGCGGTGGTGGCATGGCAACCGCTGATGTGCTGCCCGCAGTGGTGGGGCTGCCATCAGAAGGGACGTGTTCAAGCAGGTCAGGTTCCTCCAATGCCGTCCAACTGGGCCTTGACCCCTGGGATTTTGGGTCGGTTGGGTTGGATTTGGGTTGTTTTGAGTTGTTTTTTTAGGGTTGGATTTTTTGGGTTGTATTTTTTGCCTGTATAGTTGTTTTTCGAGTTGGATTTTGGATTTTTTGCATTGCTTTTTTGGAGTTGGTTGGGTTGAATTTTGGGTTGGGTTTTTTGGTGTTGTGCTTTTTCATGTTGCTTTTTTTGCTTTTGGGTGTTTTGATTTTGGGTGTGTTCAGGTTGGGTTTTGGATTACTTTGGGTTCGATTTTTTTGGGTTGCATTTTAGGGTTTTTTTTTTGGTTTAGTTTTTGGCCTTGATTTTTCCCTTTTCGCGGGTGTGTCAGGCAGCCATTGTGACATTGCTGCGGCATGGCCAGCGCTGATTGTCTGGCGGTGGTGGCATGGCAACCGCTGATGTGCTGCCCGCAGTGGTGGGGCCGCCATCGGCAGGGACATCTTCAAGTGGGTCAGGTTTCTCCAACCCCGACAGACCTGGCCTTGGGCCCTGGGATTTTGGGTCGGTTGGGTTGGAAGTTGGAGTGGGGGTTTTTTTAATGGTTGGATTTTGGCTTGGATTTTGGAATTTTTGGGCTTTGCTTTTTTTGGCTTGGATTTTTTGGGGTGGATTTTATGTTTTTTGAGTGATATTTTGGGTCAGATTTTGGGCTTTTCCGGTTGGATTTTTGGGGTTGGATTTTTTGGATTGGATTTTTCAGGTTGGTTGGGTTGAATTTTGGGTTGGGTTTTTTTGTTTGGGTTTTTTGGGATTGGGGTTTTTTGGGGTTCGGTTTATGTTTTTTTGATTAGATTTTGGGTTTTGGGGACTCGATTTTTGGGGTTGGGCTTTTTGAACCCTGGGATTTCTAGTTGTTTGGAGTGGATTTTGGGGTGTTTTGGGTTGGTTTTTTTGTGTTGGGGGTTTTTGTTGTTGGGTTTTTCTTTTTGGGCTAGATTTGTTGGGGTTGGATTTTTGGACTGGGCTGTCCCCAGGGCCCTGCATCCCCCATGCGTTTAAACTTGGCTGTCTGATACCAACCAAGTCCCTTTCATTTGGCTGAAAATAAAAGTATTCCAGTGCTTGACAAACCTTTCAGTGAAGAAATGTTTTTCCTACTATCCAATCTAAACCTTCCCTGGCACAACTCCTGGCCATTTCCTCTTGTCACGTAACTCGTTACCTGGGAGAAGACACCAACAGCCACCTTGCCACTTCCAAGCCTGTAGTGCTGCATTGGGTTTTTGTGACCCAAGTGTAGGACCTGGCACTTGGCTTTGTTGAACCTCAGACCACTGGCCTCTGCCCATCGATCCAGCCTGTCCAGATCCCTCTGCAAAGCCTTTCTACCCTCAAGCAGGTCAACACTGCCAACCAACTTGGTGTTGTCTGCAAACTTATTGAGGGTGCACTCGATCCCCTCATCCAGATCATTGATAAAGACCTTAAAAGGAACTGGCCCCAGTTGTAGGCCCTGGGGAAAACCACTTGTGACCAGCTGCCACCTGCATTAAACTTTGTTCACCACCACTTTGGCCACTCTTTGGCTCAGCCATCCAGCCAGGTTTTCACCTGGCATAGAGTACTCCCGTCCAAGCCACGGGCAGCCAGTTTCTCAGGGAGAATGCTTTGGGAAATGCTGTCAAAGGCTTTTCTAAAGTCCAGGTAAAGAACATCCACAGCCTTTCCCTCATCCACTGAGTGGGTCACCTTCTCATAGAAGGAGATCAGGTTTGTCAAGCAGGACCTGACTTTCATGAACCCATGCTGACTGGGCCTGATCACCTGGTTGTCCTCATGTGCCACCTGATGGCACTCAGGATGATCTGTTCCATGATCTTCCCCACACCGAGGTCAGACTGACAGGGCGGTAGTTCCCAGGATCCTCCTTCTGGCCGTTTATGTTGATGGGCGTCACCTTTACTAACCTCCACTTAACTGGCACCTCCCCGCTTTGCCAGGACTGATGAAAAATGATGGAAAGCGGCTTGGTGAGCATCTCCGACAGCTCCCTCAGTACCTGTGGGTGGAACCCATCTGGCCCCATAGATTTGTGTATGTCTAAGTGCTGTAGCAGGTCCCTCGCTATTCCCTTTGGATTATGGGGGCTTCATGCTGCTCCCCATCCCTGTCTTCCCGCTCAGGGGCTGAGTACCCAGAGAACTGCTGGTCTTACTAGTAAAGACGGAGGCAAAGAAGGTATTAAGTACCTCAGCCTTTTCCTCATCCTTTGTCACTATGTTTTCTGCCATATCCAATAAAGGATGGGGATTCTCCTTAGCTCTCTTTGTGTTTCTAATGTAATCATAGAAACATGTTTTAGTGTCTGTTATGACATTAGCCAGGTAAAGACCTAGTTGGGCATTGGCCTTTCTAATTTTTTCCCTGCATAACCTCACAACATCCTTGTACTCCTCCTGAGTTGCCTCCCCCTTCTTCAAAATGTCATAATCTCCTTTTTTCCCCTGAGTTTGAGACAAAGCTCTCTGTTCGGCCAGGCCAGTCTTCTTCCCCACCAGCTTGTGTTTAGGCACATGGGGATGGCCTGATCCTGCGCCTTTAAAAGTTCCTTCTTGAAAAACGTCCTGCCTTCCTGGACTTCTTTTGCCCTTCAGGACTGCCTCCCAGGGGACTCTGTCAACCAGGCCTCTCAAAAGGGCAAACTGAGATAACCAGGTCCGAAGCCCAGAGAGTTATTGCCATTAGGCACCTGCTGGTGGTGGAGGGAGGGTGCAAACCAGGGATGAGAACAGCTGTTTCCAGCTTGTGTGCATGCCTCACCCTGGCAAATGGGGAATGCCCACGGCTTGGGGTAGCCGTGCCCAAGGAGCTCACCTTGCTTGCCCAGGGAGAGAGCAGTGTAGGGGCAGCAGTGAGGGACTTCAAGGCAGAAAGAAGAAAGGAAATATCAGGGGGTGTCATGCAACAGTGAGCTAAGTTGAGTTTTGATCCTGAGGCAGATGAAGAAGGGGGATGTGCTGTTTGGTGCTGGGATGTGGAGCTACATACGGGATTCCAGGAACTCTGGGGCTTGGAAATCTTGCGCAATAAGTGAGCATTAGCAAGGCTTTGGAAGAAACGGGATGGACTGTGGGGAGCTCACAGGCACTGGCAAATCCTCAGAAACCCACAGCTTGGTGTTGGAAGCAAGGGAGCAGACCCAGGCACAGGAGAGTGTAGCTGTGTTTTGGGGATGGCCAAGGGCCTTGGTGGGGCTTTGACACCCCAAGAGAACGGAGACCCTTGTCTGCTCAGCTGTGGCTTCTGTCTCTTCCACTGAGCTCAATGAGAGGACACCAAGTCCTTACAGCTCCAGCGCCTTGTTGCCTCCTCACCCACCCTCCACAGAGCCTGGGAGGTTCCTACTGCTGACCTGCACCTGGCACCTCATCACTGCCACTACACCGAAACAAAGCCCAGAGCATCTCAAGAGGCAATGGACATCCCTCCCCAGGGGATGGGCGTCCAGGCTTGGCCATCCTGTTTGGTGAAGCACATCAAGGCCTTTCACAGTGATTTCCACATTTAAATTTCTTCCCGGCCCATGTGTCTCCGACTTCCTGCTTCACCACACCACAGGGACAGGAACTTTGTCTGCTCCTTCCCTGCATGGTCTCTGCAGTGAGGGACTTCAGCAGGGTCTGATAACACCCTCAGAAACCTGGAGGTTTGCTGCTTTTACTTCTCGAGAGGACTAGTCAATCTTTCAGGATCTGCACTTCAGGAACTCGGCACCAGAGCACTCATTACCACAAAAAACACACGAAGGCGCCAAGTCTGGGCATAAGTTTCCTTTAGTCTTCAGCTCTTCAGCTCATTAGAGAGATTTCAGGAGTGCAGTCAAAATGAAAAGATGTCCAAGCAAAGAGGCCAAGTCAATTTAACGCTTGATTTTGAAGAGCCAGTTCTGCATTAATCCCAACACATTTGGGTAACAGAAATGTCTTCGGGAAGAGTCTGCCCCATCTAGACCCATGTGGATGGACTGGCACAGCCACCCCCAGCAGGCGGAATCCCCATCTCCTAGGCTGAGGCACGCAGTCAACATGCAAACCTCTGCAGTGCCCACTTGTTAC
Source organism: Chroicocephalus ridibundus (assembly GCF_963924245.1). Taxonomy (NCBI): domain Eukaryota; kingdom Metazoa; phylum Chordata; class Aves; order Charadriiformes; family Laridae; genus Chroicocephalus; species Chroicocephalus ridibundus. The sequence goes on from NC_086308.1 coordinate 2,264,441, forward strand.
AGGCCTCCAGGCAGAGTGTGACTCATTCCACATGACCCTCTGAGCCTCTGTCAGCTCATTGTGCTTCCTCTCCGCATCCCTGCAACTCTCAAGCCTCTGGGAGCTTTGGCTTTGGCATCCTCCCGACATCCTGGGGCCAGGTTTCTAAATGCCTCCTCTGCAGCTTCCCCGCCTTCCACCTCCTGTGTGCTGCCTTTTTGCCCTGCAGCCCAGTCCGTTTATACCAGCAGCCTCCTGAGATGAGTGTTTCTCTTCATGGTATTCCAAGACATCATTCCTGTGCTTGGAGGAGGCTGTGCTGTAATGCCTATATGACTTCCCGAGCTCCTTCCCCCTTCAAAGCTGCTTGCCATGGCACCGCTTGTATCAGTCCCCTGAGTACATCAAAGTCTTCTCCTCTGGAGCCACCCACGTGTGTTCCTCTGCTGGCCTTCCTCACTCCTCTTTGGCCTCTGGGACCCCGCTATTTCCTGGTCACCCCAGCAAGGCTGACACTAATTATCACATCCCTGACCAGCTCTTTTTTCTTGGCCAGGACCAGGTCTAGGTGAGCATCGCCCTTCCTGGCCCAGCAGGCAGCTCTGCTAAGAAGTCGTCTCATGATGCTCCAGGCTGCTGGCACCTTCTTTCTCTGCCTGGCCAGTGAATGCCTGGGCAATTACTGTTCCCCACAGGAATCTCCTTATTTACCTGGAGACTTCTTTGCGTTCCTATTTAAGACTTGTTCTGCCTACTGTGCCTGATCATGTAGTTTGTAACTGCCAAGACAGTGTCACCCTTACTGGCTTCTCCTCCCATCCTCACTCACACAAGCTACTCACCCTATTGCCCATCTCATAGAGGAGCTCCATAGATCTGAGCTGCTCCTTCACACAGGCGGCATCCCCCCATCCTCATCCTCCCTGCCGCTCCTTCCAGCAGAGCCCGTGTCCTTCCATTGCAGCACCACAGCTCAGCAAGCTGTGCCACCACATCTCATTGAATCCAAAATCATCACAGGGCTGGGACAAGACACGGGGATCCTCCTGGAAAGGGCACAGTTGGGCGGCAGCAGCTCAGCTGTGGCACCAGGGTGGAGCGCAGACTCCTCACAGGGAAACCTGAGCACCGATCCTGACCAGAACAACCATTGTCCATCGAGCAGTTTGTGCTGGGCTGGGCTGTGCTGCACGTACAGCGTGGCCTTCACACCCGTGCTGTGCTGCACAGGTCCCTTGGCTGCAGGACAACCTCAGCAGCATGTTGTCACGCAAGAGCCCGCAGACAGGTCCCACTCTCTGCCGGACATTACGCCTCCTGCGAGGCCTTGCCTGTATGCGACCCTGCAGCAGGAGGTTCTCATGGAAACTTCCTTTCTGTTTGAGTGTAGAGATGGTGAATAGTGTTGTTCCCTGTAAGAAAATCCTACAGTAGCTTGAAAGAGAAAAACAGGAGACTGTCTTCTGTGGATGGGGTCTGCATGGTGTGCTGTGTTCAGTTCAAAGGCCCATTTAATGCACACATCCTGGAGTTCCCACCAACTAAAAAGACATAGGATTGCCCCTGGGATACTCTCCGTACAGTGCTAGACCACATGAACAGCGTTTCAAAACATACATTATGAAGTGGGAGTGCCTTTCTTACTGGGATCATAACAGACCAACACTTCCTAGTGAAAAATCACTCTCTCAGCACCCCTGGATGCAAACCTCTGGACCCATGGACTGGTAAGGGTGTAGTTTGCTCCAGTAACCCTTGACTTGATCCCCATCCACTGCTGGTTGTTCTCCTCCAGAGTCCTGCCTCAAAGCACCAAGGCCTGGGAGACCTCGCTGCTGGTAACTGAGGCAAAGAGGACATTGAGTATATCGGATCTACCTACACCTACTTCTACTAAATTCAGCACTGGTCATACATTATTCTCTTTTCTTCGTTTAACTGTTCCTGAATTACCAAAGATCCTCTTGGTGCCCTGGAATTCCTATTTGAGTTTCAGTTGAGTTTTGATATGCACCACTGCTGGATCTGGAGGATGCTGCCCTTGAGGACAAGATGTATGCAGGCACACTGTGAAATCTATTGGTCTTTTCATTGATTGTATCATCAGGGCAGTGAGTGAAGATCCCCGTGTGACGTGCTCCATGTCCATGCAATGCCTGCAGCTGTTGTGTGGAGAAGGGACAGCCCTCGCCTCTCTGATGATACCTGATGACTGATGCCTCTGACTGAAGGCACCAGTGAAGGGAACAGACACCCAGCTGCACTCTCTGCGATGCCATTAGAGGCACTGGAGATCTGGTAAATTGAGCTGATGGAAAAGAGAGAGACCAAGCTCTCCCTATGGCCAGGACGGCAGTTGTACATAGGAATTCCTCTAAAAACTGCCATTAACACAAAGAGGAGAAGATTCTTACGGCCCTTGTTTAGGCATCAGCTGTCATTTCGCTTGGCCAAAGGGCTTTCCCACCAGGGTCATTCAGGATCCCTGAGACGATGCCCTGTCTCTATGAACGGCTCCAGCAGAGCTTGCGGTTATCTAATAATAAGAGCAAAAAAGGTGATATTTTGATGTAACTTTGAGAGGAGAATTAAAAGTTCTGGAAAGAAGTGTCTCTGCCCAGCTGAGGGAGGGAACATGAGTGGTGACTTCATCCTGTTTCCCAGCAGGTTCCCCTGGAGCCCCAGGGACAGCTGGAGGGAGCCCCGAGGGGGCAGAGAAAGGGCTGCCTTGGGCTGGTCCTCTGCTGCTGAGCTTGGCTGGGCTCCTGGCATGGAGGGAGCTGATGGCAAGCGGGCAGCGCTGCAGAGAGACAGCTCTGCCCAGGAGCAGCTCCTCTGCCAAGCGCAGCAGGGCTGAGGGCACTGCCTGCAGGCACCCGAGAGGAGCCAGGCACAGAGAGGATAAAGGCAGCTGGGAGTGGGAGGAGAGTTCTGAGCTCGTTCTTGGGGAAATCTTCACGCCTGTTGACACAGTCAGTCTCTGGCTGTGGGGCAATGCAGGGGGGTCTCCTGGAGGAATGTTCTAGGGCTGGCTGAGAGGAGCTGTCAGGATGGCTCTCCTGGCTTCTCTGGTGTGGAGAAGGAGGCCGTGCTTCCGAGCAGGGATGCCCTGCTGCACCATGGCAGCGACAAGGAAGGAGGGCTGCCTTCTGCGAGGGACTGTGGCAGGGTTTTGAAGACAGGTGGGTGTGCAGGCAGGGGTGCCCAGGGCTGTCCTTGAGAGCAGGGTCCCTGCAGCCCAGGGCTCTGTGTGCCGGGGCAGGGACTCTGCTGCTTGCCAGGGTCAGCTCTCAGCCTGCCCAAGGAGTTCCCCCCCGAGCATCTGTGGGGAGAAGCTGTGGGGAAAAGGAGAGACTCCCCTCAGGGCAGGGTCCTTTGGCTCTTTTTCGAGTGTGTGCTGTGTGGGTCAGGGCTGCCCACAGCTGCAGATCTCCCCCAGAGCACTGGCAGAGGCAGCATTTACAGAGGAAAGACAAGGCAGGGGCTGCCTGGAAGATGAAGACATTGCAGGGTCTGTGCTCTCAGCTGTCTCCTGAGGGAAAGGAGCTGTCACTGGTCCACTGAGGGATCAGCAGATCTGCCAGAAAGCTCACAAAGTGCCTTCAGCCCCTCCTCTCCCTACACACAGCACCAGCAGCACCTTGGCTTCCAGCATCAGGCTTTCTCTCCTCTCCTCCTGAGGAGCCACAAAGAGGGAGATGGCCCTGGGCAGTGCCCTGCTGCCAGGAGGGGTCTGCAGGGCAGAGCTGAGCCCCCAGCGGGTGGGATGGGCTGTGGGAGCAGGGACAGGGAGGAGACGTGGGCACAGAGCAGCAGCTCCTGGCAGGGGCAGCTCCAGGCAGCAGAGACATGGGCAAGGGCCGGGGGAAACTGCCAACACGCACTGGGGAGGGGGCGTTCAGGCATCTCTCTGTTGGTCCTTCACTGGAGATGTCCTCTGGGTGGTCTTTGGTGGGCAATGAGCTGACTCTCCCCTCAGAACATCTCATTTCTTGGACCCCAGACTCTCTGCTTTGCCTGTCCTGCTGGGCTTGCCAGCTGCCCCCAGAAAGGCAGAGCTCTCCTGTGGGATCCTAGGGAGGGCTGAGCCTTTCCCTGGGGGTCGGGCACTGTCCTCGCAGAGTCCTTTGATTGTCTCTGTGAGGGGTTGTGTCCTGCTCTCTCCATCACAGCTCTAACTCTGGTTTGGGAAAGAGAAGAATGTGTGTATTTGTCCTTTCAAACAGTGCTCCACTGTTCCCATATGAGTTCAGTTATTTGTTTGGGTTTGTTTTTTAAGAGGAATTTGTGTGTGAAGTCATCTTCAAGGCAGCACAAGCAGAAGCGCAGGGCAGATGGAAAAAAGACTGATGGACACTGCAGCTCTCCTGGCTTTGCACTAAACGACAGAGAACAGAGCCTTGTGTCCTGTCCCGTCTCAAGACTCCACATTTTCAGTCATAAACATGAGGATTTCTACCCCTCAATAGAACAATCGCCAGATGTGATAGTAGAAAATTAAAACCACATAATCTCTGAAAGCAGACTGTCTTTGCTATAAGGCGTCTGTCCTAATTTTTTCCCGTTTTTTTCCTCCTTTGGACAGAGCCCCCATACCAAGAAACAGCAAATGTCCAACAGCAGCTCCATCACCCAGTTCCTCGTCCTGGCATTCGCAGACACACGGGAGCTGCAGCTCTTGCACTTCGGGCTCTTGCTGGGCATCTACCTGGCTGCCCTCCTGGCCAACGGCCTCATCATCACGGCCATCGCCTGTGACCACCGCCTCCACACCCCCATGTACTTCTTCCTCCTCAACCTCTCTGTTCTTGACCTGGGCTCCATCTCCACCACTGTCCCCAAAGCCATGGCCAGTTCCCTGTGGGACACCAGGGACATCTCCTACTGGGGATGTGTTGCACAAGTCTTTTTTTTCTTTTTGTGTGCTGCAGCAGAGTTTTATCTTCTCACTGTCATGTCCTATGACCGCTACGTTGCCATCTGCAAACCCCTGCACTACGGGACCCTCCTGGGCAGCAGAGCTTGTGTCCACATGGCAGCAGCTGCCTGGGGCAGTGGGTTTCTCCATGGTCTCCTGCACACGGCCAATACATTTTCCCTACCCCTCTGCCAGGGCAATGCCCTGGACCAGTTCTTCTGTGAAATCCCCCACATCTTAAAGCTCACCTGCTCAGACTCAGGCTACCTCAGGGAAGTTGGGCTTCTTGTATTAGGTTGTTTTTTAACTCTTGTGTGTTTTGTTTTCATCGTGGTGTCCTATGTGCAGATCTTCAGGGCCGTGCTGAGGATCCCCTCTGAGCAGGGATGGCACAAAGCCTTTTCCACGTGCCTCCCTCACCTGGCCGTGGTCTCCCTTCTTGTCAGCACTGCAGTGTTTGCCTATCTCAAGCCCCCCTCCACCTCCTCACCATCTCTGGATCTGGTGGTGGCAGTTCTGTACTCGGTGGTGCCTCCAGCACTGAACCCCCTCATCTACAGCATGAGGAACCAGGAGCTCAAGGATGCCCTCTGGAAATTGATGAACAGATGACTTTCTGGCTTCTGAAAATCACTCATAATGTAATTTGTTGCAGGCCAAGCCCATTATCTGTAGTTTTTGTTAGGTTTGGGTTTGGGTTGGCGTTTTTTTGTTAGTTTTTTTTTTCCCCATTCTATAATGCTGTCTACAAAGAATGTTGTTATTTTTGCTGGTTTTATCTATGCATCTGTCCAAATTTATGAGACCCACAGGCTGCATAAAATTAGGTTCTCTTCTCTCTTCTTTGTCCTCTTAAAGTATATTTAGAACCTTCTAATGACTTTTTTGCTCAAAATCTTTTCTCTCGGGGATTCTCTGGAGCTGCAGGGTCAGAGGCTGTGTGCAGAGCTGGAGGGGAAAGAATCCCAGTACTTTCATTGCACTTCACTCCTCTGGCCGTGGTCTCACTGTTTATCAGCACTGCCATGTTTGCCTACCTGAGGCCCCCTCCATCTGCTGGTCATCCCTGGATCTGGTGGTGGCTGTGCAGTACTCAGTGGTACCTCCAGCAGTGAACCCCCTCGTCTACAGCATGAAGACACAAAATCTCAAGGGTGCCCTTTGCAAACTACTGGCATAGGATCTACTTCAGATTAATAAAATGCCCCTTATCCCACTAGAGTTCCCACTGTATCTCAGGAAAAGCCAGGACTAATTTTGTTCGCTTGTGTATTTGTTTTTCCTTTTTTTTTTTTTTCCCCTGTTCTATTCTCCATATTTATTCTATTCCTGTGGTATTATTATTCTTGGCCTCCTGCCTGTTTTTATCTTGACCCAAAGTCCCCAGCTACATATCCATTCAGGCTGCCTTTTTAGATAAGCTCAATAAAGAAGGGAGCAGAAAATTATTAGTCTCCGCTCCCATCTCTTCACATCTCCTCTGCAGCTGGGCAAGCCGCCCCAGCGTACAAGAGGGGTTCAGGAGGCAAATGTCCATCTGTCCCATGGAGGATCATCGCCGGAGACCCTTGGGTCTGCCCTTGCCTGCCTCGCTGGGCACTCTGTCTCTGCTGCCTGCGAGTCGGGGCTGCTGCTTCCCTGGAGCCATGGCCAAGGACAGCAGCAGGACGAGGCCTTTCCAGTGCTGGTCTCTCCTCACGTCCCCACTGCCCTGCTGTGCCCTTGCCTTTGTGTTCCCCCGAAGGCCTCGTGTCACTGGTGACAGTCCTGTTGTCTCTACAGTGCCATCCCTGTGACTGTGGGTAGCAGCAGGTGATGTGAACCTCTTTATCATAATGAAAATGCCTCCTCAGGGCAGGGTCAGAAGGCTGGACCCCTCTTCCAAAGCTGGTGTCTGGATTACACCCAAGGAGCTGCTCCCTCAAAAGGACTTCCCTCCTCTGTGGTTCTTGATGGTTTCAGGGCGATGGGCTCAGAGTCTCATGGGAATATTTTTCAGACCAAGGGCTGAATGGAGACCTCTCTTCATGGTTGAACATGTCCGCTAAACAGCAACTGGTTTTTGACATATGGGTGTGGTGCTGCCCCACTTGCAGTGGGACTGATGCCAGATTTCATCCTGGAGAAGAATTGGAAGCTGCCCAGAGAGCTCAGGGGATCTGCAGGGACAGTGTGGGAGTGCGGGTGGGCAGTGAGGGGCACCTCATCAAACGAGTGACCATCCAAGGGAATGTGTCCCTGAGGAAAGGACAAACCTGTGGAGCCCATGGGCAAACGAGGCCCCTGCAATGCCAGGAGAGGCTGTGAGGAGCCAGCAGGCAAAGGGACAGAAGACTGGAGAGTCGTTCAGGACACCCTCTTGGAAAGCCCCACGGGCTGGATCTAGTGCAGCCCTCCCCTGCCCTTTGTGCCACTGGAGACACCCCTTGGTCCTGCCCAGCCCGGTCCTTTCTGGCTGAGCCAGGAGGAAATATGGAAGGGGGCTCAGCAGCAGTGATCCCTTTCTGGCTGGGTCTGCTCCTCACCCCAACCAGTGTGGCCAGTGCAGGGTCACCCCATGGCCCCAGGGCACCACAGCCCCCTCCCTCTGCAGAGCAGCACCTCCAGCTCAGGGCCCTGTGGGGAGCAGAGGGTGTCAGACTGGATGCACTCTCCTGGGGAAGGGCTCTCTGGGAAGAAAGGGTGACCAGGGAGAAGAGCAAGGGAGCATTTCTGTGCCTGAAGGAAAGAAACCATGGGAAGGAGACACCTCATTCTTTAGGCCCCGACTCAGGGCAGGCTGCTCTGTGCCTGGAGCAGGACTCTTGTGCTGGCCTGGGGAGAGGGGCTGGCACTGAGGGGACACAGACCATCTGTGGCCCAGGCACTGCGGGAGGCCACCAAAACAGGAGGGCTGAGGGGGACAGAGCCCTGAGGGCTGCCGGGGTACTTTGCCAGGGAGATGTCTCCCCACCCTCGAGCACACCTGTCCCATGCGGTTCCAGCACAGTGGGGCCATTGGACCGTTAATGGGGCAGCAGGGCCCGCCTTCCCATTGCTCTCCAGTTTCCCATCCCCTTACTCCTCGCTCAGGCACATCCCTCTAAACTCCCCAGGTGCTGCTTTGAGCTTCAGGCAGTTGGAAGAATGCCCTGGTCTTTCAGCAGGCTGATAATCTCTTCAGCCAAATCCTTCCATGTGTTTATATCTGTCATATCCCATCCATCTCTCTCCCATACTTGGAGTGAGGTTATCCCTTTTGGATGGTGACCCTCGCTGGAGGAGGTTCACCAGGTTGAAGAAGCCCATGTCTCTCACCGTCCCCACACAGGGCACATGCTTTAGGCCCCAATCCTCAAAACTAAGAAATTCCAACTGAACTCAAGAAAACAGGTTTCGGCATCAAGGGCACATGACCCTGGCACAGGGAAAAAGCCTGAGAGGCTGTGGAGTGTCCTGTTGTGGAGACACTAAAAACCAACCTGGACATCTTAAGGGACCTGCTCTGGCTGACTCCCTCTAGGGCAGGGGGATTGAACTTGACGATCTCCAAAGATCCCTTTCAATCTACATGATTCTGGGAGGACATGGAAGTCCAGTAAAGGGCTTTACGTCTAGAGTAGATGCTTGTGAGGTCCCTTCTGCCTGAGAACCCAATAGGCCAGCAGCAGGCCAAGGTCTGGCATGTTGATTGTGAGGTCACCGCTGCTATAACAGCGGGCATCTGCTTTGGATGCTCATTTTGGGGTCACCCCTGTCTCTGCAGGTGGCAGGTGTGGAATAATTACTAAATTGGCCAAGAATACAAAAGTACAGCATTGTTCACACATTAAGGAAAGTCATAAAATCAAGAGGCTTCTGAGGTAGAATACAGCTGCAGCTGGCACACGAAGAATGCAACATCTGCAATTCCGTGTACAAGGTTGTTTGTGAAACTACACGAGGGATGGAATGGAACACGATTGTTCCGTGGCCTTCCCTTGTGACGAATAGCAGATATGGGGACGAGATGGTACTACGGAACTGATAAGCGGCCTACACGCTACCCGAGCCAACATTTCGTCAAATGTTGATGAAATGCTGTCCTTTGTGCGAACTTTGCTCACTACAATGTACCAAAACACACCTCCATCCCGGAGGCTGCCTGCCCCCAAGGTGCGACCACTCCTCCTTGAGTACACAAACCATAATAAAAGTATTAATGACTAAAGTCACTCAAACTCCACTTTGAAGAAAAAAAAATAGTATAAAAATAGCCTGAGAGAGGGGGAATATGGGGGAAGACACCAAGACAAGTCAGGAGAACTCCATCACTGACTTCCGGGACCAGTCGACGGGCTGAGCCTTTCTTCCCCCCCCATAGGGACGCCTTTGGGTAAGACTTAGATTAAACCGAGTGTTTCCTCGGGGAACTTAGAAATTTCTCTAGAGAATCTCTTTCCTACATTTGTAGCCAGGCTGTATCGTTTATAACTTTGTCGCGTGTTTTGTATACTTAACAATATCTTTATTTGCACGTGCTTTACAGACAGTGTATTTATCACCAGCAATCCTAAGAACCTGTATATCTGTTGTTTAAATAAACTGCACTGTTTCAGTAGCTGGTCGTTTCGGTGTCTCACTGAACGCGACCAAAGACTCGAGAGTGGCCGTGCTAGTTCATGAGCACGACTAGACTGAAGGTGCAGTCCACTATTAGTGTATCCAAATCGTGATAGTTTAATACATATCAAACGTGATTGGACTGACAGTGCTGAATTGGGCATCACTCAGAATTTAATCCCAGCCTCACCTGGCCTCGCACCCCAGTGAGGAGTGTTAGAACGCAAGGGGGTTTATCTTCTGCCAAAACCGCTTGGCCCCTTTTCATGCAACAGGGGTGATGGCTTCGTGACATCTGTGTGTCTCTGCCATCCCCTGCCCCTCACCCCTGGCCCCAGCCTGGCCTCCCTGGCTGCTTGGTGGGGTGGTGCCAGGCTGCTCTGGGCAGGGGAATCTCCTGTCTCAGCTGTGCCTTCCACCTCAGGTCCAGGGCCATCTCTGCGGTGAAGATCCTCCGGGTGCTGAGGGCGCTGTGGCCTCTGCAAGCTGTTCACTGGACAAAGGCACTAAAGGTAAGAGGGAGGCTGTGGCCGAGGGGTCCTCAGCCCATGGCAGTCCTCAAGGGAGGTTCTGTGGCCGGCAGGATATAAAGGATCTCCCCTTGAGCAGGGACACCCGCTCAAGGCTATGTTTACTTCTCGAGATTGAGAGATTCTGTGCCACAACAGATCCTCGGTAAGTGACTGATAGCATGTAACCTTTGAAATCTTAGCTAAGTGATATAAAGGACTGATTGCGTATTCATAATCCTTTAGGCATAAACCATTGAGGAGTATGGGACTAAGACTGGATCCAGCCGCCCCTGGACTCCTCTCTGAGAAGGAGTTTAGAAAGCAAGGGGGTCCTCTCTGAACCTCGTGACTCAACGGGAGGGTCTTCCTGACAGCTCTGTCCTCTGTGCAGTAAATAACCAAGTGTTATCTTAAAACGCTGTCACATTTACCATCAAACTGTTAAATCCCTGTTTTATGTCAATCAATGCATTGCTGCTTCTCTCTATGACTGAAGTGCATTGCTCCATCCGTGACAAATATTAATAAGAAAATAATGGAATATATACAATATATACAAAACCATGTCAAGCTCCCAGGATGACGATCGTGTCACCGGCAGGCACTGGGAAAGCCCCAGACTGGAGTCAATGACGGAAGGGGACTGAACTCAGGGGCTGGATTCAGGAATGCACAGATCGGGAACAAAGGCAGACCAACAGCCAGAGGAGTCCTCCTGGGACACTGGACATTGAAGAAAGAGCCTGACCCTTTGATCCCTCAGCTTTTACACTGAGCGTGGGGCAGGTGGGATGGAATACCCCCTTGGTCAGTTTGGGATCCTGTCCCCTCCTCCCCGCAGGTGCCGCCCCTCTACGCTTCTCCGCTTCCCCCCCTCCAACGGGGCAATAACACAGTGAGCTGAGCTTGGCTGTGACAGCAATAAGGATGAGCAGGTGTGGATGCCGAAGAACCTGCGGACACGGCACCCGGAACGAGCCCTGGAGTTCTCATGGCTCTCACTGGCGGCGAACCGCGGGATAAGTAAACAAGCCCTAGCTGCACAGCACCTGGGCCATGGTAAGGGGAAGAAAAGGAGAGAGTGCTGCCGGCGGGCCACGTTGCTGAAGATGAATAGTTTGTCTTTGTTTACACCATGTGTGGTATGTGTGGTATGTGCTGGGTAATCACACGATAAGGATGTAGCAGTGGGAAATTGCTAGCTCTCTTGCAGAAGGTATTTAAGGAGGCTGTTGCCTAAAATAAAGCGATTTCGTTTGTACACCGAAACGGGGTCCGTGCCTAATGGCCACAAGCAGGAGCCCCTCTGCACACCATTCCTTGGTATTAATTATAAACAAGCCCTTACCACTCTGGAAGCGGGCTATGGTCATAACATTATGCCATGAACTTCAGAGAGTCAGAAGAGGCTTAACTGAAAAGTAAAGTTCCTAAAAAGAAGGTCAGTTCTGTTTTACCTCAAACCAGGACACTGTCTACATGAACTGACCTCCAGACGCTGTCTCACAGGCCTTCAAGGCACCTCTAGGAACAGCTGATGGCATTTGTGCTACTCAGGTTCATCCCACCACCCCCGCACGATGGGCATGCTTACGCCTCGTCTTTATGATGCAAACACGGAGTTCTGAGCCAGTCACTCCGCGTCCCTACGTGGAAGGAGAAGCAACGTCTCCGAGCAAGGGTGAGCGGCCAGTGCTGGAAATGGTGGTGGTTCTTGGCTGGTCTGTGACGATTGCCCTGGGGAAGAATCCCCAGGGTGTCCAGTGAACAAAGGCACAGACCAGACCCTGCTCTGCTGGACCTTCCTGTTCCTCCCAGGAGCCTGGCTGTGCAAGGACACTGCTGTGTGCTCCCACCCTGCACACTCGCTCGCTTTCACTCTTCACTGATGTTTTTTCTCCTGGGCACGTTAATGTCCACATGCTTGAGAGCCATTTTGGCAAGAGACCTGAGCCTTCAGGCACTGCCCTGAGGAGATCCCCTGGTATGATGGAAATGCTCTTTTGGAGGCCAGCTCTGTCACAGAAGTGCTCATTCCCTGTCCCTGCCTGCAGCTACAGGACCACCACACCGCAAAACTGCCGCCAAGCTTCAAGAGCACTCAGGCCTTATACCAAGAGACGAGCTAAGAAGGGGAGCGCTGAAGTGGAAAGTGAGCAGCTCTGGGAAGACCAAGCGCTGGTGCTCCTTGTCAGTGCTCCGGTGCCGGGACTCTTTTCCCCTCCACCTCTGCACACAGGATCTGCCCCTGCAGCTCAAGAGAAGGTCTCAAAGGAAGGATCAAACAATTCATTGAAGGTCCTTTGTTTTCTTAAGACACAGAGAGAGCATGTCTCCTCCTTCACACAGCCTGTGGGTCACACCACACAGAAGGTGAATAGATACATAATTGGAAATGGCATAACATAATGACATTTTTTGTGGACAATATTATAATAAAAAAAAACCAAACAACCAAAAAACCCCCCAGAAACTCACAACCAAAACCAACCTGCAATGAGTTCCATTCGGAGTGATTTGCAGAAGAAAACAAGCAGCTCAATGCTTCTGAAAACATCCAGATACCAATTTCCACACTGCATCCTTGAGGTCCTTATTCCTCATGCTGTAGATGAGGGGGTTCACTACTGGAGGCACCACCGAGTACAGAACTGCCATCACCAGATCCAGAGATGGTGAGGAGGTGGAGGGGGGCTTGAGATAGGCAAACACTGCAGTGCTGACAAGAAGGGAGACGACGGCCAGGTGAGGGAGGCACGTGGAAAAGGCTTTGTGCCATCCCTGCTCAGAGGGGATCCTCAGCACGGCCCTGAAGATCTGCACATAGGACACCACGATGAAAACAAAACACACAAGAGTTAAAAAACAACCTAATACAAGAAGCCCAACTTCCCTGAGGTAGCCTGAGTCTGAGCAGGTGAGCTTTAAGATGTGGGGGATTTCACAGAAGAACTGGTCCAGGGCATTGCCCTGGCAGAGGGGTAGGGAAAATGTATTGGCCGTGTGCAGGAGAGCATGGAGAAACCCACTGCCCCAGGCAGCTGCTGCCATGTGGACACAAGCTCTGCTGCCCAGGAGGGTCCCGTAGTGCAGGGGTTTGCAGATGGCAACGTAGCGGTCATAGGACATGACAGTGAGAAGATAAAACTCTGCTGAAATGAAAAAGACAAACAGAAAGAGCTGGGCCACACATCCTGTGTAGGAGATGTCCCTGGTGTCCCACAGGGAATTGGCCATAGATTTGGGGACAGTGGTGGAGATGGAGCCCAGGTCGAGGAGGGAGAGGTTGAGGAGGAAGAAGTACATGGGGGTGTGGAGGCGGTGGTCACAGGCGATGGCGGTGATGATGAGGCCGTTGGCCAGGAGGGCAGCCAGGTAGATGCCCAGGAAGGTCCAGAAGTGCAAGAGCTGCAGCTGCCGTGTGTCTGCGAACGCCAGGAGGAGGAACTGGGTGATGGAGCTGCTGTTGGACATTTGGTGCCTCTGGGCATGGCTGACCATTGAAAGAGGAGAAGACATTGACAAGTTACAGCTGACTTCTTGAGTCAAGCCTAAGCTATTTCCCCCAACATCCCCTCAGAACTACTCCTCTTTCTCTGAGGGAGCTCCACTCATCTTTTTTGTGAGCTCAGGTTTTTGCTGCTGAGTGAGGGCACTTGCTCTGAAGGGGCAGAAATCCTCATCTTTCCCATTGCTCTCAGCCTGACCACTGGTGAGCCCTGAGCGATAAATGGGCTCCCTGTGCCCTAATGCAGAGTCAGGAGAGCCGGTCTGCCCATGAGTGACCTGCTGGTCACCACACAGGTGCCCTCTGCTTACACGTCTCTCTGTTAGAGGATGTTCTCACTAGAAACCTTCTTGAAGAAGAAACGGGATTTTCCTGAGCTCAGAAGAGTCCAGTTTCAAAGTCCATTTCTCCAAACTCTTCCCTCTCTCCCTGTGCAGCTGAGCAGAGAGTGATGCAGAGGGGTGGCCTGGCTCTCTGCTGCCTGGAGTTGTCCCTGCTGGGAGCTGTTTCTCTGTCTCCAAGTCTCCTCCCTGCCAGTGCTCACAGACCCCATCCCACCCGCTCTGTGCTCAGCTCTGCCCTGCAGGCACCTCCTGGCAGAAGGGCACTGCTCAGAGGCATCTCCCTGTCAGCAGGTCCTAAGGAGTAGTTCAGATAAGCACTGATGCCGCAAGCAAAGGTGATGCCGGTGCTGTCTGTAGGTAGAGGAGTGGGGGAAGGCACTTACGAGGCTTTTAGCAGATCTGCTGATCCCTCGGTGTAACAGGTCAGGAGGCTCAGTCTTAACCTTTAGAGCCCCTTTCTCCTTTCCCTTAGAAGCCAGCTGAGATCACAAATCCTGGAAAGATCTTCAGCTCTAGGATAGGCACTGCCTTGACCATTGCTCTTGAAATGCTGCCTCTGCCAATGTCCTGGTGTGATGTGGAGCTGTGAGCTGCCCTGGCCCATGCAGCACCTTCTCACAAAAGAAGGACCCTGCCCTGGCAGAGGTCACTCCTCTTACCCACAGCTTCTCCCCGCAGTGCCATGAGGAGCTCCCCGGGCAGGCTGAGAGCTGACCCTGGCGGGCGGCAGAGTCCCTGCCCCGGCAAACAGCCCCCTGCAGCACAGGGACCCTGCTCTGAGGGACAACCGTGGCCACCCCTGGCTGCACACCCACCTTCACACCCCTGCAGCCGCCCCTGTCCCTGTCATGCCCTGTCCCTCTGATGGTGCAGCAGGGAAGCCCTGCTCTGAGCACGACCTCCTCCTCTGTAGAAGAGAGAGAGCCCACAGGCTGTGGGTTATGCCAGCTTTAGGAGATCCCTTCACGAACTGCAGCTGCATTGCCCTGCACCCACAGACTTACTGTGTCAAGGACTGCAAAGATTTCTCCTCTCTTGAGCACTCAGCATCCTCCCACTCCTGACTGCCTTTAAACCTTTTTCTGCCTCCCTCCTCTGCCCTCGCTGCCTGCAGGCAGTGCCCTCAGCCCTGCTGCGCTTGGCAGAGGAGCTGCTCCTGGGCAGAGCTGTCTCTCTGCAGCGCTGCCCGCTTGCCATCAGCTCCCTCCATGCCAGGAGCCCAGCCCAGCTCAGCAGCAGAGGACCAGCCCGAGGCCTTTTAATGTCAGATTCACAACCCAAAGTTCCCTGGAGCGTCAATGGGTCCCACTGAGGACCATGACTGACAAAGCCTCCCCAGTGGCTGGTTAGAGCAGTCAACTGGAGGCAGAGATGACAGACAGGCAAAGGGAATGTCCAGGTGGAACACATTCGGAGTAAACCTGGATGGGTTCCATTCAGCCAAAGGGCCAAGCCGTGACCCCCCGCCCTTGGAAAGGGAGATCCTGTCCCTCAAAGGTAACTCAGGGCTCTTCCTGGGGCAGTGAGATGTGGGGATGCTCAACGGCAGGACTATGGAACAACAGCTCCCAGGCTTTTGGGTGGGGAAGGGGAGGCAATGAGACACTAATGCTGTCAGGATAAAGTGCTTCCTCACAGGCATCGGTGGCAGAGACAACAGCCGAGGGCAGAAAGAGCTCATCCCTGTTGGTGCGTTTCAGGCTTTCTTCATCCCTCTATCAGCTCCACCACAGGCTGTCCTACAGTGTCCCACACCTGCACCTCTCTCTCTGCAGGCTGTAGACCTCCACCCTCCTACCACACCTTGCTCTCACCTCAGCATCTTCCTTCCTTTACTGATGTCTCTCCGTCCTCCCTGGCTGTTCCTTGAAACACAAAGCCGTGGGCTGATCCCGTCTCCCTCTGGGTGACTTGTTACACCACAGCACTGCCCTTGGAGTGACATTTCTTCTTCCTCATGTGCAGTCTGGACCTCCCCAGCTGCACGTTGCATCGCTATTTCTTTCTCATGCTGTACCTTACGAGAAAGGAAAGGTCCATCATCTCTGAAAGCAGCCTTCAAGCACTCTCAGGTTACTGCAATACTGCCTGGAGCCCCCACAGGGCTGGGCCAAGGAACTGCACATCCCTCAGCCACCCCACACAGGTCACGTGCATGAGGTCCTGAACCCCACCTTGGCAGACCTCCACTCAACACTCTCTAGTTCATCACTACTTCTCAGAAATGGGGAGCAACACACTGGGACACAGCCATGTGTGTGGGGCCACACCGGTGCTGAGTTGAGGGGGATGAGAACTCAGGTTCTCTGGGTGGCCCACGCTCCTCCTAATGCAGCCCCATATGCAGCTGGCCTTGTTCATAGTGTCCCTACTCTACTGGCTCGTAGGGCATCCCTCGTAGTGCCCAGGCCCTTCTCCTCAGAGTCTCTGCTCAGCCCGTCAGGTCCCAGCCTGTGCTGATGTATGGGCTTATTCTCCCCCTTCCCCCCCGGCACCCACCAAGGCAGGACTGACCACTTCTCCTTGTAAAACTTCAAGGGACTGCCCGAATCGCAGAGTTTCTCAAGGTCCCGGTGGACTGAAGCACCATTTACTCAGCTTTTAATGTTTGCACGCAGCTGGCTCATCTTGACTGGGGTGTCTCTCACAAGAGAACAGCATGAGGAGTTGCAGGGCACTACAAATACTCCTTCCTAGAGAAACTGTGGGTCTGGTACTGGTCAAGCCATAGGTCTGGACCCAGAGGGGAAGTTGCCCTTTCTGGGAGAGAGCAGCAGGAACACATGGGGCTCTGCCTGGGGGTGGAAGATGAGTCAACTGAGAGCTGAAGGGCCAGCACGAGAGGGCAGGACATGGGCACCGCTGTGGTGGGTGGATGTCGGCTATGGATCCCCTGACCAGGAAGAGGAAGCAGATGAGGCCTTCTTCAGACACCTGGAAGAAACCTCATGTTTGCAGGCCCTGGTCCTCATGGCTGACCTAAACTATCCCAGCATTTGCTGAAGGGGCAAGAGAGTGAGGTGCAAACCACCCAGGAGGGGTTTGGAGCTCACTGGGGATGTCTTCCTTACAAGGGTGACTGTGATGCCATGAGGTGAAGTGCCCTGTGGGACTTCCTCCTTACAAACAGGGAAGAGCTGGTCAGGGCTGTAACAGTCAGGGACGGGAAGGTAAAGGTGAGGCTCCTGAAAGAAGCAAGCCTATAGCTTTTTCCTTTGGGTTCTTCCCCTCTTTTGTGTTGCTTTTTAAATCTTCTTTTGTTTTTCCCCCTCACAGCCAGAATGATTTACCAAAACTGGTTTTCAGCGAGAAAGTGGTCAGTGACTGACGACCTTTCCCTCCTCCCTGTCTTGCTTACCTTTACTTCCCACGTCTCCTCATTTGTCACCCTCTCCATGCCACTTTCTCCACTTCTGAGGTGTTTTCTCTTCCAATAGAATTCCTTTTAGCGTATCCTAAATGATGTATTTAAATAAGACTAGAGGAAGAACTAGAGGAAAAAGACTAGCTTGAGAAACACCAATTGTGGTCTCCATTTACTGTAAAAAGACTCTTGGGTAAAGAGCCCAAATGCAATAACTTACCTACTGTTTCTAGTGAAGTCCTACTCTAACTCCCCTAATAACTTTGTTCTCTGTACATCAAAGGATGTCTTCTTGCTCTCAGATGATTCTCCTCTCCATTCTGTTTTCCTTCCAGCCTGTGCCCGAATGTCCCCATGAACCTCTTTTCTCGTCCTTCTACACTCTTTCACTCTCTCTCATCTTCTTTTAACCTCCTGAAGCATTGTTTCCTCCACTGACAATCTGACATTACTCACTGCAGCTTGGATGCAAACTATTGAACCATACCAGTGTCACGGAGTTCCTTCTTTTGGGCTTCCCCTCCCTCCACCATCAGGAGGTGCCTAATAGCAATAACTCTCTGGGCTTTGGACCTGGTTATCTTAGTTTGCCCTTTTGAGAGGCCTGGTTGACAGAGTCCCCTGGGAGGCAGTCCTGAAGGGCAAAAGAAGTCCAGGAAGGCAGGACGTTTTTCAGGAAGGAATTTTAAAAGGTGCAGGATCAGGCCATCTCCATGTGCCTAAAACCAAGCTGAAAAAGAAGACTGGCCTGGCCGAACAGAGAGCTTTGTCTCAAACTCAGGGGAAAAAAGGAGATTATGACATTTTGAAGAAGGGGGAGGCAACTCAGGAGAACTACAAGGATGTTGTGAGGTTATGCAGGGAAAAAATTAGAAAGGCCAATGCCCAACTAGGTCTTTGTCTGGCTAATGTCATAACAGACACTAAAACATGTTTCTGTGATTACATTAGAAACACAAAGAGAGCTAAGGAGAATCCCCATCCTTTATTGGATATGGCGGAAAACATAGTGAAAATGGATGAGGAAAAGGCTGAGGTACTTAATACCTTCTTTGCCTCCGTCTTTACTAGTAAGACCAGCAGTTCTCTGGGTACTCAGCCCCTGAGCGGGAAGACAGGGATGGGGAGCAGCATGAAGCCCCCATAATCCAAAGGGAATAGCGAGGGACCTGCTACAGCACTTAGACATACACAAATCTATGGGGCCAGATGGGTTCCACCCACAGGTACTGAGGGAGCTGTCGGAGATGCTCACCAAACCGCTTTCCATCATTTTTCATCAGTCCTGGCAAAGCGGGGAGGTGCCAGTTAAGTGGAGGTTAGTAAAGGTGACGCCCATCAACATAAACGGCCAGAAGGAGGATCCTGGGAAGTACAGGCCTGTCAGTCTGACCTCAGTGTGGGGAAGGTCATGGAACAGATCATCCTGAGTGCCATCATGTGGCACATGAGGACAACCAGGTGATCAGGCCCAGTCAGCATGGGTTCATGAAAGTCAGGTCCTGCTTGACAAACCTGATCTCCTTCTATGAGAAGGTGACCCACTCAGTGGATGAGGGAAAGGCTGTGGATGTTCTTTACCTGGACTTTAGAAACGCCTTTGACAGCATTTCCCAAAGCATTCTCCCTGAGAAACTGGCTGCCCGTGGCTTGGACGGGAGTACTCTATGCCAGGTGAAAACCTGGCTGGATGGCTGAGCCAAAGAGTGGCCAAAGTGGTGGTGAACAAAGTTTAATGCAGGTGGCAGCTGGTCACAAGTGGTTTTCCCCAGGGCCTACAACTGGGGCCAGTTCCTTTTAATGTCTTTATCAACGATCTGGATGAGGGGATCGAGTGCACCCTCAATAAGTTTGCAGACAACACCAAGTTGGTTAGCAGTGTCGACCTGCTTGAGGGTAGAAAGGCTTTGCAGAGGGATCTGGACAGGCTGGATCGATGGGCAGAGGCCAGTGGTCTGAGGTTCAACAAAGCCAAGTGCCAGGTCCTACACTTGGGTCACGAAAACCCAATGCAGCACTACAGGCTTGGAAGTGGCAAGGTGGCTGTTGGTGTCTTCTCCCAAGTAACGAGTTACATGACAAGAGGAAATGGCCAGGAGTTGTGCCAGGGAAGGTTTAGATTGGATAGTAGGAAAAAAATTTCTTCACTGAAAGGTTTGTCAAGTACTGGAATACTTTTATTTTCAGCCAAATGAAAGGGATTTGGTTGGTATCAGACCGGCAAGTTTAAACGCATGGGGGATGCAGGGCCCTGGGGACAGCCCAGTCCAAAAATCCAACCCCAACAAATCTAGCCCAAAAAGAAAAACCCAACAACAAAAACCCCCAACACAAAAAAACCAACCCAAAACACCCCAAAATCCACTCCAAACAACTAGAAATCCCAGGGTTCAAAAAGCCCAACCCCAAAAATCGAGTCCCCAGAACCCAAAATCTAATCAAAAAAACATAAACCGAACCCCAAAAAACCCCAATCCCAAAAAACCCAAACAAAAAAACCCAACCCAAAATTCAACCAAACCAACCCAAAAAATCCAATCCAAAAAATCCAACCCCAAAAATCCAACCGGAAAAACCCAAAATCCAACCCAAAATATCACTCAAAAAACATAAAATCCACCCCAAAAAATCCAAGCCAAAAAAAGCAAAGCCCAAAAATTCCAAAATTCAAGCCAAAATCCAACCGTTACAAAAAACCCCACCCCAACTTCAAACCCAACCGACCCAAAATCCCAGGGCTCAAGGCCAGGTCTGTCGAGGTTGGAGAAACCTGACCTACTTGGAAGATGTCCCTGCCGATGGCGGCCCCACCACTGCGGGCAGCACATCAGCGGTTGCCATGCCACCACCGCCAGACAATCAGCGCTGGCCCTGCCGCCCTCATGTCACAATGGCTGCCTGACACGCCCAGCCAGGGGTAAAAATCAAACCCCAAAATTCCAACCAACCAACCCATAATCAAACCCAAAATCCAACCCCAAAACGTGAACCCCAAAAAACAACTTAAATAAATGAAAAAAACAACCCCAAAAATCCAACACGAAAAATCCAACCCAAAGAATCCAGTCCAGGAAACTCAACATCCAATCCAAAAGCCAAATCAAAAAACCCAAAATCCACCCCAAACTCCAACCCAACCAACCCAGAATCCCGGGGCACAAGGCCAGGTTGGACTAACAGCGTTCTGACCTGTATCAGGAACAGTGTGGCCAGCAGGACTAGAGAAGTGACCGTCCCCCTGTACTGGGCACTGGTGAGGCCCCAGCTCGAGTGCTGTGTCCAGTTTTGTGCCCCCCACCACAAAAAAGACACTGAGGGGCTGGAGCAGGTCCAGAGAAGAGCAATGAAGCTGGTGAGGAGTCTGGAGAACAAGTCTGATGAGGAGCAGCTGAGGGAGCTGGGGCTGTTTAGCCTGGAGAAAAGGAGGCTGAGGGGAGACCTTCTCGCTCTCTGCAACTCCCTGAAAGGAGGGTGTACAGAGGCGGGGGTCGGTCTCTTCTCCCAAGAAACAAGCAACAGGAGAAGAGGAAATGGCCGCCAGTTGCCCCAGCAGAGGTTTAGACTGGATATTAGGAACAATCTTTCCCCTGAAAGGTTTTTCAGGCGTTGGAACAGGCTGCACAGGGAAGTGGCTGAGGCACCATCCCTGGAGGTAATTAAAAGACGGGTAGACAGAGTGCTGAGAGACCTTTGGTTTAATGATGGTTCATGCGAGAGGAGGCAGACACAGCGGGGTGTTGGTGGGCACCGGTCAGCGGCACGGTGCCGCGGGCTGGGGCTTCCCTTGCGGCATCTCGGGGAGGGGAGGCACCCAATGCAGAAGTGAGGGTTGCGCTGCTGGGACGCGTGGTGTGGAAGGGAAAGGACGACTGGGCCGCCAGCAGAGCTAGCGCAGAGAGCGGGGTGGGCATGGGCAGAAAAGTCACCTGCAAGCACGCGGGGTCCCGAGGGAAGCATTTCTCTCCTGCCCTCGTCGCTAGGCTGGGCCTGCGGGACGCCTCAGCATGCAGGGGCGTGAGCGCTTGTCCAGGCCACAGTGAACCCCAAACCGGTGTTACCTTTCAGAAAAAGCTCCGGCAAGACCCGGCCAAATTAGACGATGCCCCTGAACTGCCGGGAAGGACTGACGTTTCTTGCCTGTGAGAGTGGCTGCTGCAGGAGGAGAGAAAGAGTTTGCCAGGTGGAGAGAGGAGGAGGAAGCAGAGGTGAGAAAAGGCCAAGTAACGCTTGCTCTTGAAGGGGGCCCGTGGTCCCCAAGAGAAGTCCTGGAGCCTCATGGCCCAGTGAACAGACAAAGCCCGGCGGTGGACGGAGCCGGTGCCGGATGCAAACACGTTGGCACAGTCTGTCTTTGGAGCCTTGGGCAGGCAGCTGGAAGCTGCTGCCGGGGCTCCTGGAGCAAAGCAGCTGGGAGCAGGATGACGGGAGCGGCTGAGCAGAAAACAGCCTGGCCCAGATGGACAGAGCGGCTCCTTCTCAGCTGCCTCCCTTTCTCTTGAGAGGCACCTCACGGTGATCAAGCAGCGGATTGAAAGACTGGATGCTCTTCAAAAAGAGCAAGACCTCCTCCAGCAGGCCGAGAGCCAACAGCAGCAGCAGCAGCAGCTTGCAAAGAGGAGACAGCCAGGCACCCAGAGCAGCTCCAAAAAGTCCGCTCTCGAAGGGAAGCTGGTGAATAGGAGCCGCGTGGGTGCTGGGGGCCGCCTCCGCTGTGCGCTCGTGCCTTGGTACCCGGGCCTTGGGAGAGGGTGCTGCCACACACACAGATGCAGCTCCTCGGGGCTTGTGAGCCGTGCTTGGTTGCTGAGGATGTGGTGCCTGGCTGGTGTGTGTCCTGATGTCGTTTGAAGGTGGCTGTCAGAGACCAAGAAGTGGGCGCTTTCCTTCCCGTGTATCTCGGACAGGAGGCACTAGCCCCTTCTGACACAAACGTGTGCCTGGGCACCCTCAGTGGCCACTTCTGCGCCTGGACTCGCACATTTAGCACGAACCTGTGAGCTGCACTAAATGGCCGCACGGTTCATGGTGCTGGTTTCGCGTCTGGTTGAAAACCTCTGGTTTTCATCCAAAGACTTCTGCATCCAAAGATGCAGCGTCCCTGAACCTGACAGTGCCGGTGCTTGGCCATTCGTGGGTTGGTTTTCTCTTCAAGGGGGTCTTTGATTAGCCCAGTTCTCATTAGCAGGGGGCCCATTAAATGCTGCCAGCCTTCCATCCCCTGCAGCAACCTCTCGGGAAGTGTTTCCGGATAGTGTGGGGTGGTATCTATGCCCGGGTGAAGGGTAAAGCTCCCTCGGCCATGGCAGTCAGGCTGTCAAGCTGCCAAAGAGCAAATGACGGGAGAGGACGGTTTCAGGCTGCTGCCTGTCTCTGTTCTTGACTTGCAAGTTCCTCCCCACTTTGCCCGAGGCTGGACTTTCAGACTGCCTCCTGTCCCAAGGATATTTCCTTGGGCTGTCAGACAACAGCCAGGTGCCAAAAGAAAAGGGATTGTTTCCTTTTCTGCTCTCAAAAAAACTCTTCTTGGCATTGGGCCTTGAAAAGGGGCAAACTGGTCCCCTGATACAGGGCAGCAGTGCCCCGTGAGCGGCTGGGACCTGTGGCAGAAGAGACTGGAGCAAGGAGCCTGGTCCAGTACCTTCCACCACTTTCCCTCCGCTCTGCAACGCTGCCCAGCGCCTCCCGCGGCTGGAGCCAATGAGCCCGCTGGAAGTACCAGCCCGTGCGGGGGCTCGCTGTGCCCTGGGGCCTGTCCTCCAGACACGATCTGCGGTACTCAGGCAGCCACTAGCTTGCAGTGGAGGGCCGGCCCGTGGTACCTGGTTCACCGTGCTGAGGTCCAGGGCAGGTACAGTGCCCTTTGCTCTAAGCAACATGGCACCTGATGGATGCCAAGAAGTGCCCACAACACTTGGCTCGTGGCCACAGGAAACCAGAAACCTCCCTGTGCCCGCTAGCCTACAGAGAAACCCGAGGTTTTCAAGCTGGACTGCTAGGGACTCCTCTGGGCAGGGGTCTTGTGAGGAGGAAGAGGAAGGCAAACCGAGCTGAAGGAACACAGTCCCTCATCATCTGCTCCTCATTCTAGTCTCCAAAGTGTGCCAAAGAAGAAGAAGCGCCTAAAAGCATCCAGCCTACGCTGCTGCAGGCTATGCTGGCCGAAGACCAGGAGGTTAAAGAGAAGGCCGAGACCATGGTCGAGGAAGTGCTGGAGCAGGTCAAGGCGCTGGACCAGTCCGTCCACGTCTTAAGGAGGGCTCCCGATGAGGTCAGCAGAAGCTCGGTTGCCAGTGCCAGAGGGGCTTATCCTTTGGACACTTCTACAGATTGCCGAGATGAAATTAGACTGGTGGCTCGAGAGATTGTGGCCACTGTGTTGGAGAGCTTTGGGGAGCAGTCGGTATCCAGCACGTCTGGTGCAGCTGAGCCAGGGCCGGCAGCCAGGCAGAAGCTGTCAGAGCTTGTTGCCGGCAGAGCCTCCCAAGCAGGAAGATCTGGAGAAGAGAGATGGAGGGAGGCGCAACAAGCAGCTTCCAACAGAGCTTCTTCGCACTCTTCTATTGACAAAGCGACCAAAGAGGCTGTTGGAAGCGTTAGCTCCACCTTGTCATCCTTTGTAGCTTCTCAGTTTCAGCAGGACTTTGTCTGGCAGTTTCCTGAGACCCTGAAGCTTCAGGGCGTGGTGGAAGGACCAGGATCACCCAGAGCATCGGAATGGCAGATCCCAGAAGCAAGCAAGAGGGCAAAGCTGCTCATCTTGCAGCCACTGCAAAAGGCTGCTGATGTCTCTCGAGTGAGACGCCAGACTGCCAAGGAGAGCACGCAAAAAGCCATCTCCAGAATTCAGCAGCTGCATGCAGAATGGGTCGGGTATGCCAAAACCATTGACCCTGAAGTTGTGGAAACCTTGAAGAAGAAGTCAGAGGAAGAAAGGATGTCAGAGAAGAAATGAGAGAAGCTTCAACCAAGGAAGGTCTTGCCACCTCTCAGCCTCCCTGCAACAGTCCCACCTTCAGAGGAAGCAGGAGAAATCAAAGAAGAGAGCTCACGGACTCTCCTCCCACCCCTCCCCTGAGGCGCTGAGCGAGATGGTCGCCGGCCAACAGAAGGCCTTCAGCAGTCCCGGCATTACACCTCTGGAGTCACAGAAGCAACTAACTACTTTAATAAAATATGAATAATAAAATAAAAAGAAAGTATTGAAATCTATACGATATGCACAAAACTGTATCAAACTCCCAGGATGACGATCACGTCACCGGCAGGCACTGGGAAAGTCCCAGACTGGACTCAGCGATGGACGGGAACTGGATTCCCGATCTGGGTTTGGCAATGCGCGGTTCAGGATTAAAGTCAGATGAACTGACAGAGTCCTCCTGGGACGTCGGCCGTCGAAAGAAGAGACTGCCCCATGTGATCCCTCAGCTTTTATACTGAGCGTGGGGCAGGTGGAATGGAATACCCCGTGGGTCAGTTTGGGATCCCCCGTCCTGTCCCCTCCTCCCCGCAGGTGCCGCCCCTCTACGCTTCTCCGCTTCCCCCCCTCCAACGGGGCAAATAACACAGTGAGCTGAGCTTGGCTGTGACAGCAATAAGGATGAGCAGGAGCCTCTCTGCACACCGTTCCTTGGCATAAACTAGAAACAACCAGGTCTTATCACTCTGGGAGCGAACAGCGTCTGGACAATACGCTGTTAATGTCAGAGAGTTCAGTTGGTAAGAAGAGGCTTGGCTGCAGAGTAAAATTACTGAACGCAAAATTGGTTCTGCTTCACCTCAAACCAGGACGCTCCCAAGGGCTTGCTTGTACCTACAGGAGTCACGCCAGGCCACACCGTGTCTGGGCATTTTCCCTGCAATGTTTTCCCTCGTCTTCCTCCCTCCTACAGCCCTGGTCAGGCTAAGACCCAGTTTTACAGGGAATGTGAAGTAGGGAAGAGAAAAGCAGCCAAGGTTTTAGCCTTGTGTAGGAAGCTTTGCGGCTGGGCTCTCTGAGGGGCTGGTCCAGCCCTGCAAAGCTCTACTCATGCCGTAGGCGAGTCCCATCTGCAGGTGCTGCTGAAGGCTGCGCCTTCTTCTGTGCCTTTATCCTCTGGTCCCCTCAAGAGCCCTGATGGGCCTTTGGGTTCCCACCCAGGGCCCTCGCTGGGCCTTTTGGTGTCCTGCCAATGGATGGGCTTCAGCTTGTTGTCTTTGCCACGGGACCCCTCCTCTTGTCTTCTCAAGGCCTGTTTGCCTTCCCCTGTCCCCCCGGGACCAGTGTGTGGGCCTTTTGGGGCAGCTGAGGGGCCACCAAATGGCCTTTGTGTGCCTCCCAAGGACCTCCATTTCTCTTTGCGTGCTTCCTAAGGCCCTCTGCTTGCCCCTTGGTGCGGCCCTGGGCTCTAGATGTGCCCTTTGCCGCAGCCCAGAGCCCTCTGGCTGCCTCTCGATGCCCACCCCGAGCCCTTGGCGTGCCTCTGGGTACCCACCACGGCCCTCCGTGTGCCCTTGGGTGCCACCCAGAGCCCTCCCGCTGCCTTTCTCTATGCCCGGGGAACTCCTTTTATCCTCTTGTCCCCTCCAGTCTGGCTGGAGCCCTGCCGGAGCCCTGCCAGAGCCCCATTTTTAAGGCTGAAATCCTCATTTTTGGGACTCAAAGCCATCTTTTCCGACCCAGAACATTTCTTTAGGGCTCACAGTTCCAACTTGAGGGTCTGAACCCAAAGGTGCAGCTTGTCGCCTGGCAACGTCCGCCCTCCCCTCTGTGTCCCGCCTATGGGCCCTGAAGAGGCAATCGCCTTTGAGGAGGCGGGAGCAAGGGACACAATTGATGTGTAACCAACCAATCAAGCTTCGAGGCCCGCAGGGCCGCCCACCATCACCTCACCCACTCCCCTCCCGCCAGCCCAAGCGATGCCGCAGCAGCCTGAACGCTTGTGAGGAGGGGGAGGACATGCCCCTGAGACGGTGCGTTGAGCAGGGGGAGATGGCGGTGCTGGGGCCTCCCCCTCAAAGCCAGGGGTGCCCAGGGTTGATGCTCTCCGCCCCCCTCTCCCCACAGCTGCTGCACATCATCTCCTTCCTGACGCTGCCCGACCTGCTGAGCCTGGACCCGACGTGCCGCTGCCTCCCCTCAGCACCCCTCTCCCCCGCCAGCGCCTGGCCCTGCAAGAGGGCCGCCATCCTCAACTGGGGGTCGGACGTTGCCACGGGGGCGTGGGGGTGGTGGCACTTTGTCCCACAGCCAGTAACAACGTGCCGGCTTCCCCCCCTCCAGACGCCAAGGGGCTGTACCTGCAGAGCCTGGGCCGCGGCTGGCAGCGAGCACTGATGGCCTCCATCCTGTCTCCCCCCTCTCATGGCTACCACAAGCTGGCGCTTGCCCAGCAGCACCTCTTCCTCCTGGGTTACAGCAGGACCCACCTCTTGCTCCGTGACTCTGGCCGTCACGCCTGCTCCTGCCAGGCCCTCTCCCACGGCGTCAGGGATGTATGCCGACCCCTCACTCCCCCTTCCCCCCCTGCCACCGCCATGCTGGGTGACCGTCCCCTCCTCCCCACAGTGACAGTGGATCCCCGTGGGGAGCCCCCCCACGCCTGCATGCTGACGGAGCAGAAGCAGAGCGACACCCTGGAGGTGTTCGACCCAGCCGACGTCCAGCACATCTTCTGCATCAGCTTCCCCTCCTCCATCCGCCTCAGACAGGCGGTCGTCACCAGCACGGAGGTGATGTGGAGCCTTCTGCGGCTCACAGGTTTGTGGGGGACACTGAGGAGATGGGGAGAGCACCTTGGGGTGTGGGGACACTGCGGGGAGGGGGACACACGTGCCACATTCAGCCCCCTGACTTCCCCGTGTGGGAGCGCAGAGGAGACGCAGGTGTACAACCTGCAGCTGACCCTATCCCTGACCCCAGTGTCATCCCTGTAGGTGCCATTTCCCCATCGCTGTCCCCACAGTTGTGGTGTCCTGGCCACACCACTGTCCCCAGCCCTGTCTCTGTCCCTCCAGGTCTCTTGTCCCCCTCCCTGTCCCCACAGGTGCCCTATGCCCAGGGCTGTGGGGACAGCGGCCGCCTGCTGGGCTGGTTCCATGGCAGCATCAGTTTTGTCCACCTCCCTGTCACAGTGAGACCAGGGGACACTGTCGACCCCACTGGGGGCTGGAGAGGGGCCCCCAGGCTCAGTTGTGGTGTGTAAAGTCTCCTTTCAAGAGTACCAAAACACATTTTTTGTTTCCAAAGCTTCTATTTCAGTCTCCAAAAAGGCATTTTTAAGATTAAGCCAGTTTTAGGGTCCAAGATGCATCTTGGATGTCAAAACCCTCATTTTTATGGTCCAAACCCCTCTTTTAGGGACCAAATTATCATGCTTTTGAACCCAAAGCCTCATTTTTAGGTACAAACCCTAATTTACAAGTTCCAACGCCCATTTTAAGATTCAAAGACCCATTGTCAAGCTCTCAAACAGCATTTTTAGGATCCAGCCAGTCATTTTTAGAGACCAAGCCACATCTTGACTGTCCAAAGCGAGAGCGACTGGCCCACACGCGTGTCCAGACGGGCCTCCAGGTGGGCCCCAGGGTGGCTGGGCAGCAGCCGCGTAGCGGCGTGGCAACATGACGATGTGCAGATGACGATGTGCAGTGCGGTGTCGTGGCAACGTGACGATGCAACAATGTGCGTCTGCTCTCTTGAGCCGCTTGCTGGGAGACTGTCTGTGGTGGCCGCAGCTGGGTGCCTCTGGAGCGAGAGGTGTCATCTCTCTGTCTACCCGTCTTTTAATTACCTCCAGGGATGGTGCCTCAGCCACTTCCCTGTGCAGCCTGTTCCAATGCCTGAAAAACCTTTCAGGGGAAAGATTGTTCCTAATATCCAGTCTAAACCTCTGCTGGGGCAACTTGCGGCCGTTTCCTCTTCTCCTGTTGCTTGTTTCTTGGGAGAAGAGACCGACCCCCACCTCTGTACACCCTCCTTTCAGGGAGTTGTAGAGAGCAAGAAGGTCTCCCCTCAGCCTCCTTTTCTCCAGGCTAAACAGCCCCAGCTCCCTCAGCTGCTCCTCATCAGACTTGTTCTCCAGACTCCTCACCAGCTTCATTGCTCTTCTCTGGACCTGCTCCAGCCACTCAATGTCTTTTTTGTGGTGGGGGGTGCAAAACTGGACACGGCAATCAAGGTGGGCCAAGTGCAAGGTCCTACACTTGGGTCAGGACAACCCTCGTTACCAATACAGGCTGGGGGATGACTTGATAGAGAGCAGCCCTGTGGGAAAGGACTTGGGGGTCCTGGTGGATGAAAAGCTGGAAATGAGCTAACAATGTGCTCATATAAGGCTCCGGGGAGACCTTATAGTGGCCTTCCAGTACCTGAAGGGGCCCTGTCAGAAAGCTGTTGCAAGGCTGTTTGCAAGGGCATGTAGCCTTAGGACGAGGGACAATGGTTTTAAACTAGAGCAGGGCAGGTTTAGATTAGAGTTTAGGAAGAAGTTCTTTCCACTGAGGGTGGTGAGACAGTGGCACAGGTTGCCCAGAGACGGGGTGGAGGCCCCATCCCTGGAGACATTCAAGGCCAGGTTTGATGAGCCTCTGAGCAACCTGATCTAGTTGTCGGTGTCCCTGCTTACTGCAGGGGGGTTGGACTAGATGACCTTTAAAGGTCCCTTAGCCAACCCCACATATTCCATCATTCTGTTATTCCATGATTTGTCCAAAAGCTTGTTGCTGCTCAGGGCCCCCTTTAGGCAGATTTGTGTATTCAAAAGACCATTTGATTTACTTTGTCTCTTTGCTTCTCTCTGCGAATCGAGGGAGCTCGTGACGTGAGTGTAAGCCTCACTGCGTGCAAAGAACAATTAGGGACAAAGAAAGAAAGTCCAGGACAGGGAATCTTTTGGGAAGTCTTGGGATCTGTGATTTAACAAAAATTATGTTTTCTGTTGGTCTAAGGTTAGCCACTGTAGGAGGGAGATTTCGGTGGGGGTAATGTGGACTTTACACATAGCTGAGGAATGTCTCATTTTTTTTGTTGAACTGTGCATTCCTTTGTTTCCATTTGTTGGCAAGTGACAAACACCCTTCTGTGTCCGTGTGCTGCTCGTTCTCCAAGTAACCCAGGTGGGAACCGGTGCCAATGGGCTGAACCGCGCAGCTTCAGTGGAGGAAGCTCAGATTTGAACAGGGCTGCTGTAAGTCCCAGGGGGCTGATGAGAGAAGTGCTGGGTTGGGGGCAGGATGAAGACTGGCCATAGGTTGTGGAACACAAAGGGTCTTGATTTTCATATGTGTTCAGACTGCATTAGCAGACGCTCAGGATCAGTATCATGTAGAGACTGCTGATTTCCATTCATGTATAAGCAGAAAAATAAAGTAGGAAAAAGACAAAAGAAACCCTTTCTTCTTGTTGTTTAGTAATCATATTATTTCACTTTGATTAGATTCCTGAAAATTCTCTAATTAAGCACATGAGAATTGAAGACTTTAAGGAAAAATATGCCCAGAGACTTGACTTGTTAGGGTGTTTTGCATGTTAATGAGCCCTCTGGTGCCAAGTGCCTGAACTGCAGATCCTGAAAGACTGAACAAGCCTCAAGACAAGTAAAAGTCAGCAGCAAACCTCCAAGAGCTTCCGAGAGTCCTTGGAGGCTGGTGAAGCAGGAAGTCAGAGGTGCTGCTTCGAGGTGGAAAATCAAACGTGGAATGTGGTTGTGAAAGCCCTTGATGTGTGTCACCAAGCAGGACAGCCAAGCCCTGACCCCACCTGCTGGGAAAGGGGATCCGTCAACTCACGGGATGCTCACACCTCAAGCCCTGCTCCCCCGGACACTGCTTCAAGGCTTCTAACAGAGATGCAGACTGCTGGACATATGTATGTTTATATTTTTTTTAATAGGTACTGATACTCCTTGGGAAATCAAACAAACTCCTGAAGGAGTATTGAAGGATTCTTGATATGGTCAGGGCTGTATAAGGGCACATGTAAAGCATCCCTGCACCTGATGCGAATTAATTCGGTGGCCATGGAAGCTCTGATGCACACACAAGATGCCGGTGTGACCAGGAAGGGGAAGACTGGATCTAAACAGCACGTTTCCAAAGCTGAGAGCATGAGCGTCCTGGTTTCACTGCAGGAGAGCTCCAGCCTTGGGGCAAAATCACAAAAGTGGTCTAGTACATCAGGGCCAGCAAATGTGTCTGGGACAAGAAGGAAATGATTACTGCAGATGACAGAAATCCCCCCAGCCAAGGTGCAGCTGTCTTCTAGCGACAACCCTTCCAGTTCAGGAGTCTTGCAGAGAGCAGGGGGTGGCACAGAGCCAAGTACTGTTCATAGCATGTGGCCACCAGCAGGAGCCACTCTGTACCTGCCAAAGGTGCAGGAAATAGCCCTAAGAGCGCTGTGAGCAGAGATGGTGCTGTGCCCAGTGGGAGGACAGTCAGGGTGGCGGAGCTGTAGCAGGTTTCCATGTTTTCCACCAGCAGCCCCATGCTGAGGCTGTTCCCAACTGCAATTATGGGGCAGGTCATGGGAGGGAGGAGGAAGAGATTTTTCTGAAGGTTGCGGACATTCCCCATTCCCATTAGGGGAAATGCCATTGATGATGACAAATTGTCCTAATCCCCTTTTGCCATGGAAAATTTTAGGTCTTCCTGTCCCTTCTCTCCTTGTGGGTACGCCTTCGAGTGACAACATTTGTTTCTCTGTTAGGTGCCTAAGGACATTGGGAAGGAAGTTCAGAGAGGTGAAACACAGAGGTGTCTGTGCTTCTGAGTGCATCATAGTCCCTAGACGTGCTCTGTTCTGTGTGAAGGGTGAGAAAAGCCATCTTCTGGAGGGCAGTGACACTCCTGCTTGCAGGACCCTTTCGGACTGCGCGGGCGAAATGCTCTGTGGACGTGCTGCTTTCAGACTGTGTGAAACAAGGGATGGGCCATAAGGACAGGGGAGGGTGAGGCAGCACACAGAGGCACTTGCGATGAACCGGAAAAGGTTCACAGTAGCATATATCCCAGTGCGCGACATCCAGGTGGTTTCCCAGAGGACGTTCCTCTCAAAGTCAAGTTACCCGAAGACAGAGTGTGTCCCACAGGCCTTCGTGGATGTTCTGGGAATAGCTGGTGGCACTTGTGCTCAACTCGGGTTCCTCTCCCCACATGCACATGATGTGCATGCTTGAGTCTCCTCCATGCAATGCAATCAAGGACTTCTGACCTAATCAGGTGGCACTTTCTCGGCTCGCTGTGGCTCCATCAAAGATGTCCCTGAGGCTCCAGGGGAACCTGCTGTGAAACAAGCTGAAGTCATGACTGATGTTTCCTCCCTCAGCTGTTGGGGGGGACATTCCTTTCCGGCAGTATCATTTCCCCTATCAGAGGCAGAGGTAGGTCCCAGAACGACCTCTTCTTTTCCACCTATGAGACAGGACACCCAGACAATGAAAGGGAGGAATCTCCTGTACCCCTGCAAACCACAGTGCACATTTGAAGTGCCAGAGGTGGCCCAAGACATGTGCAGGTATCTCTAAACTTTGATGGAGCTGTTCAGAGGGACAGGGCAGCGTCTGGGGCCATCATTTTGGAGGCTCTTGGGGCATTGCTTTGGGCAGCTGAAGTGACAGCAGATGACCACCTTTAGGACAATGAAGCCTGTTCCTGCTCACTGTGTACAGGGCAGCCTATAGAGCTATTCCTCTGAGCAAATGGAGTCATTGCCACTGGAAGAGCTACGTCTCTCTCTCTTCTCCACCAGCTGTCTTTACCAGATCTCCATTGGCAGTTAGGGCTGGGTTCTGACTGGCACCCCTACAATGCCCAACCGAATTCAGGGCAGCTGCCCAATTTCAAGGTTAACTCCATCCTGTGGAGCTGCCTGAGGTGCCAGGGCTCTCCAGCACAACTGCGTGCAGCCGGCAGGGACAGCACAGGACTTGCGCGAACATCATCCCCATTCAGAGCAGCCGTGTAAGAGACCCCAAGAGACCTTCTGAGGCGTTCAGTGCTTTCCTTCAAGCAACTGCAGTGAGGCAAGTGCTGTCCCATCTCAATCCAGTAGATGCAGGGAGTGCTTCTCCCACATCCCTCAGTCATCCCTTTGATGATGCAGTCAAGGAACAGAGCAATGATTTTCACAGTGTTCCTGGATCTCAGGATACCCATAGCCAAGGACACTTGCAAAAGCCCCTTGTCCTGCCTGGAGATCAGCTTCACCTGCACCACAGGCCCTCTGGGGCTGCAGAGACCCCGCAGACACAAAGCCCTCTCCTGCTGGGGCTACAGAGTCCAGCCCTGCTTCTCTCTCGTCCTGAGGAGAGCAGGGATTGATCTCCTCGTTTCCCCTTTACATTGCCATCTGCCATCCCCCCCAGCATGCTCTGACGCAAACCTTTTGCCTGCACGGTACTTGGGCACTTGGTAACAGCTGGCTTTGTTGCACGCCTGAGCTTGGCCCTGGTGCCACGACTGAGGTCCAGCACATCTCTGCTCTGACACAAAGAACCTATAATGAAGGAGAGGAAAGGGACCAACTCTTATTTAACCAACCTGAGGAAGTCTTGGGCTCACCAACGACTTAACGTCTTATCGGGGACATCAATGACCCTGTGTATTGTGTTGACATGGCTAGGTTTTGGTAGGGGTGAGGGGGCTGCAGAGGTGGCTTAGGAGAAAAGGGATCAAGAGGTGACTCCATGTGAGAGAGCGCCACTTTCAGCTGGCTCCAAAGGGGACATGCCACTGCCCAAAGCTGAGCCAGTAAGCAATTCTCGTGGCACCTCTGTGATAGCATATTGAAGCAAGGCTAAACAGCAGCGTGCAGTCACTGTAAGAGAGAGGAGTGAGACACATGGAAAGAAACAGCCCTGCAGACAGCAAGGCGAGTGGAGAAGGAGGGGGAGCAGGAGTGAAGCTGGGTGGGCACCTGGCAGCCAAAAGTCAGCCCAGCACCCCCTGACATTCCCAGGAGAGCACGGTGCAAATGCTCCTTTAGGTGTCTGGAGGCTCTTTGCCTCAGCTTTTTAGCACAGCTGCCAGATGGGCCAAGCAAGGCGATGCTCACCTGGATCAGAAAACCTGTGTCATCCTTGTCAGCCTTGGCTCTAGTAGCAAAGAAAGAGCGGAGTCTCAGCTCCCGAGGGAGTGAGGACGAAGAGCAGAGTGCAGATTCCAGGTCTCAGGGTGGCAGACATTGGCCTGTTCTGGGAACTTTCCGTTCAGGCTGGAAGTGACCTTGCAAGATTTCTATAGACCAACATTCTACGCAAAGCAGGGTCACAGCAGAAAGTGCCTGCAGCATTTGGGTGCTGCCAGTTGTTAGGGAGTTCCCGCAAACTCCAGATGCTTTCAATGATGATGGAGAGTGGCTTTACTGTGGCATTGTCCTGCCCTCTCAGCTCCCTCGGATGCCACCCCTCCAGTCCCATAGACTGGTAAGGATTGTGTTTGCTCAAGTAACTCCTGACTCTCTCCAAATTCACCACGGTTTTTTTTCCCTCCAGAGTCCTGCCTCAAGGCACAAAGGCCTGGGAGAGCTTGCTGGAGGCGACCAAGGCAAGAAGGACACAGAGAATCTCAGATTCATCTACACCTGCTGTTACTAAATTCCAGCAGTGGCCACTCATTCTCTTTGTTTCTTCTTTAACTGTTCCTGAAGCAGCAGCCTCTCCTCTTGCTGCCCTCGAACCCTTGCCTTGCAAGGGTCTACACTTGGGAAGCTCTAGCTTACCTAAAGCCATCCCCATTTCTCCTCTAGAGACCCAGCATCTGTAGTCTGCTGCGGTCTTTTCTCACTCCCCTTGGGAGCTGAGACCCCACTATTTCATGGTCGCTACAGCCCAGGCTGACATTTTCACACCCCTGATCAGAATTCCCTCTGAATTGACTGGACTCAGCAACACCTTTGTTGGCCTACCTTGCGCCTGTGCAAAGAAGTTGTCCCAAGAGACTCAGAAACCTGCTGGACAGTATGCATGCTGCTGTGTTCCCCTTCCAGTGGTGTCAGGGTCATTAATGTCTCCAATAAGACCTGAGGTCATTATTCTGGAGAGTTCCTTGTGTTGCTTAAATAGGCAAATGAGTGGAGATCCCAGTGCGATGTGCTTCCTGTTCCTGAACTGCTCTGCATCGACTGGATGGAGGTGGGTCAGCCCCTGCCTCATTGCCCTCGTGGGATTCAGTTGCCGGCCAACAGAAACTGAATCTATGAGACATGGCATCTGGAGTGTGTGTCTCGCACCCACTCTGAAGGCGATGCCTTTCCCGTAGGTCCTGTGCAGTCCCTGCCGGCCACCTGCAGTTGTGCTGGAGAGCCCTGGCACCTCCTGTAGCACAACAGGCCTGTCCATGGCCATTGAGTAGCTGCCCTGAATTAGGTTAGGTGATGTGGGGATGTCCATGAGACATCTGCCGTTACAGTCAGTGGGGATCTAGTATACACGGCTGATGGAGAAGATGGATGAGGTCAATGGCAATGAGTACATCTGGTCCCCTGACTACCTCAGAAGGCTGCCCTGGGTTGAAAGAGCAGGGAAAAGTTCAGTTGTCCGAAATGTGGGCACGTGCTGGTGGCCAAAGGAATTCCTCATGAATCTCAAAGATGGTGGCACCAGATACTGCCCTGTCTCTATGAACTGCTCCGTTAGATCTTGCAGTTACCGGCACGTATCTTGGACCACGTCTGAGACCTGAAATGTCAGTAGGTGTTTGAGTCTGAAGAGCTCACTGCTGGCCTCCATCTCCAGGAATGACGCTGGGAGCTGAGACCAGCAGCTCCCATGCAGCAGGTGCCTATTTTGTGCCCACCTGAAGAGAGGCAAGAGGAATCCCCCCTCCTGTGGGATTGTGGCAGCCCTAAGTGAGAGCTGAGTCCACTTCACACCCAGGACTACAAACCAAGGAGGAGATGTCTCAATTGACGAAGCCGACTGCCTTCGCTCAGCGGGGGCAAAGGAGATCTGGCACTGTCCAGGTTTCCTGTCTCATACCAGAAGGAACAAGACCTTTCTCGTGTGCAGCTCTCTCTGATAGGAGAAATTACCCGGTTGGAAAGAAGCGTCTCTCCAGAGGTGCAAGAGAGACCACACAGTATTACTTCAGTCTCTTTCCCAGCAGGTTCCCCTGGAGGCACAGGGACACCTCCAGGGAGCCCCGAGGAGGCAGAGAAAGTGACGTCTCGGGCTGGTCCTCTGCGTCTGAGCTGGGCTGGGCTCCTGGCATGGAGGGAGCTCGTGGCAAGCGGGCAGCGCTGCAGAGAGACGGCTCTGCCCAGGAGCAGCTCCTCTGCAAAGGGCAGCAGGGCTGAGGGCACTGCCTGCAGGTAACGAGGGGAGACATGTGAGGCCAGCAGATCTTAAAGGCAGCCTGGGGTGGGAGGGTGCTGAGAGCTCACTGGGAGAAATCCTCACAGCCTTTGCACAGTCTCTGGCTGCAGGGCATTGAATCTGCAGCTGCTGGAGGGATCTCCAGAAGCTGGAAAAACCCACAGCCTACGGGATCTGCAAGTACCACTCTCACAGTTTCTCTAGTTTCGAGGAGAAGGACAACGTGTGGAGCAGGGCTTCCCTGCTGCACCGTCAGAGGGACAGGGCATGATGTGTCTCTGCTGCAGTATAATGCAGAGAGGCTCCCTGGAGCAGTCTCCTAAAGCTGGCATAGCCCATGGCTAATGTGATCTGTCAGGAAGGCTCTCAAGGCTCCGTCGGTGTTGAGAAGGATGTGCTCGAGAGCAGGGCAGCCCTACCACATCACCAAAGGCACAGGGCATGTCGGCTGCCTTCTCCCAGGGACGGCTGCCGGGCTGTGAAGGTGGGTGTGCGTGCAGGGGTGCTCAGGGCTGTCCTTCAGAGCAGGGTCCCCGTGTCCCAGGGAACTGTGTGCTGGGCCAGGGACTCTGCTGCCTGCCAGGGTCAGCTCTCAGCCTGCCCAGGGAGCTCCCCATGGCGCTGCGGGGAGAAGCTGTGGGTGGAAGGAGTGACCCCAGTCGTGTCACGGCAGGGTCCTTCTGCAGTCGTGAGGGTGCTGCGTGGGTCGTGTTTCCTCCCAGCTCCAGATCACCCCCAGGACATTTGCAGAGGGTCCTTTTGGAGAAGGACTTCAAGGCAGCATTTACCTGAAAGAAACAGGGTCCCTGCTTGGAGTTTTCCACTCCTTCTTTGCTGGATGGGTTGTGAGAGAGAGGATTTTACTTCTCCATTCTGGAGAAGGCAATGATACCCTGGTTCTAGCAGGAACTTTTCTAAGCTGCTTGTTAGTGCTTGCAGGCACTTGCCCTGAGGGCAGAGCTGAGCACACAGCAGGTGTGGTGGGTTCTCTGAGCACTGAAAGGGAGGAGACCTGGGGACAATGACACAGCCCCAGGCAGAGACAGCTCCGGGTGGCAGAGACATGGGCAGAGAGTGAAAGGGAGCTACTACACGAAAGGTGATGGGAGAGGGGATTCCAGGCCCTCCCTGCCATCCCCTGCAGCGAAGGTGCCTTCCCTGGAGACACTCCCTGGTCTCCTCTCCCCACACAGTAGAGTCCTCCACCCCTGAATATCCCGGGTATGAAGTCCTGAGTGTCTTTCCCAGCCGCCAAGCCACCAAAGAGGAGAAATCCTTGAGTGTCTGACTCTGTCTCCCTGTCCTGACTCTCTTGGCAGGAGAACTGTACTGACTCTCTTGGCAGGACCCACAAGGTTTCACTGGCAGCAGAGCAGAAATGCCAGGGATTTCTGCCTTAAAAACACTCCTGGGGTGTGGTGGGGAAACTACAACAGAACAACACCAAGAACAAGGTGCCCTGAGCTCTGCCCTGCAGTCGGGTGACAATGCTGAAAAGCCCTTTGATGCCAGGAGTGGATTGAATCTGAGATCACCCCGTGTTCCTTTTTACCCATGGCTGTAGGGCAGGACTGAATCCTGCAGAGATCTCAGCTCTCTGGTGGACTATCAGCCAGCACCAACCAGAGTGTACAAAAAGGACCTGCAAAAGGTCTTCCTGAAAGGAGAGAGCCAGTTTGGTGGGTTTCTAAGACCAATTGAATACTTTAGTTTGAGAGAAATCTTCCCCAACTTCTCACTGCTTTTCTTTCCATTAACAGGTCTCCAAGCCCAGGGGAAGAAAATGTCGAATGGCAGCTCCATCACCCAGTTCCTCCTCCTGGCATTCGCAGACATGCGGGAGGTGCAGCTCTTGCACTTCTAGACCTTCCTGGGCATTTACCTGGCTGCCCTCCTGGCCAATGGCCTCATCATCACCACCATCGCCTATGACCACTGTCTCCACACCCCCATGTACTTCTTCCTCCTCAACCTCTCTGTTCTTGACCTGGGCTCCATCTCCACCACTGTCCCCAAAGCCATGGCCAATTCCCTCTGGGACACCACAGCCATCTCCTATGCAGGATGTGCTGCACAGCTCTTGTTCTTCATCTTCTTACTTGCAGCAGAGTATTGTCTTCTCACCATTATGGCCTATGACCGCTACGTTGCCATCTGCAAACCCCTGCACTACGGGACCCTCCTGGGCAGCAGAGCTTGTGTCCACATGGCAGCAGCTGCCTGGGGCAGTGGGTTTCTCTATGCTCTCCTGCACACGGCCAATACATTTTCCCTACCCCTCTGCCAGGGCAATGCCCTGGACCAGTTCTTCTGTGAAATCCCCCAGATCCTCAAGCTCTCCTGCTCACACTCCGACTCCCTCAGGGAAGTTGGGCTTCTTGTGGTTAGTGTCTGTTTTGGCTTTGGTTGTTTTGTGTTCATCGTGCTGTCCTATGTGCAGATCTTCAGGGCCGTGCTGAGGATCCCCTCTGAGCAGGGACGGCACAAAGCCTTTTCCACGTGCCTCCCTCACCTGGCCGTGGTCTCCCTGTTTCTCAGCACTGCCATGTTTGCCCACCTGAAGCCCCCCTCCATCTCCTCCCCATCCCTGGATGTAGTGATGGCAGTTCTGTACTCGGTGGTGCCTCCAGTAGTGAACCCCCTCATCTACAGCATGAGGAATAAGGACCTCAAGGATGCAGTGTGGAAACTGATATCTGGATAGTTTCAGAAGCATTGAGCTGCTTGTTTTCTTCTGCAAATCACTCCGAATGGAACTCATTGCAGGTTGGTTTTGGTTGTGAGTTTCTGGGGGGGTTTTTGGTTTTGTTTTGTTTTTTTTTTATTATAATATTGTCCACAAAAAAAAGTCATTATGTTATGCCATTTCCAATTATGTATCTATTCACCTTCTGTGTGGTGTGACCCACAGGCTGTGTGAAGGAGGAGACATGCTCTCTCTGTGTCTTAAGAAAACAAAGGACCTTCAATGAATTGTTTGATCCTTCCTTTGAGACTTTCTCTTGAGCTGCAGGGGCAGATCCTGTGTGCAGAGGTGGAGGGGAAAAGAGTCCCGGCACCGGAGCACTGACAAGGAGCACCAGCGCTTGGTCTTCCCAGAGCTGCTCACTTTCCACTTCAGCGCTCCCCTTCTTAGCTCGTCTCTTGGTATAAGGCCTGAGTGCTCTTGAAGCTTGGCGGCAGTTTTGCGGTGTGGTGGTCCTGTAGCTGCAGGCAGGGACAGGGAATGAGCACTTCTGTGACAGAGCTGGCCTCCAAAAGAGCATTTCCATCATACCAGGGGATCTCCTCAGGGCAGTGCCTGAAGGCTCAGGTCTCTTGCCAAAATGGCTCTCAAGCGCACAGCCAGTAATTTGCATAGGAGAAAAAACATCAGCGAAGAGTGAAAGCGAGCGAGTGTGCAGGGTGGGAGCACACAGCAGTGTCCTTGCACAGCCAGGCTCCTGGGAGGGACAGGAAGGTCCAGCAGAGCAGGGTCTGGTCTGTGCCTTTGTTCACTGGACACCCTGGGGATGCTTCCCCAGGGCAATCGTCACAGACCAGCCAAGAACCACCACCATTTCCAGCACTGGCCGCTCACCCTTGCTCGGAGACGTTGCTTCTCCTTCCACGTAGGGACGCGGAGTGACTGGCTCAGAACTCCGTGTTTGCATCATAAAGACGAGGCGTAAGCATGCCCATCGTGCGGGGGTGGTGGGATGAACCTGAGTAGCACAAATGCCATCAGCTGTTCCTAGAGGTGCCTTGAAGGCCTGTGAGACAGCGTCTGGAGGTCAGTTCACGTAGACAGTGTCCTGGTTTGAGGTAAAACAGAACTGACCTTCTTTTTAGGAACTTTACTTTTCAGTTAAGCCTCTTCTGACTCTCTGAAGTTCATGGCATAAGTTATGACCATAGCCAGCTTCCAGAGTGGTAAGGGCTTGTTTATAATTAATACCAAGGAATGGTGTGCAGAGGGGCTCCTGCTTGTGGCCATTAGGCACGGACTCCGTTTCGGTGTACAAACGAAATCGCTTTATTTTAGGCAACAGCCTCCTTAAATACCTTCTGCAAGAGAGCTAGCAATTTCCCACTGCTACATCCTTATCGTGTGATTACCCAGCACATACCACACATACCACACATGGTGTAAACAAAGACAATCTATTCATCTTCAGCAACGCGGCCCGCCGGCAGCACTCTCTCCTTTTCTTCCCCTTACCATGGCCCAGGTGCTGTGCAGCTAGGGCTTGTTTACTTATCCCGCGGTTCGCCGCCAGTGAGAGCCATGAGAACTCCAGGGCTCGTTCCGGGTGCCGTGTCCGCAGGTTCTTCGGCATCCACACCTGCTCATCCTTATTGCTGTCACAGCCAAGCTCAGCTCACTGTGTTATTGCCCCGTTGGAAGGGGGGAAGTGGAGAAGCGTAGAGGGGCGGCACCTGCGGGGAGGAGGGGACAGGATCCCAAACTGACCAAGGGGGTATTCCATCCCACCTGCCCCACGCTCAGTGTAAAAGCGGAGGGATCAAAGGGTCAGGCTCTTTCTTCAATGTCCAGTGTCCCAGGAGGACTCCTCTGGCCGTTGGTCTGCCTTTGATCCCGATCTGTGCATTCCTGAATCCAGCCCCTGAGTTCAGTCCCCTTCCGTCATTGACTCCAGTCTGGGGCTTTCCCAGTGCCTGCTGGTGACAGGATCGTCATCCTGGGAGCTTGACATGGTTTTGTATATATTGTATATATTTCATTATTTTCGTATTAATATTTGTCACGGATGGAGCAATGCACTTCACTCA
This sequence comes from Chroicocephalus ridibundus, assembly GCF_963924245.1. Taxonomy (NCBI): domain Eukaryota; kingdom Metazoa; phylum Chordata; class Aves; order Charadriiformes; family Laridae; genus Chroicocephalus; species Chroicocephalus ridibundus. Next base: position 2,304,710 of record NC_086308.1, read on the forward strand.
TAGAGAGAAGCAGCAATGCATTTATTGACATAAAACAGGGATTTAACAGTTTGATGGTAAATGTGACAGCGTTTTAAGATAACACTTGGTTATTTACTGCACAGAGGACAGAGCTGTCAGGAAGACCCTCCCGTTGAGTCACGAGGTTCAGAGAGGACCCCCTTGCTTTCTAAACTCCTTCTCAGAGAGGAGTCCAGGGGCGGCTGGATCCAGTCTTAGTCCCAGACTCCTCAATGGTTTATGCCTAAAGGATTATGAATGCGCAATCAGTCCTTTATATCACTTAGCTAAGATTTCAAAGGTTACATGCTATCAGTCACTTACCGAGGATCTGTTGTGGCACAGAATCTCTCAATCTCGAGAAGTAAACATAGCCTTGAGCGGGCATCCCTGCTCAAGGGGAGATCCTGGCGTGCAGCCCACTCAAAGGGGGCTGTTCCCTACTTATGGGGCTAAGATGATTGACCCATACTCATATTTGCATATTGACCACCGTGCCAGTATTGCTCAAGTTAGCCCTTGGCTATTGTGGTGTTTGTCTCACCAAAACCACGTTCAACCCGGTGCAGCCATCATGACTGCATGTACCCATTGTGACCACCACTTGGGCAGGGTTACAGGAGATAAAGGTCAGGTTTGTGCCTGGGGAGGGGAGAACACCGTCACAATATTATTATTAGCTTTTCTTATTATTAGAGTATTATGTTGGTTTAGTTTCTCTTCAACTCATAAGTCTCTCTCTCTCATTTTCTCTCCTCTGAAGGGAGATGCTCTCCCTCCTCTGAAAGGGAGAGAGGTAAAAGGGAACATCTGTCATTTGGTTTAGTGGCCAGTCCAGCCCAAACCATGACACTGGGGAAGACGGCAGTGTTACTAAAGGCTGCCTTTGTTTCAGTCTTTACTGTTAAGGCTGGCCCTAAGGAATCGCAGACCCTGGAGGTAAGAGAGAGAGCGTGGACAAAGGAAGACTTTCCCTTGGTAGAGGAGGATCGCGTTAGAGATCATTTTGGCAAACTCGACACGCACAAATCCATGGACCCTAATGGGATGCACCCACGAGTGCTGAAGGGAACTGGCAGATGTTATTGCGAAGCCGCTCTCCATCACCTTTGAAAGGTCCTGGAGAGCAGGAGAGGCGCCTGAGGACTGTAGGAAAGCCAATGTCATGCCAGTCTTCAAAAAGGGCAAGAAACAAGGCCCGGGAAAGTACAGGCCAGTCAGTCCCTGCTCCATGCCTAGGGATGTGAGGGAACAGCTCATTCCGGATGTCATCTCTAAGCACGTAGAGGAACGGAAGGTTATGGGGAGTGGTGAACATGGATTCATATGAGGGATGACTAGTCATTTCTCCTAAACAAAGCAGCCTGAAGAGACTTTTCATGTCTCAAACACTCGCAGTACCAGGCCTTCTGTCACGGAACTGATAAGGCCAACACCTGCTTATCTCTTGTGTGACTCATGAGAAAGAAAACTGGCGCCTGGACGACCAGTTTTAAAGAAACACAACAGCCCTGTTTTCTCTCCCGTGAAGGATGAGCTGTTTCTCCACAAAAGACACTATACCGGGTGTTGACCTTTGCCTCATTATGCGTGAAATGATTATTAAAGTTCACACCCCTGCATATGCTAGTGAAGATTATCGAGATCATGCTAAATGTATATGACTGTAGCTCTCATCTCCCACCCAAATCACGCTGCGCGTCACCTGGCGGGCGGGGGCAGGGAACCTGAGACAAAACTGCCCCTAGGAGTGGGCGAACATAAAAGGGGGAAGAATTTCCCTGGAGAAAAGAAGAGTTTTGGCTGGTCAGACTTTTCCCTGAAGAGACCCTGAAGACGCTTCTGCGACCCGCGCTGACTGGAGTAGCGCTGGAGCCAGGACCGGTGATCTCTTTCTCTCTCTCTCTCTCGATCTCTCCTTCTCTACTCTGTTGCTTCTTTCTTTATCTTTCATTTTAGTTTCTTATTCCTTTCAGAGAAGTAACACAAGGCATACCGTACTGCTTGCCATAAGTTGTTACATACCTAAGCAACTGTTGTGGACCTAGTTAAGACCTGGTTACTGACCTAATAAATGTTTGTATAGGGACCTTGAGATTTGTCTCACCTCAGTCCGCGCTGCTGAGGATTTGTGAATCTGAGTCCCTCACACACACGTCTCTCTTCTGAGTGGGACGTGACAACCAAACAACCGCTGTCAGCATCAAGGTACTGGAGCAGCTCTTTAGTGTCATGAAATGCCTGTGGGCAGGGGGAAGGAAGCATTCCCAGGGACACTGCAGAGGGCAGAGAAGGGCTCTAGGCTATAGGTCAAGTGTCCTAAATCACCACCAATTTCACTGGTGCCACGTGCTCTGCATCCCCTGCTGCCCTCCTTGGAAGGACGCCTGGCAGAAGGTGTCCCTCAGCAGGTGTCAGACCACCAGGTCTCACCGTGAAGAACATGCACGTTCTCTCTCTACCCCTGCCAGGAGAGTCCTGGAGGTAAGAGCCCATCTGAAATGCGGGCACTCGGTCTGAATTGTACCTGTCTCCCACGGGAGAGCTGAGGGGCCTTCCTCAGAAAAGGGCTAGAGAGAGCACAAGACCAGCTGCATTAGTCAGGCACTAAGAGACAAAAACTTGCCCAGCAGACCCCCTTGTTCTGGGTCAAACGCTGTGGCAATGGAGAAAAGCCTCTGTGCAGCCGGGCAGCAGGGCTCGGCGGGGCCCCGGCAGTGGCACGGTTCCCAAACCTCAGGCCATGTCTGATGAGCATCTGGAGATACCAAAGAAAGAGTCGCTGGCTTGTGTGCCAAGACGTGCACTGAAACCCAAATAAAGATCAGTTAACCGCTGGAAAAGCTCACCCTAATTCGCCCTGCTTATTAATGATCAAAGCCACGAGTTGCAGGGTGTTCTAAGGCCAACGGTTAGAGAACCGCAACCCGAGGTGGTGCTCCCAACTGCACCATGAATTGTCTGCTCAAGGTGCATCTGGATCTACGGGCTTGGAGTTGGACAAGAAATTAAAACCTTTTCCGCATTCTACCTGCCTGCACATCAGCGTGCTCTCTGCCCTCCTCAGGCTCTGGTGCTCTTGGCTCCAGCTGCTTCTGCACTTGCTGCAGAAGCACGTGCTCTTCTGTGGACTTTGTGCCTTGGAGTCTGAGGACACTGATGTGGTATCCTCTGGGCAGGCGGGAGGAAAACAAATCCCTCCCAGATGACTTTCCCTAGGTCAGTGGTACTCTTTCTCCCCAAAGGTACATGAAGACGCCTGCCTTTAGTCCCCCCGCCCAGTACTCCAGCAGCAGTTCAGCTGGCCCATCGTGCCACGGCCAAGGAGATGGCTGTGCCATGGAAGCGCTCAGCAAGGGGAAGAGCAAGGCCTTCCGAGGGTGGGGAGCGATGTCCCTGAGCAGGGCAGTGCTGCTCTGCTCAGAGCCCATCTCTCCCCGGCGCTGCCTGGGCCAGCACAGCCAGACACTGGTGGCCGTGGCCGGGGTGGCTGTGGGAGCCACAATGGCCCCTTGTGAGGCACAGGGGGCACGCCCAGGGCGGGGGCCACAGCGGGCTCCGGGGCACAAGGAGTTGCTCCCACTCTAAGGGCTTTCCCACACTGCTGGCAAACAAAGGGAACTCCATCCAAGCTAAGGCTCCTGGACAAGGCAGAGAGCTGCTGGTGGGGAGCCACCTCGGAGCCAAGAGAGACACTCTGTGCCTGACCCTGCCAGCTGAGCAAAGGCCTTCCGAAAGGCAGCCCTTCGGCACCTCGGCTCTGCTGCCACCACCCCTCGGCACGGGATGATGTTCAGTCCTTCCGTCTGGTCCTGCGTACTGGGTCCGGGGCTCAGGCCAGACTTGGCGAGACTCTCCGGGATGAGGACAAGTGGGTAACAGCCTGGATTTCCTCCTCCCAACAGGCTGTGGGCAGGCAACCCTCAGCAGCACGGTGCTGACAGCCGTGCTGAAGGAAGACACAACGTCGGTGAGCTGAGGCTGCAGGCAAGCCCACCAGTGTCACCCAGACGGTCCCACCAAACCTGTTGGACTCCCCCAGGCCCCAGCGCCTCCGGTGCCACCATCCATTTCTCTGCTTGGCCTGGGTCCCCAACCTCCTGTCCCAGGGCACAATGTCACACCCCAGGCCCGGCCTCCTCTAAGGCACCTACCCAGAATGGTCTGTTGCTCTAGGAGGCATGTCCGTGCCCAGCAGCTGCCAGGACTCCTGCCAGGCAGCTACCACACTCTGTTGGCCTCCTCTGCAGCAACCTGAAGGCCCAGGAGCAGCCCCAGGCTCTTCCAAGGCAGCTATCCGAGGAATCGTGGCCATGGTCAAGGCAGGTCCACGTATTGTAGCACCCCATGACTACTCCCAGGCAGCTCCCAAAGACTTTTGGCCTCCTCTGGAGACAACTGAAGTCCTGGGTGTCACCCCCAGACTCCTCCAAAGAAGCTCCTTGAGGAATGCTGTCGATGTCGGAGGCAGGTCCATGGCCGCTAGCTCCGCAGGACTCCTCCCCTGCATCGCTTCGTTCATCTTCCTCCCCTGCCCAGCGGCTGCTGGAAGCAGGGCTGTGACGCACGGCTGCGGGCTCTGCCCGCCCTTCCTGTCATAGCGGCAGCAAGGGCAGGTGGGGGATCCCGCGATTCAGGTATCCACGGAGGTGCAGCCACCAGCCGGAATGGCCCAAACCCCCCAGCGACCTGCAGCTGGGTCACCCTGGAGAAACACTCGTGACAGCTCCCCGTGACACAAAGTGCCAGGGACCCTTTCCACCTCCCCTGCGGGAGAGCGGCCTCTTGGCTGTGCTGGGGTGCTCGTGCCCTGGGGCAGGAGGTTTGTGACCCAGGCCAGGCAGAGGAATCCCTCTGTCTTCGGGACACAAGGAGCTCAGGAAAGAGACGAAGAAAAACACAAGAGAGATGCTGCTAAAGAGTGTTGACTTTAGAAGTTGTTCACAGCGGTCCTTCCCCCGAACAGGGGAGAAGGGTTCTACAGTTCGCCATGGCTCTGAGATCAGCCCAACGTGGTGCTGGAAGCAGGGCCATCTGTGGGACCTTCCTTCAGGACCTTGACCCTCCCAGGGACATTTTGCATGGTGCTATGGAAAGGAACCTGCTTTCTTGGGCAAGAGAGGGCAACCAGACCACTGTGGGGACAGGGACAGGGCATCCGTGGGGACAGTGACAAGAACAGGGATGGGGACATGGCGCCTGCCGGGACAGAGAAGGACAGGGACAGTGGCGGAGTCAGAACTCCCGTGGGCACACTGATCAGGACATGACACCTACAGGGATGACGCTGGGGTGAGGGATCAGGTCAGGGATGGGGACAGGACCCTTGTGGGGACAGTGAAGAGGAGAGGGAAAGCAGAGGATGGCTCATCACCTGTGTCACCTCCATGCAGTCCAGCCTGTCCCCAGTCCCCAGCTGCCCGTAGCAGTTCCTCCCTTGCATGTAGACTCTCCTCTGGACATCCACCAGCCCCAGGTGGTTGTACGCCACAGAGCAGGCCACCGCTTTGGGCACAGGGTGACAGCGAGGTGACATCTCTCGGGACACCACCCAGGGTGTCAGGGACACCCACAGGAACCCCCCTGATCTCAATGGGCAGTGGCAGGGGGATGAGCATGGGACGGGCAGGGCATCCCGATGTTCGCGCCTCTCCCATCTCTGCGGGACATCGCAGGTAGTGTCAGGGGGAGTTTTTTGGGGTGAATTATGGGGATTTGGGGAGAATTTTTGACAGGTGCTGCCAGACAAGGGGAGGAGGCTCCCTGTCCGCCCTGCAGCTCCCTCCCTTGGCATTATTTGGGTGATTTGGAGTTATTTTGCTGTGGCAGTGAGGCAAAGCTGGGCTCCGGAGCTGAGCACGGCAAGACCTGACAATGGGTGGGATTGTCTTGAGGCTTTGCATGGAGCCCTGTCTCCGCTGGAGGGGACGTTGGTCGTGTTGAAGACAACCGTGCTGCATCCTTTCTTGTTGCGTGTGTGCGTCCCACTCCCAGCCCCCAGGGTCGTTCCTTCTCCCAGGGCCTCAGCGCTGCTTTCTGATGGGGCCATGCCCGAGTCCTACAGAGACCTGTCTGTCCTGGCTTCCCTGACAAAGGGCTGCTTCCACTGGGGAAGGGGACAGGGGAGTCACCCCCTGCCATTGCCTTCCCTGCTGGAGGTGGGTTAGCCTTGGGGGTGGCTCAGGGCCCTTCAGGGCTCAGGGGCTCTGACATGGGGCTCAGGGGGCCTTTTGTACCTCTTGGGTGATGTTTCCCGGTGCCCCCTGGCTCCCTCCTCCTCCCACACAGGCACAGACCGGTTCTGCAGGAATGGCTTTTAATGGAAAAAAAAAAGTGTCATGAAACCTCTTCTAATGTAATGCCCCACCATCTCCCAGCAGCTGCACCATTTCCCCCCCCAGTCTCCATCTCACCCTCACTGTGGGTCTAATCTCACCCTCCCACCCCGGTGCTGGATGAGCGAGCCCTGCGCTTGCTGGGTGGCTTTGGCCAGGTCCTCTTCCGCTTCTTTCCCCGCTCTTTCAGCCGCCCCAGGCTGGGGTGCTGGCAGGTCCACCCTGCATCCCACTAGAGCTCCTGGGGACCCATCCTGATGGTGGTGAACTGCTCCAGGCCCAGGGCGACGTTGGAAGATTCAGGGACATTGCGGTTGGGGGTGAGCAGCTCTGCAGGCAGTGAGAGCAAGCCGTTGTTGGAGTGGGGGATGGCTCTGCTGGTGACACCAGCGTCCACAAGCATGGGCACGCTGCTGGGACCACCCTGGCCCACCAAGGACCAATTCAGAAGCACCTCCTGGGGCAGTGCAATGTCGCCTGCTGGGTCACCAAGGGCTTTGCTGTGGCATCAGCACAGTGGCTGAGCAGGACGTCGCTGCCCGGGGGGATGCTGCTGCCTGGGAGTGCCCCGGTGACGGTGTCCGTGTCACAGAGGCTGAGCCGTGTGCTGGTAGCCAGGGAAGCACAGCGGCAGCACCGGGGGATGTGGGGCCACCACTCTTCCCTCATGGCTGTAGGGTGCGAGGTGTTGGGGTTGGCCCTGGGGGTTCCCAGGGGCTGCCCAGGCTGGGGGGTCCTGCAGCCCCGCAGCCCCAAAGGGCAGCCCCTGGCAGAGAAGCAGCGCCGTGGCCGAGCGTGGCGGTGACTGGTGGAGGCGGGTTGGTGCTCGTCCACTAGATGCGGGAGACCCAGGGTTCTGCTCGAGGACGGATCACCGGCCATCACCTTCACTCCTTTCCACAAAAGTGTTCCCGAGCTGCAGGGGTCGGGGCCAGTCTCTACCGTGGGGGTAGAAGCTTTCCGGATGGACAAAGGGCTGAAGCAGCTGGGGCACTGCGGGGGGCGAGGGGTTTTTCACTGCCAAGCTGAAAAACCCTTCCAACCTGCACCCTGAGACCCTGCAACTTGCAGGTTTCAAAGCCAGGTGGTTGCAGGGTTCACAGAAACCTGCCACAGCTCATAAATGTCTCGAAACAAAACCTTGGTGGGTGATGGGATGGAGGAGCATTGCCTGGCACCAGAACAGCACTGTCCCCTCCCAAACGCCTGGTGCACAGGGACCGGTCCACAGATGGGAGGGAACCTGCCCTGGGAGTCTTTTCCCATTCAAACTGAAACGTTTTGAATGCCGCCTCTGGATTTTTCTTCCTCCTTGTCAGGAATTGGATGCAGCTCCCCCAAAAGACAGCACTGGGATGGACAGTCTTGCTCAGAAGTGATACGGGAGCAGAGCAGATCCAGTCCTTGCAGGCAAGGACAGGGCAACGGCAGCACATGGGACATACAGGGTGGCATGTGTCACCGGAGATGATGGGTCCTGGCAGGGCAGCGGCACCTGGAGGAAGAGCACAGCCCCCCCTGCCAGCACCGAGCGAGGGGGCACAGCCTCACGTCCCCCCTCCCAGGCAGACAGAGCTAAGAAACAGCTCCAGCTGGAGCTGGCAGGACAAAAAGCCAAATGAAAATCTATCCGTGGGGTCAGAACCACAAAAGCCAGGAGAAATGGGTGCTCCCAGAGCAGCACTGGAAGGAGAGCGGGCTGTACCCCTGCAGGGCCCCCGCGCTGCTGTTAGAGTTACAGGTTATAAATCCTCGAGTACGGGGGCTGACACACCTGTGCTGGGGAAGAGAGGCCACCTAGTCTGCAAACACATCCCAACCCTCTCTACGAGATCAAGGCACGTAAGTCACAAAACAAAGTTAAATCTGACTTGGAAAGACACAGCAGCCCTGCCTCGTGACATGCTGTCTTTGTCCTACGCAACACCCAGAAACCAAGGTGTAAACGCATTGTGTCGCATACAAAGGTTAGAAAGCCCATCCTCTCCTGCTGAAGTTTCCTCTAGTGGAAAGATGCATCCAGGAACAGTGCTGGGATGGGCGGTTGTAGCTCTTGTATGGAGACAATGCGTTCTAGGGCTGGAGCAGTGTGAAGCTGATCCACTGCTAGGACTGCCAAAATTGCAATAGGTTCTTGCCGGTCGCTGTCTGGCCAGGGCTGGGAGAGGCTGAGAACTGAGACTGGAGAAGTGCTCTGCACAAAGCGCTTGGGTTTGGGGATGGAGTGAGAGCTGCTGTGATTTAAGAGGTGGTGTGGCTTCACACGTACTGTTGGTAAAGCTCCCCTTCATTTTCCCAGTAGTCAAACGTGAATCCCATCAGGGCTCCATTGCCATCCACCCTGAGAAATCATATCCTTCTGCTAATGAAGTGCAATAGGAGCAGAATTTTCATAGCCATCATCCACTTTGCCCTCTGCCTTGCTTGATCCAAACACTACCTGGATGAAATACATGGCCGGCTCTTGCTGAAGATAAGGGTCCAAGGATGATGCTGTGAACACCTCGCATCCTTGGTAGACGAGGCGTGAAACAGGTCCCTGAACAGATGATGTAGCTTTTGCGCTGGGAAAGCATCGCACCCGCATCCGTGCAGTGGCTTGGCCAGGTGGGGTCAACAGCGTGGAAAGACGTTTCCTCTCTGCAGGCTGCGCTGTGGGAAGCCCTGCGAGGAGCTGGGTACAGGATCGCTCCGGCTCCATCCCCCCGCAGCGGTTTTACAGGTCCCGGCAGAAATCGTATTCAGTGTAAGCATATGAATTTAGGGGAGGGGGCAGAGAGAGAATAACTCCCTGCGAGTCGCCAAGTGTAATAAACACAGTCACTAACCACTTTTCAGAACACACACATAATGATATTTATATTTTTACCACCCCAGTGGGACTTTGGCAAGTAAATCGGATTTTCCCACCCTGACCCAAATAAACGTTCAGGAGTGGAAACAGCAGATTGCCTTTGCCTGAAATAACCATGTGCTCCTTCCAGGGGGATGTCAGCTGAGTGATCCTCTCTTCTCTGGACCAGTTAGACCTTGCAAAGTTGTCCCCTCTTCTCCCCGAACTCTGTGAGGAGCCAGTTGCATCCAAGTTCCACCAAAGTTGGAGGAAAGTCTCCATCTGGCTCATGAAGATTTTTAAAAATCCCTCAGCCATTAAAATGCTGAAAAGGATGGGTGGGTAGAGTCCAGACAATTCTGGCCCCCCACAGGAAAAGTGCTGCCTGCATTTCAGAGCTGATCCATGAAATGTCCCTCCGTTAGGAATGGACCCAGGGGAGCGATCACCAGGAAAGCGGGCCTCAGCTCCCCCCAACCCTCCTCTTCCTCAGGTACACAGTACCTTAAAGCTACAGGGTAGGGTACCTTTAAGGCCACAGGCCCCCCAGCTGCCAGAATAGCCATGTTTGGTTATTTGCATAGCCATCACAATGGCCTCCTGATGCCTTGAGCTACCTCACCGTGTTCTGTTCTGGACCCTATAAATACCGGCTCCCCAGCAGTTGCCCTCCATTCACTGAGCTTCTGGGTCCTCAACTTCCAAGACGGTTGGCAGACAGAAGACCCAAAAGGGCGAAGCGAGCGGGTGCCTGCTTCCACGCGGGCGAGAGAAGATTCTGCAAGAGGTATGGAGGCAGAGGAGGCGTCAGAGAGGAGGCACCGTCCGCTACTCGGCAGCGATGGCCTTCGCTCATGTAGCTGGTGGTGTGGAGCCCATGCAGGTGGATCCTCCTCGAGATGAGGAGGAACCCATGCAAGTGGATCCTCCTCGAGATGAAGAAGAACCGATGCAGGTGGATCCACCTTCAAGACGGCTCTCCCGGCACCACTCCATCGTGCCAGGGCTCCCCTCCACACCACCATCGTCGTGGGGCCGCAGGAGCGCCTGGCCAGCCTTCTACCGTCGGCCCAGCCTCCACACCTGGCACTAGCCAGGAGGCCCACCCTCCGCACCTGGCCGTCCAGCCGGCTCACCTTTTCCACCTCCCCAGCATCAGCAATGATTTGTTGATGACTGTGGGTCTTGTGAGCCTTTCCTTCCCGTCCCTCACCTTCTCCCAGACGCCCACCCCTTCCAAAGGGGTACCATCTCCTCTGCTCTGAGCTCCGAGAATAGGGGACAAGACAACATGGCTTCGTCAGGCTGCTGCGCCGGGAGAAGTCCCTCAGAGGGCCACTGAGGTCCCCGGGGCTTGGAGGTGGGGTTTCTTCGGCCTGAGGACGAGGAGGCTGCTCGACGGGAGGTTGGAGATGAAGCCAGACCCTCCACGGCAGCACATGGAGAACACCACCACGTCGAGCAAAGACGCCAGAGAGACAGCCGTTCCCCTGGAGAAGCAGAAAGCCGCAGGTCTGCTGGGAGCAAGTGCTGGCCTTCAGCAGGAACGCCCCTTCTACCTGCCTCGTTACTTCTTTTCAAGGCTCACAACCACCATTTTTTTTTTTAACAAAACATACCAAGAAAGTCACAGTAAAAATGCTTTCCCTCTCTCTTGTTTGGTACTTTGGCAGCTGTGTCTGGGCTCCTCTGGCCCTCGTGGTCTCCCCAGCCCAGGAGAGACGCGGGTGCGGGTGGTGGGGGCCCAGCCCCGGGCCTTGGGGAGAGCGAGGGGACGGGGCACAGGCGGGCAGGCCGAGGAGGACTGCCTTGGGTCTTGACGGTGGTAAGACCCTGGAGCAGGAGACCTGGAGAGGTTGCCCCATCCCTGGAGGTGTTCAAGGGGAGGTCGGTTGGGGCTTTGAGTAACATGGTCTAGTGAGAGGTGACCCGCCATATGCCCCAACAATTCCCCCTTTTTGTATTTGTGCTACAAATGCCACCCCCATCACCCGCTGCAGGGCCCTTTGCAGTAGGGAGATGAGACATGGCACCAACATTAGCACAACTACAACTATATCTCAAACAGCCGAATTCAGTAATATGTGTGACATCAGTTTGCCAAAGCTGTAAAGCACGTAATCCTCGTGGATTGGTGCCAGAATATATAGGTACATGTTGACCTTGACAATCGGGGCAGGCTGCAATAATATTGCGAGCCTCAGCGTTACTAAGATTGAACTGACGTTTTAAAGCACGATATCCCTGATGATAAAAACTAGGCGATGCTATCGCTGGCTGTTTAACATTGGGCACAGGTCCCAGGGCCACTGCAGACACTAAAGCATCAGCTTGTGCATTGCCTTCTACAATAAATCCTGGCAACTGGGTATGACTTTTCATATGCATCACGTAATATTCTTGCTGTCGCTTTTGTATTGTTATCCGTAACAGTTTCAATACGCCAAACAGCAATTCATTGGTTACATTACCTAAAACAGCCTTATCTAAACGTTGCACCAGACCAGCCACATCAGCCGAATCTGTCACAACGTTGACAGGGCTGGGGAAGTTCTGAAACACCGTGGTCATCGCCCGTAATTCTACGACTTGGGGCAAACTTTCTTGATGTTGGATCTTATGTTGCCATTGTGTTCCTTGTCTCCAGACAATGGCAGCTTTTCCAGTTTTTCCTGATCCATCTGTGAACACCGTGGGGCCCTCCACTGGGTTTCTGCGAGTGAGATTTTTCTGTGCAAAGGCCATTTGGGTGCCCAGTTTGATCAGTGGGTGTGAGGGTAAATGGTAGCTCACCTGCCCTGTATAATTGGTCACAGCTGCTCGTAGGGCAGTGCTGTTAGCTACGCACCGTTCAAAATAATCCCTCTGGACAAGGACTACAAGCTGTTCGGGGTCTCTTCCCATCAGTTCTGAACATCGAGTTCTAATTTTTATAATAACTTGTGCTATTAGCTCAAATAGACCAGGGGCTGTCTTCTTCGTCTTGTTAGGCAAAAAAATCTATTTTAAAACATGTAAGGGATCATCCCATTGTTCACACCATTGAGCAATCATAGCAAATGGCACTAATTCATCTACTAACACAAAGGCCTGCACCGAAACCGCTAAGTCAAGTCTCCATACGTATTTACTACTAAGAGCTTGTTCTATTTCAGCTACCACTTTTTTCACTTCCTCAGTTAACATTTGTAGGGCTAAAATATTAGTGTCAGCTTGTAATAGCTCAAAGAGAGGTTGTAATTTGGAAGATGGAATACCAACATAGGGCCGAATCCAATTAATCATTCCTGCTAATTTTTGTACATCATTCAACATTTTTACTTCTATTTGTAGTTGGATAGGTTGTGGCATGACTGTCTGAGCTCATACTTTCATTCCCAGGTATAACCACGGTCGTTGCCTTTGTACCTTTTCTGGGGCGATTATTAAGCCATATTCACACAATGACTCCCACGTTTTCTGTTCCATTTTTTCTAACTCTTGTGGTGTTGCAGCCGCTAGCAGAATATCATCCCTGTAATGGTAACAGCAATCAGATGGGAACAGGGCACGTACTGGACTCAACGCTTTTGCTACAAACCATTGACAAATTGTAGGCGTTTTTCATACCTTGTGGCAACACTTTCCACTGATATCTTTTGGTCGGCTCCACGTTATTCACAGACGGAACAGTAACTGAAAATTTTTCTTTGTCTTGTTCTGCCAGAGGAATGGTAAAAAAACAATCTTTTAAATCCATTACAACAATTTCCCACCCCATCGGTATCATAGTAGGCGAAGGTAATCCCGGTTGTAGTGCTCCCATTGTTGCCATGACGTCATTAATCTTTCTCAAATCATGCAACAATCTCCATTTCCCCGATTTCTTTTTGATAACAAATACCGGGGTATTCCAAGGGCTACGTGAGGCCTCTATGTGTCCTGCAAGAAGTTCTTCCGTTACCAGAGACTGCAGGGCTGTTAATTTCTCTTGGCTAAGGGGCCACTGATCAACCCACGCTGGTTTTTCTGTTAGCCATTTTAGAGCTAAAGTGGGCTGAGAAACGCCCTGCAAGACAGTGGCCCCGACTGAAACTCCGTAGTTATGCGAACTCCCCATTGGCCCAAGCAGTCCCTTCCACAGAGGTTTAAAGGAGTTGAGGTCACGTATGGCCGCACTGTAGCCCTTTGCCCTTCTGAGTTTACAGTCACCATAGGGTTAGTGGACATAGAACTATTGGCAACCCCTCCGAGTCCTGCCACTCCCAAGGCACTGGAGGTTAATGGCCAAGCAGCAGGCCACTCCCGTAAAGAGATGATCGTCACATCTGCTCCAGTGTCTCATAATCCAGCCAGTCGGACCTTCTTGGAAGTGGCATCACTAAGTTCAAGAACACAAAGCATTTGTGGGCGTTGATCAGATACTGTCTGCACCCAATAGACTTGTGGCTTTCCCGTAGCACCAAAACCACCATCACCACGTGTAACGTTGTCCGTTTGTGGAACACAACTTTGAAATGGGACTAACTGAGCAAGTCGAGTTCCTTTCTCCATAGTCACAGGTGGTGTAGCTGTCGATACCATGGCACATATTTGTCCTGTGTAATCAGCATCAATCACTCCAACATGTACCATGAGGCCTTGTAAGGTGCTACTAGATCTTCCTATTAGTAAGGCACTTAAAACTTTGCCAGTTGGCTCCCAAGCATCCAGGGGCACCTTGTGTATGATGAGGGTGGCTCCCCAGAGTCCACCACTTCAGTCCTTTCCTCACCTGTTATATGACTGCCCTCCTCATTGTCTGACTCAGGTGGCAAGGATGGAAAACCCAGACTCGAGATGGGGTTAGTAGAAATAGGAGGAGAAGGCCATGCCTCTGTTTCCCCCAAGGCTGGAGCGGGGGTGCAGAGGCACACACAAGTCCTTCAGGGTGGATAACACCCATCCCGCTTTGTGTCTCTTTTACAGCCGCTATTTGGTCACGAGGCAACACGTACTTATATTGTTTCTCTTTTGTGTTCATCGGGAGCAGTCCCTTATTTTGTTTAACAGCAATCTCCCGCCCCTTCATATCATCAACAGGAGGTTTTAAGGCCAAGAGCTCAGGGGCTGCTCAATTCCTTACGCTAAATCTTTCTGCTCATTAAAGTTCTTAATCTCTTCTGTCAAGGGGTCTATGGACCCGCTGTATCCCCCAACATCCCGCTGCCGGCAGGACGGCTCATCCCTCAGCTCAGCCTGGCCACAGAATTGTTACAGCCTGGCCCATGACCAGGGGAGGTGTCCCTGTCCCTGAGCCCAGAGTCCTGCCCCACAGGCGGCACCCTGGGGCAAAGGGCAGAAAACCAGTAGTTTCCCCTCCTTTGCAGGGACCAAAGTGTCATTTGTAGCATCTTACCCAGCCTTTTGAGTGCCCAGAGCCTCATGTATAGGGTCAAAACCCTCATTTTGAGGGTCACAACCCATCTTTAATGACAACAGCTTTTTTTTAGAGCCACCAGTTTCATTTTCAGGGTGTAAACCCTCATTTTTTCAGGCATGAAGCCTTGCTGTACGGTCCATAGTTACAGTTACAGTGTCCAAAGCCTCGTTTTTATTTTCCAAAGTCTTAGTTTGGGCTTCCAAAGCCTCATTGTAGGCTCTAAAGCACCATTTTCATCGTCCAAAGGCTCCGTTTCAGTTTGCAAAAGCTCCTTTTTAGAGTCCAAACATGCATCTTAAGTGTCCAAAACATCATTTTCAGGCTCCAAAGCATGGTCTTTACGATCCAACCAGTCATTTTTAGGGTCCAAGACACATTGTAAATGTCTAAACCCTCATTTTTATGGGCCAAAGCCCTCCTTTAAAGATCAAAGCCTCATTTTTTAGGTCCAAAAGCCTCATTTTTAGAGTCCAATACCTTCATTCTAGGGCTGAAAGCCTCCTTTTTTGGGTCCAAACCCTCCCTTTTAGGGTCCAAGACCTCATTTATACTTTCCAAGCCCCACTTTTAGGTCCAATGACTCATACGAAGGGCCCAGAGCACCATTTTTAAGGCTCAAAGTCTGATTTTGGAAGGCCAAAGCCTCATTTTCAAAGTCCAAAGTTTCATTTTTGTAACCAAATCCTCATTTTTAGCTTTCAAAGCCTTGTTCTCAGGGAGGAAAGCCCCCTTTTTAGGATTCAGTCCACAATTTGGAGGGCCCAAAGCCATATTTTGAGCCTCCCAAGCCCCATTTTTAGGGTGTAAAGCCTCAGGTTTTGGTACCAAAGTGTCATTTGAGGGCACAAAACCTGATTTCATGGTTCAAAACTTCCATTTCATTTCCAACGCCCCATGTTTAAGGCTGAAATCCTCAGTTTAGGACTCAAACCCATCTTTTCCGACCCAGAACATTTCTTTAGGGCCCACAGTTCAAACCTGAGGGTCCAAAACCAGAAGGCAGAGCTTGTCACCTGGCAACGTCTTCCTGCCCGCCTGTGTCCCGCCTATGGGCCCTGAGCAGCCAATCGGCTTTGAGGAGGTGGAGGCAAGGCACACGATTGATGTGTAACCAACCAATCAAGCTTGGAGGCCTGCAGGGAAGGTGGCAGGAGTCAAAAACAACGCTTGGCACCATGTGGGGGTGGGGCATGTGGGCTCCACCAATCCCGGATGGTTGTAGCGTGGCACACAGATGATTGATAAGTGTCTGACCCATCAGTTGATGGGCGGAGGAAGGGAGAAGCAGAGGCAATCAAAGAAAAGATCATAGGAAGCGTGACAGCCCAGACAGCCAATCAGAGAGGGCATCACCTCAGGTGACCTGCGCCTGGGCAGCCTGACCACCTGGGAGCCAATCAGCAGCCGCCTCCAGGCAGGGCAGGCCCCAACTCAGGGCAGAGTGACAGCCGAGGGGACCAATCGGAGGCAGCATCACCTCAGGGGAAGGGCGGGTGCTGCTGCTGTGCAGCCTGAGCACCCAGGAAGAGGAGGGGGATGCTGGCTGTGGGGCCGCCCACCATCACCTCACCCACTCCCCTCCCGCCAGCCCAACTGACCCTGTGGCAGTCTGAAAGCTTGTGAGGAGGGGGAGGACGCGCCCCCAAGACGGTGCGTTGAGCAGGGGGAGATGGCGGTGCTGGGGCCTCCCCTCAAAGCCGGGGGTGCCCAGGGTTGATGCTCTCCGCCCCCCTCTCCCCACAGCTGCTGCACATCATCTCCTTCCTGACGCTGCCCGACCTGCTGAGCCTGGACCCGATGTGCCGCTGCCTCCCCTCCGCACCCCTCTCCCCCGCCAGCGCCTGGCCCTGCAAGAGGGCCGCCATCCTCAACTGGGAGTCAGCCATTGCCACAGGGGCGTGGGGGTGGTGGCCCTTTGTCCCACAGCCAGTGGTAATGTCATGGCGTCCCGGCCTCCAGACACCAAGGGGCTGTGAGACATGGGGACATTGGCGACCCCACTGTGGGCTGGGGAGGAGACCCCAGGCTCAGTTGTGGTGTGTAATGTCACCTTTCAAGAGTACAAAAACGCATTTTTAGGTTCCAAAGCCTCTTTTTCAGGCTCCAAAGAGGCATTTTTAGGATTAAGCCAGTCAGTTTTAGGGTCCAAGATGCATTTTGGATGTCCAAACCCTGATTTTTATGGTCCAACCCCCTCTATTAGGGACCAAATCATCATGCATTTGAACCAAAAGCCTCATTTTTAGGTACAAAGCCTCATTTACAAGTTCCAAAGCCCATTTTAAGATTCAAAGACCCATTGTCAAGCTCTAAACAAGCATTTTTAGGATCCAGCCAGTCATTTTTAGAGTCCAAGCCACATCGTGACTGTCCAAAGCGAGAGCGACTGGCCCACACGCGTGTCCAGATGGGCCTCCAGGTGGGCCCCGGGGTGGCTGGGCAGCAGCTGGGTAGCAGCGTGGCAACATGACGATGTGCAGTACGGTGTCGCGGCAACGTGACGAAGCAACAATGTGCGTCTGCTCTCTAGAGCCGCTTGCTGGGAGACTGGCTGTGGTGGCCGCAGCTGGGTGCCGCTGGAGCGAGAGGTGCCATCGCTCTGTCTACCCGTCTTTTAATTACCTCCAGGGATGGTGCATCGGACACTTCCCTGTGCAGCCTGTTCCAATGTCTGAAAAACCTTTCAGGGGAAAGATTGTTCCTAATATCCAGTCTAAACCTCTGCTGGGGCAACTTGCGGCCGTTTCCTCTTCTCCTGTTGCTTGTTTCTTGGGAGAAGAGACCGACCCCCACCTCTGTACACCCTCCTTTCAGGGAGTTGCAGAGAGCGAGAAGGTCTCCCCTCAGCCTCCTTTTCTCCAGGCTGAACAGCCCCAGCTCCCTCAGCTGCTCCTCATCAGACTTGTTCTCCAGACTCCTCACCAGCTTCATTGCTCTTCTCTGGACCTGCTCCAGCCCCTCAATGTCTTTTTTGTGGTGGGGGGTGCAAAACTGGACACGGCAATCAAGGTGGGCCAAGTGCAAGGTCCTACACTTGGGTCAGGACAACCCTCGTTACCAATACAGGCTGGGGGATGACTTGATAGAGAGCAGCCCTGTGGGAAAGGACTTGGGGGTCCTGGTGGATGAAAAGCTGGACATGAGCTAACAATGTGCGCTTGCAGCCCAGAAGGCCAATCGTGTCCTGGGCTGCATCAAAAGAAGCATGGCCAGCAGACTCAGAGAGGGGATTCTCCCCCTCTACTCTGCTCTCGTGAGACCCCACCTGGAGTACTGTGACCAGCTCTGGAGCCCGCAGCACAAGAAGGACATGGACCTGCTGGAGTGGGTCCACAACGAGGGCCACGAAGATGATCAAAGGGCTGGAGCACCTCTCCTGTGAAGACAGGCTGAGAGAGGTTGGGTTTGTTCAGCCTGGAGAAGAGAAGGCTCCGGGGAGACCTTATAGCGGCCTTCCAGTACCTGAAGGGGCCCTGTCAGAAAGCTGTTGCAAGGCTGTTTGCAAGGGCATGTAGCCTTAGGACGAGGGACAATGGTTTTAAACTAGAGCAGGGCAGGTTTAGATTAGAGTTTAGGAAGAAGTTCTTTCCACTGAGGGTGGTGAGACAGTGGCACAGGTTGCCCAGAGACGGGGTGGAGGCCCCATCCCTGGAGACATTCAAGGCCAGGTTTGATGAGCCTCTGAGCAACCTGATCTAGTTGTCGGTGTCCCTGCTTACTGCAGGGGGGTTGGACTAGATGACCTTTAAAGGTCCCTTAGCCAACCCCACATATTCCATCATTCTGTTATTCCATGATTTGTCCAAAAGCTTGTTGCTGCTCAGGGCCCCCTTTAGGCAGATTTGTGTATTCAAAAGACCATTTGATTTACTTTGTCTCTTTGCTTCTCTCTGCGAATCGAGGGAGCTCGTGACGTGAGTGTAAGCCTCACTGCGTGCAAAGAACAATTAGGGACAAAGAAAGAAAGTCCAGGACAGGGAATCTTTTGGGAAGTCTTGGGATCTGTGATTTAACAAAAATTATGTTTTCTGTTGGTCTAAGGTTAGCCACTGTAGGAGGGAGATTTCGGTGGGGGTAATGTGGACTTTACACATAGCTGAGGAATGTCTCATTTTTTTTGTTGAACTGTGCATTCCTTTGTTTCCATTTGTTGGCAAGTGACAAACACCCTTCTGTGTCCGTGTGCTGCTCGTTCTCCAAGTAACCCAGGTGGGAACCGGTGCCAATGGGCTGAACCGCGCAGCTTCAGTGGAGGAAGCTCAGATTTGAACAGGGCTGCTGTAAGTCCCAGGGGGCTGATGAGAGAAGTGCTGGGTTGGGGGCAGGATGAAGACTGGCCATAGGTTGTGGAACACAAAGGGTCTTGATTTTCATATCTGTTCAGGCTGCATTAGCAGACGCTCAGGATCAGTATCATGTAGAGACTGCTGATTTCCATTCATGTATAAGCAGAAAAATAAAGTAGGAAAAAGAAAAAAGAAACCCTTTCTTCTTGTTGTTTAGTAATCATATTATTTCACTTTGATTACATTCCTGAAAATTCTCTAATTAAGCACATGAGAATTGAAGACTTTAAGGAAAAATATGCCCAGAGAGACTTGACTTGTTAGGGTGTTTTGCATGTTAATGAGCCCTCTGGTGCCAAGTGCCTGAACTGCAGATCCTGAAAGACTGAACAAGCCTCAAGACAAGTAAAAGTCAGCAGCAAACCTCCAAGAGCTTCCGAGAGTCCTTGGAGGCTGGTGAAGCAGGAAGTCAGAGGTGCTGCTTCGAGGTGGAAAATCAAACGTGGAATGTGGTTGTGAAAGCCCTTGATGTGTGTCACCAAGCAGGACAGCCAAGCCCTGACCCCACCTGCTGGGAAAGGGGATCCGTCAACTCACGGGATGCTCACACCTCAAGCCCTGCTCCCCCGGACACTGCTTCAAGGCTTCTAACAGAGATGCAGACTGCTGGACATATGTATGTTTATATTTTTTTTAATAGGTACTGATACTCCTTGGGAAATCAAACAAACTCCTGAAGGAGTATTGAAGGATTCTTGATATGGTCAGGGCTGTATAAGGGCACATGTAAAGCATCCCTGCACCTGATGCGAATTAATTCGGTGGCCATGGAAGCTCTGATGCACACACAAGATGCCGGTGTGACCAGGAAGGGGAAGACTGGATCTAAACAGCACGTTTCCAAAGCTGAGAGCATGAGCGTCCTGGTTTCACTGCAGGAGAGCTCCAGCCTTGGGGCAAAATCACAAAAGTGGTCTAGTACATCAGGGCCAGCAAATGTGTCTGGGACAAGAAGGAAATGATTACTGCAGATGACAGAAATGCCCCCAGCCAAGGTGCAGCTGTCTTCTAGCGACAACCCTTCCAGTTCAGGAGTCTTGCAGAGAGCAGGGGGTGGCACAGAGCCAAGTACTGTTCATAGCATGTGGCCACCAGCAGGAGCCACTCTGTACCTGCCAAAGGTGCAGGAAATAGCCCTAAGAGCGCTGTGAGCAGAGATGGTGCTGTGCCCAGTGGGAGGACAGTCAGGGTGGCGGAGCTGTAGCAGGTTTCCATGTTTTCCACCAGCAGCCCCATGCTGAGGCTGTTCCCAACTGCAATTATGGGGCAGGTCATGGGAGGGAGGAGGAAGAGATTTTTCTGAAGGTTGGGGACGTTCCCCATTCCCATTAGGGGAAACGCCATTGATGATGACAAATTGTCCTAATCCCCTTTTGCCATGGAAAATTTTAGGTCTTCCTGTCCCCTCTCTCCTTGTGGGTACACCTTCGAGTGACAACATTTGTTTCTCTGTTAGGTGCCTAAGGACATTGGGAAGGAAGTTCAGAGAGGTGAAACATGGAGGTGTCTGTGCTTCTGAGTGCATCATAGTCCCTAGACGTGCTCTGTTCTGTGTGAAGGGTGAGAAAAGCCATCTTCTGGAGGGCAGCGACACTCCTGCTTGCAGGACCTTTTCGGACTGCGCGGGCGAAATGCTCTGTGGACATGCTGCTTTCAGACTGTGTGAAACAAGGGATGGGCCATAAGGACAGGGGAGGGTGAGTCAGCACACAGAGGCACTTGCGATGAACCGGAAAAGGTTCACAGAAGCACATCCCAGTGCGGCATCCAGGTGGTTTCCCAGAGGACGTTCCTCTCAAAGTCAAGTTACCCGAAGACAGAGTGTGTCCCACAGGCCTTCGTGGACGCTCTGGGAATAGCTGGTGGCACTTGTGCTCAACTCGGGTTCCTCTCCCCACATGCACATGATGTGCATGCTTGAGTCTCCTCCATGCAATGCAATCAAGGACTTCTGACCTAATCAGGTGGCACTTTCTCGGCTCGCTGTGGCTCCATCAAAGATGTCCCTGAGGCTCCAGGGGAACCTGCTGTGAAACAAGCTGAAGTCATGACTGATGTTTCCTCCCTCAGCTGTTGGGGGGGACATTCCTTTCCGGCAGTATCATTTCCCCTATCAGAGGCAGAGGTAGGTCCCAGAACGACCTCTTCTTTTCCACCTATGAGACAGGACACCCAGACAATGAAAGGGAGGAATCTCCTGTACCCCTGCAAACCACAGTGCACATTTGAAGTGCCAGAGGTGGCCCAAGACATGTGCAGGTATCTCTAAACTTTGATGGAGCTGTTCAGAGGGACAGGGCAGCGTCTGGGGCCATCATTTTGGAGGCTCTTGGGGCATTGCTTTGGGCAGCTGAAGTGACAGCAGATGACCACCTTTAGGACAATGAAGCCTGTTCCTGCTCACTATGTACAGGGCAGCCTATAGAGCTATTCCTCTGAGCAAATGGAGTCATTGCCACTGGAAGAGCTACGTCTCTCTCTCTTCTCCACCAGCTGTCTTTACCAGATCTCCATTGGCAGTTAGGGCTGGGTTCTCACTGGCACCCCTACAATGCCCAACCTAATTCAGGGCAGCTGCCCAATTTCAAGGTTAACTCCATCCTGTGGAGCTGCCTGAGGTGCCAGGGCTCTCCAGCACAACTGCGTGCAGCCGGCAGGGACAGCACAGGACTTGCGCGAACATCATCCCCATTCAGAGCAGCTGTGTAAGAGACCCCAAGAGACCTTCTGAGGCGTTCAGTGCTTTTCTTCAAGCAACTGCAGTGAGGCAAGTGCTGTCCCATCTCAATCCAGTAGATGCAGGGAGTGCTTCTCCCACATCCCTCAGTCATCCCTTTGATGATGCAGTCAAGGAACAGAGCAATGATTTTCACAGTGTTCCTGGATCTCAGGATACCCATAGCCAAGGACACTTGCAAAAGCCCCTTGTCCTTCCTGGAGATCAGCTTCACCTGCACCACAGGCCCTCTGGGGCTGCAGAGACCCCACAGACAGCAAAGCCCTCTCCTGCCGGGGCTGCAGAGTCCAGCCCTGCTTCTCTCTCGTCCTGAGGAGAGCAGGGATTGATCTCCTCGTTTCCCCTTTACATTGTCATCTGCCATCCCCCCCAGCATGCTCTGACGCAAACCTTTTGCCTGCACGGTACTTGGGCACTTGGTAACAGCTGGCTTTGTTGCACGCCTGAGCTTGGCCCTGGTGCCACGACTGAGGTCCAGCACATCTCTGCTCTGACACAAAGAACCTATAATGAAGGAGAGGAAGGGGACCAACTCTTATTTAACCAACCTGAGGAAGTCTTGGGCTCACCAACGACTTAACGTCTTACCGGGGACATCAATGACCCTGTGTATTGCCTTTACATGGCTAGGTTTTGGTAGGGGTGAGGGGCTGCAGAGGTGGCTTAGGAGAAAAGGGATCAAGAGGTGACTCCATGTGAGAGAGAGCCACTTTCAGCTGGCTCCAAAAGGGACATGCCACTGCCCAAAGCTGAGCCAGTAAGCAATTCTCGTGGCACCTCTGTGATAGCATATTGAAGCAAGGCTAAACAGCAGTGTGCAGTCACTGTAAGAGAGAGGAGTGAGACACATGGAGAGAAACAGCCCTGCAGACAGCAAGGCGAGTGGAGAAGGAGGGGGAGCAGGAGTGAAGCTGGATGGGCACCTGGCAGCCAAAAGTCAGCCCAGCACCCCCTGACATTCCCAGGAGAGCACGGTGCAAATGCTCCTTTAGGTGTCTGGAGGCTCTTTGCCTCAGCTTTTTAGCACAGCTGCCAGATGGGCCAAGCAAGGCGATGCTCACCTGGATCAGAAAACCTGTGTCATCCTTGTCAGCCTTGGCTCTAGTAGCAAAGAAAGAGCGGAGTCTCAGCTCCCGAGGGAGTGAGGACGAAGAGCAGAGTGCAGATTCCAGGTCTCAGGGTGGCAGACATTGGCCTGTTCTGGGAACTTTCCGTTCAGGCTGGAAGTGACCTTGCAAGATTTCTATAGACCAACATTCTACGCAAAGCAGGGTCACAGCAGAAAGTGCCTGCAGCATTTGGGTGCTGCCAGTTGTTAGGGAGTTCCCGCAAACTCCAGATGCTTTCAATGATGATGGAGAGTGGCTTTACTGTGGCATCGTCCTGCCCTCTCAGCTCCCTCGGATGCCACCCCTCCAGTCCCATAGACTGGTAAGGATTGTGTTTGCTCAAGTAACTCCTGACTCTATCCAAATTCACCACGGTTTTTTTTCCCTCCAGAGTCCTGCCTCAAGGCACAAAGGCCTGGGAGAGCTTGCTGGAGGAGACCAAGGCAAGAAGGACACAGAGAATCTCAGATTCATCTACACCTGCTGTTACTAAATTCCAGCAGTGGCCACTCATTCTCTTTGTTTCTTCTTTAACTGTTCCTGAAGCAGCAGCCTCTCCTCTTGGTGCCCTTGAACCCTTGCCTTGCAAGGGTCTACGCTTGGGAAGCTCTAGCTTACCTAAAGCCATCCCCATTTCTCCTCTAGAGACCCAGCATCTGTAGTCTGGCTTCAGTCTTTTCTCACTCCCCTTGGGAGCTGAGACCCCACTATTTCATGGTCACTGCAGCCCAGGCTGACATTTTCACACCCCTGATCAGAATTCCCTCTGAATTGACTGGACTCAGCAACACCTTTGTTGGCCTACCTTGCGCCTGTGCAAAGATGTTGTCCCAAGAGACCCAGAAACCTGCTGGACAGTATGCATGCTGCTGTGTTCCCCTTCCAGTGGTGTCAGGGTCATTAATGTCTCCAGTAAGACCTGGGGTCATTATTCTGGAGAGTTCCTTGTGTTGCTTAAATAGGCAAATGAGTGGAGATCCCAGTGCGATGTGCTTCCTGTTCCTGAACTGCTCTGCATCGACTGGATGGAGGTGGGTCAGCCCCTGCCTCATTGCCCTCGTGGGATTCAGTTGCCGGCCAACAGAAACTGAATCTATGAGACATGGCATCTGGAGTGTGTGTCTCGCACCCACTCTGAAGGCGATGCCTTTCCCGTAGGTCCTGTGCAGTCCCTGCCGGCCACCTGCAGTTGTGCTGGAGAGCCCTGGCACCTCCTGTAGCACAACAGGCCTGTCCATGGCCATTGAGTAGCTGCCCTGAATTAGGTTAGGTGATGTGGGGATGTCCATGAGACATCTGCCGTTACAGTCAGTGGGGATCTAGTATACACGGCCGATGGAGAAGATGGATGAGGTCAATGGCCTCGTCTTGGACCACGTGGCCTCGTCTTGGACCACGTCTGAGACCTTAAATGTCAGTAGGTGTTTGAGTCTGAAGAGCTCACTGCTGGCCTCCATCTCCAGGAATGACGCTGGGAGCTGAGACCAGCAGCTCCCATGCAGCAGGTGCCTATTTTGTGCCCACCTGAAGAGAGGCAAGAGGAATCCCCCCTCCTGTGGGATTGTGGCAGCCCTAAGTGAGAGCTGAGTCCCCTTCACACCCAGGACTACAAACCAAGGAGGAGATGCCTCAATTGACGAAGCCGACTGCCTTCGCTCAGCGGGGGCAAGGGAGATCTGCCGCTGTCCAGGTTTCCTGTCTCATACCAGAAGGAACAAGACCTTTCTCGTGCGCAGCTCTCTCTGATAGGAGAAATTACCCGTCTGGAAAGAAGCGTCTCTCCAGAGGTGCAAGAGAGACCACACAGTATTACTTCAGTCTCTTTCCCAGTAGGTTCCCCTGGAGGCACAGGGACACCTCCAGGGAGCCCCGAGGAGGCAGAGAAAGTGACGTCTCGGGCTGGTCCTCTGCGTCTGAGCTGGGCTGGGCTCCTGGCATGGAGGGAGCTCGTGGCAAGAGGGCAGCGCTGCAGAGAGACAGCTCTGCCCAGGAGCAGCTCCTCTGCAAAGGGCAGCAGGGCTGAGGGCACTGCCTGCAGGTAACGAGGGGAGACGTGTGAGGCCAGCAGATCTTAAAGGCAGCCTGGGGTGGGAGGGTGCTGAGAGCTCACTGGGAGAAATCCTCACAGCCTTTGCACAGTCTCTGGCTGCAGGGCATTAAATCTGCAGCTGCTGGAGGGATCTCCAGAAGCTGGAACAACCCCCAGCCTACGGGATCTGCAAGTACCACTCTCACAGTTTCTCTAGTTTCGAGGAGAAGGACAACGTGTGGAGCAGGGCTTCCCTGCTGCACCGTCAGAGGGACAGGGCATGATGTGTCTCTGCTGCAGTATAATGCAGAGAGGCTCCCTGGAGCAGTCTCCTAAAGCTGGCATAGCCCATGGCTAATGTGATCTGTCAGGAAGGCTCTCAAGGCTCCGTCGGTGTTGAGAAGGATGTGCTCGAGAGCAGGGCAGCCCTACCACATCACCAAAGGCACAGGGCATGTCGGCTGCCTTCTCCCAGGGACGGCTGCCGGGCTGTGAAGGTGGGTGTGCATGCAGGGGTGCTCAGGGCTGTCCTTCAGAGCAGGGTCCCCGTGTCCCAGGGAACTGTGTGCTGGGCCAGGGAGTCTGCTGCCTGCCAGGGTCAGCTCTCAGCCTGCCCGGGGAGCTCCCCACGGCGCTGCGGGGAGAAGCTGTGGGTGGAAGGAGTGACCCCAGTCGTGTCATGGCAGGGTCCTTCTGCAGTCGTGAGGGTGCTACGTGGGTCGTGTTTCCTCCCAGCTCCAGATCACCCCCAGGACATTTGCAGAGGGTCCTTTTGGAGAAGGACTTCAAGGCAGCATTTACCTGAAAGAAACAGGGTCCCTGCTTGGAGTTTTCCACTCCTTCTTTGCTGGATGGGTTGTGAGAGAGAGGATTTTACTTCTCCGTTCTGGAGAAGGCAATGATACCCTGGTTCTAGCAGGAACTTTTCTAAGCTGCTTGTTAGCGCTTGCAGGCACTTGCCCTGAGGGCAGAGCTGAGCACACAGCAGGTGTGGTGGGTTCTCTGAGCACTGAAAGGGAGGAGACCTGGGGACAATGACACAGCCCCAGGCAGAGACAGCTCCGGGTGGCAGAGACATGGGCAGAGAGTGAAAGGGAGCTACTGCAGGAAAGGTCATGGGAGAGGGGATTCCAGGCCCTCCCTGCCATCCCCTGCAGTGCAGGTGCCTTCCCTGGAGACACTCCCTGGTCTCCTCTGCCCACACGGTAGAGTCCTCCACCCCTGAATATTCCGGGTATTAAGTCCTGAGTGTCCTTCCCAGCAGCCCAACCACCAAAGAGGAGAAATCCTTGAGTGTCTGACTGTGTCTCCCTGTCCTGACTCTCCTGGCAGGAGAACTTTGGCATGTTCCCCTTTTGCCCCTTCTGCCCTTGTTCTTTCCCTTCTTTTCACTGTGGTGGGACGTGAGGATTCAGGTGCAGCTCAGACACTGATGCTGCACGTCCGGTCATGCCGGTGTATCCAGGGAGGAAAAGCATCCAAATCCACTTGTGTTTTGGGCTCTGGGGACTGCAGTGTGTGGGGCTGAGAGCAAGCCGGCCCTGTGGGCAGGATACTCCATCTTTAGGCTAGTTGGCTCTTTCCCAGGAGTGTCCTGCTTGGCTGCACGCTGCCCTCCAGAAGGGCTCAGCTCTCCCGTGGCATCCCTGTGTCATCTAGCAGCCCCACGGAGTAGACATGTCAGTGCCAAGGCCGTGTAAATCCAGCTGGAGGGCTGAATGTAGGCAGCTGCAGTGAGCCCCCTGTGTCCCTGGCTGGGAGGGGAGAGCTGAGATCCTCCTGGGGTCCAATGAGCTCAGGCGAGGGGCTGGGAGAACTGCGCTTGTAAATGGGACTCCTCTGCTCTCAGCAGTGTCCAGGTTCTTCTCAGGGGAATGTCTGCTTGGGATCATCCTCCAGCTCAAAGAGGCAGCAGCACAGGGCAGCTGAGAGCAATTCCGATGGACAAACTCGCTGTCCTCGCTCTGCACTGAGGGACAGTCCCCTTGGCTCGTAGGACCCACAAGGTTTCACTTGCAGCACAGCAGAAATGCCAGGGATTTCTGCCTTAAAAACACTCCTGGGGTGTGGTGGGGAAACTACAACAGAACAACACCAACAACAAGGTGCCCTGAGCTCTGCCCTGCAGTCGGGTGACAATGCTGAAAAGCCCTTTGATGCCAGGAGTGGATTGAATCTGAGATCACCCCGTGTTCCTTTTTACCCATGGCTGTAGGGCAGGACTGAACCCTGCAGAGATCTCAGCTCTCTGGTGGACTATCAGCCAGCACCAACCAGAGTGTACAAAAAGGACCTGCAAAAGGTCTTCCTGACAGGGAAGAGCCAGTTTGGTGGGTTTCTAAGACCAATTGAATACTTTAGTTTGAGAGAAATCTTCCCCAACTTCTCACTGCTTTTCTTTCCATTAACAGGTCTCCAAGCCCAGGGGAAGAAAATGTCGAATGGCAGCTCCATCACCCAGTTCCTCCTCCTGGCATTCGCAGACACGCGGGAGCTGCAGCTCTTGCACTTCTGGACCTTCCTGGGCATCTACCTGGCTGCCCTCCTGGCCAATGGCCTCATCATCACCACCATCGCCTGTGACCACCGCCTCCACACCCCCATGTACTTCTTCCTCCTCAACCTCTCTGTTCTTGACCTGGGCTCCATCTCCACCACTGTCCCCAAAGCCATGGCCAATTCCCTCTGGGACACCACGGCCATCTCCTATGCAGGATGTGCTGCACAGCTCTTGTTCTTCGTCTTCTTTCTCACAGCAGATTTCTCTCTTCTCACTGTCATGTCCTATGACCGCTACGTTGCCATCTGCAAACCCCTGCACTACGGGACCCTCCTGGGCAGCAGAGCTTGTGTCCACATGGCAGCAGCTGCCTGGGGCAGTGGGTTTCTCTATGCTCTCCTGCACACGGCCAATACATTTTCCCTGCCCCTCTGCCAGGGCAATGCCCTGGACCAGTTCTTCTGTGAAATCCCCCAGATCCTCAAGCTCTCCTGCTCACACTCCTACCTCAGGGAAGTTGGGCTTCTTGTGGTCAGTGCCTGTTTAGGCTTTGGGTGCTTTGTTTTCATTGTGCTGTCCTATGTGCAGATCTTCAAGGCCGTGCTGAGGATCCCCTCTGAGCAGAGACGGCACAAAGCCTTTTCCACGTGCCTCCCTCACCTGGCCGTGGTCTCCCTCTTTATCAGCACTGCCATGTTTGCCTACCTCAAGCCCCCCTCCATCTCCTCCCCAGCTCTAGACCTGGTGGTGGCTGTGCTGTACTCAGTGGTGCCTCCAGCACTGAACCCCCTCATCTACAGCATGAGGAACCAGGAGCTCAAGGAGGCCATTAGGTATCTGATTTCTTGGATTTTTTTCAAGAGGGAGAAATGTTCCACCTCTCTCCACGAATGACTCCCGCACTATTTGATTCCATCTGCTTTTTTGTGTGTTTTGTTATTGGCTTTGTGTTTTTAATGATTACATTTCTCATCATTGCTGTTGATATTGTCATTTATGGTTTTTATACTCCTACACAAAGTTTTCACTTGTGTCACTTCACCTGAGACATTTACGTCTTAGTTTCACCTGGTTCCCTTCTAAAAATGTATTTCACAGTGGCTCAGAGCTGGCCTCTTTCACAGAGTCTCTATTAACAAAGCAAGATCTCCCTGGTGCAGTGCTTTAATGCTGGGGTCTTTCTCCAAACATGCCTGAGGAAATTCACCCCTGAAGGTCTTCTTCCTCCTCCATGTGTCCAGGAATAAAAAGCTGACTGTCCGTTTGTAACATTTTAGAGATATTGGACCGGATTTAGGAGTCACCAGTCGGCGTCTGGTGACAGGTAAGATCGTGGGTTTAACTGAGGGACGTACCCCAGCCCTTCACACAGATGACATAAAGGACACCCATCCTGTGGGAGGGGAATCTGGAGCTGTCTGGAGAGGCTGGTGTTTCTCCAGGGACAGCATGTTCCTGGGGTTGTGCTGGGATGGCAGAGGTCAGAAGGATGGGGTGTGGGGCCTCAAGCAGAGGCCATGTGCAGACCTCCTCTGGGCACTCTCCCGTTCCTCCCCACCTGTCTACAGCAGGAATTCCCACAGAGGGACAGACACGTCCAGGTGTGGCCACACCACGGCTCACTGAAAGGGCATGAAAAGTCAAGCTGTCTGGGTAGCCCTCTCCTCCTAATCCATCCCTGTGTGCAGCTGGCCTTGTTCATGGTCAGCCTGCGCCACTGGCTCATGTGGTGTCCCTCATAATGCGTGGGCCCTTCTCCTCAGGGTCACTGCTCATCCTGTCACGTCCCACCTGGCACTGTAATACGGTGTTTTTCTTCCCCCTGATGCAGGACTGGCCACTTCTCTTGGTAAAACTTAAGCAGTTCCTTCTGGCTGACTCCCAGAATTTCCCAAGGTCCCCCTGGACTGAAGATCCATTTTGTTCGTTCTTCATGTTTGCGTGCAGACAGCTCACCATGGTTGTGGTGATGCATCAGCACAAGATAACAGCACGAGGAGTTGCAGGGCACTACAGGGAATTAAAGACATTCCTAATTTTGTACTGTCCAACAGAGGAATTGTCACGACAGCTATGTTAGAAACACCTTTGTGCCCCGTGGAGAGGGCACAAAGCAAGCAAATGTAGGACCTGTGGGGAAAGAGAAGCTGGGCCGTTTGTAGAGGAATCTACGACAATGGTTAAAGAAAAGAACTTGGGAAGGGGAAAGAGGAAAAAGGAAAACTAAAAGTTCAACTCAGGATATGATGAAAGCGGTTTGGAGATACCCGATGAGCAGCATTGAGTCAATGCCTTGAGTGGGACAAAAAACCCACAGCGGAGTGGACCAAAGTTATGTCTGCTTACTTCTGTGGTCATGGGCAACGTGAGCGCTCTCCCCCTCATCATGAAGGGAAGACCCATGGCGGAAAGAAATGCACAGTCTCTCATCCTGGAAGGGACCTTGGGAAGACTCCAGACCAAGACAATCCACAGTCTGTGGAGAAAGGGCAATGAGGATGGGGCTGTTTGCATGCTAGTTAGCATTAGTGTTAGATGTCTACCTCTATAGATACACAGACAGCACGGATCCCGCCAGGAGCTGGTCTCAGACCCTCCATCTCTCTAGAAGCTGGCCTCGGCATTCCCTCATCCCTCCAGTTCCCCCATGCACAGACAAGCACACACACACACAAACAAATGGCCCTCTCCAGCACAGAACCACGGAACCCTGGAGGCTGGAAGGCAGCCAGCTTCCACCTTCTCTGTGCTTCCTCTTCAGGCTTGATGTTACTCAGAGCTCCTTTCTCATGCATGCCAGCCTCCTGCCACCTTGGCATGACTTCCTGCATGTTGGCATGGACCATTCTGGATGATGAAGAGGTGATCCTTGACCACCAAAAAGCTCTCTGCAGGACCCACCTGGCCACAGACATCCTCTGATCCAAGGTTATCAAACTCTACCTCCCTAACTCTTATGCCCATCAGTCTTTATCGTATGAAAATGAATTGACTTTCTTAAGATATATATCTAGCTAGCTCCCATTGTGTACTGATTTATCATGCTTGGGTAAGTGAGTTAAAGGAGGTGAGCTCATCACAAGGACCAGAAGAACAGCCCTGCCCTCAAAATAAGGACTTCTCAGAATCAATCAGCTGTCCATGAAGGATAAAAGATACCCCTGGAGAACCGAGATAATGCCAGTATCCTCGTCCCTCTTACACACCTTTGAAACTCTCCCAGTGTCCAGCATCACAGACAAGTAATGAGCAATAGACCAACTCCGGGGACGTCTGGATCAATAGACAAGCAGTGAGAAGGCTGATGGCTGATGGAGCTGCAGAGATATAGCTACTTTGTGCAGTTTTACTGTGATTAGGAATTGGTACTCCGTGTGTGTGTTAGTTAGTCATTAGTCAAATAATAAGGTACCTGAATGCTTGAATGGCATAAGAACCCTGTGTTTAACCACATTTGAGGTACCCCAATTGAGCTCGGACACCTCATGCACGTGACTAAATATGTACGCGTGCACCTATGTACTTTGTGTCCTAGCCTCTCTGCTCGGTCAGCACGGGCCACTTGCAAATTTTCATAACACAAGTGACTGATTGCCACTGCAGTGGGGCAAGGTCTCTCCCTTCTCCATGCAGTAGATGTGAGGCAGTTTAGAACACAAGACACATCACACCAGGGTCTCCACTCATGCGTTGCACTCTCAAACTGCTGTTTTTTCTCTTGCCCAACATTTACTTGCCCTCTTCATAATACAGTCAAGGAACAGGCTAAAAAATCTCATGGGGGACCTGTCAGCAGCACCTTGTCATTCATGGAGATCACCTTCACCTTTGTCAAAGGGCCTTGAGGGCTGCAGAGACACCACTGACAAAAAAAACCCCTCTTTCTTGCCAGGGCCGCCCTTCCCAGCCCTGTTTCTCTCTGTTCTTGCAGACAGCAGGCTTTGCTCACCATCAACATCCAATTTCAGCTTTAAGCTTCCAGGTGCCGTCCACTTGACTGTGTCTCTGCCGTGAAGCAAAGCCTTTGCACACAGAAGGTCTTCAATGCTTGGTACCAGGTTTCCTTTAAGAGACGTCCGAGCTTGGCCTGGAGCTACACCTGAGGTGCCACAGCCCAGACGTTCACCAAAACTCTCAGCCAGGGGAAGAGACAAGTTGAGAGAGAGCCTGTGCTTTTTGACTTTGACAGAGGAACTGCCAAGGCGTGGTGGGACAAGGCACACAGCTTGGGGTGCTGCAATGGATGGCTACAGGCTTTTCAGGAGAGACGGGCTGGAAGGATCAGGAGTGCGGTTTCCTGAAAGTGAAGCCGTTAACTGGATGTATGGCGCAACTCCTTGGGGCAGGTGAAGAGTTTGGTGAGCCTTTGTGGGGGAGGGTGAGAGGAGAGGCCAGTAGCAGTGTCCTGTCATGGTGGGAGATAAGGAACCCACAGTCAGGATGAGGAAGAGGGTGTAGTCTTTCTGAAGGATCCCAGGGAAGCGTTTGGCTGTACGAGCCTGGGTCTCGCTGGGGACTGCCATGATACTGGCAGCTTCTGAAAGAGGAGCATAGCAGCATGTCCAGTCCAGGTGGTTTCTGGAGTGTCTTAGGACAACGTCTTAGCACAGCTGCCAGATGGGCCAACAAAAATAATGCCAACCTTGATGTGATACTTGCAATGCAGGAAGAGCTGGTCAGAGACGTGAAGATTGGCTGTCGTGACCCTGAAGTAGTGGGGTCCCAGCACTCCAGGGGAGTGAGGAAGCAGAACAGAAGACTGCAAACGCTGGACCTCAGAGGTCCTTTTGCCTTTGGCCTACGCTGAGGAGTTTTCGTGGGGATCCAATGGTCAGGAGCACTGAAGGTGGCGCAAAGCTCTGTACAGCTGGTCTTCAAGGACAGCATCCTCCAAGAAGAACACTGGCCTGTATCAAAACTCAGTTTGAAACCTGAAAGTAAATTCAGGGGAATCATAACGAGATTTCCAACTTCAGGAATTCTTACAGAAGAAAACAAAGATATTAGTTGGACACTGCTGTATTGAGTTAGAGTAGGGAGAGAGAGTTCCGAGATACTCTCTGTCTTTTTTGCCTCAGACTTCCCCAGCAAGGTCTCTCAGGGCTTTGTGCCTTGGGACAAGACTCTGGACAAGAACAGCCAATGGCGGATAGGAATGAAATCAGGATCTACTTGAGCAAACTCAACCACTACCAGTACATGGGAATGGACGGGGTACATCCAGAGGTGCTGGAAAGTAAGAGAATGTCACAGTGAGGCCACTCTCCCTCATCTTGGAAAGGTCCTGGAGACTGGCAGGACTCCCTGACATCTGGCAAAAAGTAAATACTGCATGCATCTTTCAAAAGGGTCCAGAGAAGGAGGTGGGGAGCTAAAGGCTGCTTAGCTTCCCTTTAGATGAGGAACATGTCCCAAAGCATGTTCTCTCGCACTGCATTTCTGGGTGCCTGAAAGAGACGGTGCCTGGATGAACTCAGGGAACATGTACACCGGTTACGGTTTGGCACTTGGAGGGCCATGGTGTTATGCCATTGTACGCCCCATAAAGATTTGGCCACCTCAAAAAAAAGGGACGATAGGAGGGAAGTGCTAGCAGGTGGGACCATTGCTTGACTGCAAAGAGATAAAGGCAGGATCTATCCAACGTATCCAACCTTCATTGCGCCCAGCCTCTTTTAGATAGGAGATATAGATGTGAAATATATTAAAATAAACATGTCCTCAGAACACAGTCTGGGATCTGTGCTTGACAGGAAAATGTGTTTTCTATTGGTCTAAGGCCATCCAGAATGGAAAGTGAACTTCAGGGCAGGGAATGGGGACGTGACATACAGCTGAGGCATGTCTTCTCTGTATTGAACTCTGCCTGCCTTTGATTTCCTTTGTTGGCCATTAGGAAACACCGTTCTGTGTCAGCTCGTTTTCAAGGTAAAGCGGGTGGGAACCGGTGCCAAGGAGTGGAAACACGCAGCTACGGACTGGAGTGGAGAAAGCTCAGGTTTGAACAGGCTGCTGTACGTCCTGGTTGCCAGATGAGAGACATGGTGAGATTGAGACAAAGCCTGTCCACGGAGTGTTTGCAATAAAGGGTCTTGCCTTAAAGGGTCTTGGGACTCCATTAGCAGAAATTCAGGATCAATATGAACTGGAGATTGCTGGCATCATTTCATGTGTAAGAAGAAAAAATAAACAACAAAATAAGAAGGAAGCAATCCTTCCTTATGGTTGTTTAGTAGTGAAATTTATTCATCTGAGAACTCTCTAATTAAGCACAGAAGAACTGAGGAATCCAGGAAGTCTATGCACAGACACTTGGCTGGTTATGGCATTTGGTATGGAAATGAGTCCTCTCCGGCCAAGATCCTGTAGACCCTCAAACACTGGGCAAGCCTCTAGAGAAGTAAAACTCAGCAGCAAAACCCCAAGATGGTGAGGGTGTTACCAGGCCCCGCTGGTGCCCATCACTGGAGACACCATGGAGGGAACAACCGGACAAGATTCCTGTCCCTGGGGACCGGTGAAGCAGAAAGTCAGAAGCACTGGTTATAGGTGGAAAATCAAATGTGGAGGTGGCTCTGAAAACCTTTGATGCATTTCATCAATGGGGACAGCCACGCCCTGTCCCCTGTCCCTTGGGGATTTGCCAGAGCCTGTGAGATTCCAACAGTTCACGCGCCTTCTTCCAAAGCCCTGATAATGTTCCCCTCGCACAGAAGATGCCTTAGCCCCCCGACTTGCTTGAACCTTCTGGTGGAAGTTCCAATATGAACTGGTGCCAAAGGCAGCCAAGTGGTGTGCTACATCTGACATTGCCAATGCATTCTTCTTTTTCAATCCCTTTGGCAGCAGGGTGCAGGCCACAGTTTGCTTTCACGTGGTGTCCAATGCACCTGGAATGCCCCCAGGGACAGGACAAGAGGTACTTGAACATAAGAAGTTCCATCTACACATGAGGAGGAACTTCTTGACTTTGAGGGTGGCAGAGCACTGGAACAGGCTGCCCGGAGACATGGTGGACTCTCCTTCTCTGGAGACATTCAAAACCCGCCTGGACGCATTCCTGTGCAACGTGCTCTAGATGAACCTGCTCTGGCAGGGGGGTTGAACTACGTGATCTCCAGAGGTCTCTTCCAACCCCTACCATTCTGTGATTCTGTAATCGACTATCCTACGGTTTGACATGGACTAATCCAAACTGCACTGGAACATCCTGATACCCCTGAACATGTACAATACATCGATGATCTCATCATGTGGGGCAACAAGGCAGAAGTGTTTGAGAAGGGAAAAAGAGCAATTGAGATTCTTCTGAAAGCTGGTTTTGCCATAAAAGAAGCAACGTCAAGGGACTTGCAGAGAAGATTCAGTTCTTGGGAATAAAATGGCAGGATGGATGCCGTCATGTCCCTATGGATGCGGTCAACAAGATTGCAACTATGTCTCCACCAGCTAAGAAGAAGGAAGCACAAGCTTTCTTAGGCCTTGTGGGATGCTGGAGAATGCATATTCCAGGTTATAATCAGCTTGTGAGCCCTCTCTATGGGGTAACCTGAAAGAAGATCTATTCTGAGTGCGGCCTTGAGCAACAGTAACCCTTTGAGCAGATCAAACAGGAGATAGCTCATGTGGTAGCTCTTGGGTCTGTCCAGACAGGACCAGCCATGCGTAATGGTCTCTACAGTGCAGCTGGGGCATGTGGTCTCACCTGGAGCCTCTGGCAGAAATCATCGGGAGAAACCTGAGGTCAACCTCTAGGCTTTGGAGATGAGGGTATTGAGGATCGGAAGCCCTCAACACCCCAACCGAAAAAGAGATCCTGACAGTGTATGAGGGGGTTTGAGCCACTTCAGAAGTTGTTGATAGGCAAGCACGGCTCCTCCTGGCACAGCACTTGCCTGTGCTACACTGGATATCCCCTCCACACATCACGCGACTGACGCTACATGGACTAAGCGGGTACTGCTGATCACACAGTGAGCTCGACCAGGGAAACCAAACCTCCAGCAATCCTTGAAGAGATTACGGACTGTCCAGAGGGCATAGATTTTGGAGCATCTCATGAGGAGGTGGCTCATGCCCAGGTGGCACCCTCATACAATGAGTTGTCATCTACTGATGAAAGGTGTGAAAGGCAGGGCCAGAAGGCTGGATGCCTCTCCCAAAGCTGGTATCAGGAGCACACCCAAGGAACTGTTCCATGAAAAGTCCTCATGGTGTTCTGGGGTTCTCCACAGACTCAGGGGGACAGGGTCAGAGTTGCAGGGGGATCTGTTAGGTTCCAAGGGCTGGACGAAGAGAGCTCCCTTCTTGGTGGCACATGTCCAAGCAGAGTGCAAATGGTCTTCGATTGTTCTTCCTGGTACTGTCCCGCTTGTGGTATGGCCGATGGCCACTGCTATCCTGGAGAGGAACTTGGGGTTGCCAGGAGAGCTCATGGCATCTCCCGGAAAAGTATGAGAGTCTGGGTGAGCAGTGAGTGGCACCTCATCAAATGAGTGACCATCCAAGGTGGAGTGTCCTTGAAGGAAAGGTGAACCTAAAGAGCCCGTGGGCTAACAAGGCCCCTGCAATGCCAGGAGCCAGCAGGCCAAAGGGACAAAAGACTAGACAATGGTTCAGCCCACTGTCCTAGAAACCCTGTGGGACCGATCTAGGGCAGCCCTTCCCTGCCCTTTGTGACACTAAAGACACCCCATTGTCCTGCCAAGCCCTGTCCTTGTCTACTGAGCAATCAGGGAAGATGGAAGGGGACTCAGCAGCAGTGATCCCTTTCTGGCTGGGGCTGCTCCCCACCTTGACCAGCATGGCGAGTGCAGGGTCACCCCATGGCCCCAGGGCACCACAGCCCCCTCCCTCTGCAGAGCAGCATCACCAGCTCAGGTCCCTGCAGGGAGCATGGGGTGGGAACCAGGAATGTCCAGCCAGGCCAGCCTGGACACACTCACCTGGGGAAAGGCTTTCTGGGGAGAAAGGGTGACCAGGGAGAAGAGCAAGGGAGCATTTCTGTGCCTGCAGGGAGGAATCCATGAGAAGAAGAAACCTCTTTCTGCAGGCACCCACTCTGGACAGGCTGCTCTGTGCCTGGAGCAGGACTCTTGTGCTGGCCTGGGGAGAGGGGCTGGCACTGAGGGGACACAGACCATCTGTGGCCCAGGCACTGCGGGAGGCCACCAAAACAGGAGGGCTGAGGGGGACAGAGCCCTGAGGGCTGCCAGGGTACTTTGCCAGGGAGATGTCTCCCCACCCTTGAGCACACCTGTCCCATGCGGTTCCAGCACGGTGGGGCCACTGGACCGTTAATGGGGCAGCAGGGCCCGCCTTCCCATTGCTCTCCAGTTTCCCCATCCCCTTACTCCTCGGTCAGTCACATCCCTCTAAACTCCCCAGGTGCTGCTTTGAGCTTCAGGCAGTTGGAAGAATGCCCTGGTCTTTCAGCAGGTTGATAATCTCTTCAGCCAAATCCTTCCATGTGTTTATATCTGTCATATCCCATCCATCTCTCTCCCATACTTGGAGTGAGGTTATCCCTTTGGATGGTGACCCTCACTGGAGGAGGTTCACCAGGTTGAAGAAGCCCATGTCCCTCATCGTCCCCACACAGGGCTTATGTGCTAAGCCCCAATCCTCAAAACTAAGAAATTCCAACTGAACTCAAGAAAAACAGGTTTTGGCATCAAGAACACACAACGCTGGCACGGGCTGCCCTGAGAGGCTGTGGAGTGTCCTGTCGTGGAGATACTAAAACCCAGCCTGGACATCTTCTTAAGGGACCTGCTCTGGATGAGTCCCTCTAGGGCAGCAGGAATGAACTAGACGATCTCCAAAGATCCCTTTCAATCTACATGATTCTGTGAGGACATGGCAGTCCAGCAACACCTAGGGTAGATGCTTGTGAGGTCCCTTCTGCCTGAGAACCCAACAGGCCAGCAGCAGGCCAAGGCCTGGCGTGTTGATTGTGAGGTCACCGCTGCTATAACGGCAGGAACCTGGTGGCAGGCCAACCCCCGGCTCAAGGCTGGGTTCGGTGCCTACGAGGTCATTTCTCCATGAGTACCTGACAGGCCAGCAGCAGGCATGGGGTGTGGATGTTGGTTATGAGGTCAGTGCTGCCACAATCTCTGATAGGCCAGAAGCAGGCAGATATTGATTTGGAGGTCACTTCTGCCTGAGTCCTTGATAGCCCCGCAGCAGGCAAATGGCCTGAATGCCAGTTGTGAGGGTGCTGCTGCCCGAGGACCTGAGAGACCATGAGCAAGCTCGTGGGTGTTTGAAGCCCTGTGTTCCAGAGCACCCCTTAGGCCAGCAGGTTGAAGACCAGGCTTGGTTCTTGTGAGGCCCCAAGTATGGGACATGCCAGCAGCATGCGTATGAATGCAACACACAGTATGGAACACGCCAGCACGTATGGAACACACCAGCAGCTAGAGGTCGCTTGTGGGATCACTGCTGCTTGGGCACATGATTATCCAGCAGCAGGCTCATGACTGGGGTCTGTGTTTGTGAAGTCATTTCCTTCTGAATACCTTTGTAGGCCAAAATGAGGCTTGTAGCTGTGTTTGGAGCCTGTGTGGTCTCTTCGTCTTGGAAACTTTCTGGACTCTAACATAGGTGGTGGGACATCCACACTAATGGTCCCAAGGCTTCTTCCAGCTTTTACTTTCTGAGCAGTGAAATGTCTTGGGATTTCTCTTCCATGGGTTGAGGTTTCTGGGCTCACTGGTAGGGCGTCCAACAAGATGCCTGGGCGTGAAGAGTGAAATATTTATTAATATATGCTGCGGTTGAGAGACGGGACGCTGCTTGATGCAAGCAAAATGTCAGTTTATTAGACGCGTCGGAAAGCCTTTTATACAGCTACTTAACAGTTACATAAATTCTATCATTTCTGATTGGCTTAGCTCTAAATGTTTCATTACAATAATCCCTCCTACTTGCGGTTTCGCTACATGCTAGAAGCTACAGTTTTGCTATGTGCTAGAAGCTACAGTGATAACTTGTTGCCTACTCCCTACTTCTTCAAGGTTATTTATCTCGGACCTGCAAGGCCAGCTGTTCCCTGACTCCTCAGAGTTATTTCTCCCAGATCTGCAAGGCTGGCATGCCCTCAAGTTTCTTCATACTTGTACTTTTCCGCTAGCCGCCCCGACATCTCCCCCTTTTTTGTTTCTTTAAAGGCAGAACTGAGGCACGGGTTTAAAGGTCATCATACTCAGTGAGCTGGACAGAACTAACACTACCGTAAATCTTTGG
Organism: Chroicocephalus ridibundus; assembly: GCF_963924245.1. Taxonomy (NCBI): domain Eukaryota; kingdom Metazoa; phylum Chordata; class Aves; order Charadriiformes; family Laridae; genus Chroicocephalus; species Chroicocephalus ridibundus. Next base: position 2,343,250 of record NC_086308.1, read on the forward strand.
AATATCGCCGTTTTGAATAAACCATGTATGTCGAACAACTTTAGTCGCCAAAGACCTGACACAGGAAAGAGCGCAGCTTAGAATCGAAAGGCCTACCAATATAATAACTAATATGAGTACAGCAGATTGTACCAGGCTCCTAAGCCAGCCCTTTAGCCCAAACCAATCACCCAAAGCACCCAATCCGAAGAAGTCCATATCAGATTGCACCTTTTGTGAATGCGCGAGGAGTTGTGTAATTTGCTTATGTAGCGAAGAAGAGTGGTCCTCTAAGTCCATGCAGCACATTCCGTCAAAGTCCTCACAGCCATGTCCGTGGGCTAGTAGCAAGAAGTCAATAGCGGCTCTGTTTTGCAGGACTGTGTGTTGTACCGTGGACAAGTCTTCAGCCATCTCAGATAGTATGCGGCTGGTAGCATTTGCTTGCTTAACAACCCAACAGGCAATTGCATCTAAGTCTCTTTGGGCTCTCACTGCTGCCACCCCAGGGGTAAATAGCGAGGCGAAAAAACCTCCCAGCAATTCCATAGCTTAACATTATCGTCGCAAGTATTATCTAATGCTTGTGTTGTGTTACGAGTAAAACGTAACCGCTGTTTTGGGCTTGGATGATAGTGAGGAGTGCCAAGACTAAGCTGTCCAATAGTACACGGGCCTCCTCTAGGGTTGGAAGGGATCCCAGACCAAGCTCTATTTCCGCAAATAAAAAAGAACCCCAAGGGGAGCCGCCTAGGGAGCATGGTACCGGGGGCTGAGTGAGTGGCGTCTCGAGCAATGCTCAAACACCATTGTTGTTGCCAGAGGGTAGCATTACCAATAGGTGAGATGACGGTCGGTGCAGAATCCTTTACTAAGCGCCCCTCTTTTTGGGCCCCGACCATGACCTAAGGCCAATAAACAAACAGTGAGAAGCATTAAGAGAATCTACTAAGTCAATTTCCTGCGGCTCGGGCCCTATTGGCAATTTATCATCCCAATTATCGTGTTTTTCAAAAAGGTCCTTAAGATTTTTCCATGAAAAAGGAAACCTTCCAGAAATACTGTACTGCTTCCGTAAGGTTGTCATAGAGTTATTAAACAGTAAAAAGGTCGAGTTATTCAGTGGTACCCCTACTAAGCAGGTGATGAAGGGCGAGCTGGGCGTAGCAAGACTGGCACAAAAGCTAGTTGTATTGAGCGACCTGGCCAGAGTAACCCAGACATTTTGCCGGGGGTCAAAAAGGTGAGGGTGATACCCTGGCAAAGGATTGGCATGTGTCCAGGCTGCACATATACAAAAAAGTGTTAACAGGATCATAATGTTTGACGGACTCTTCCCCCCACCCACTTTTTTTTTTTTTTTTTTTTTTTGCAATGCTAAATTCTTACAATGCTAATTTCATATATTAGGCAACTGTCACACCATCTATTGGCCAATGTTAACCGTCGCTACCATCTCTTACCACAGCGATAGCAGTCACATAAAACCCAAGGGTCACAATTACCACAGGCGACGCAATGAATATGTTCTACTGGCGTCTCTGCTCTATTGTCCATAAGAGCACTGCATCAGTCCTCCGAATGTTCTCCGGTATGCTGTTCAGGGGAATGATCTAGCTGTGGATTGGTGTTGTGGCCATCCAATTGTGGTAGGGGTTCACGGAAAGGTCTCACGCTCTTCGCTGGGATCCACCTGGGGCCTCGTTCTGTGGAAACTCAAGCATAGCCTCTGCCCCATGTGACAAGGGGGTATGGCCCCAAGACCTTACCTGTCTCAGGGTCGCGGATCAGGACTGGAGCTTTTACGCTGCCTTCGAAAGAAGTGTTTGTGTTAAAGTGGCGAACGATCGGAGGGTTGTTATCTATTAAAGAACAATTTAAAAAGTTAAAAACATACAGGGCTTTCTGTAGACGTTCTTCAGGGGTGGCTGTCCCTACTCCCCCTTTCTGTTGCTGCAACAAGCGCTTTGAAGACTGAGAGCGTTCAATCAGGGACTGGCCCGTAGGGCAACGCGGGATCCCAGTGATGTGAGTGATCCCCCAAGAGATAAAAAAGGTTTTAAGTGCAGCCGAGATATAAGCAGGGCCATTGTCTGTTTTGATTTGTGCAGGGATGCCTAAGGTAGCAAAAGCACGCAGCAGATGCCTGCAAACATCTTTCGCCGCCTCCCCCACATGGCAGGAGGCAAATAGAGCGCCTGAAAGGGTGTCAATAGAGGAATGGACGTATTTTAATCTCCCAAATTCTGGATGGTGTGTGACATCCGTCTGCCATAATTGCAGGCTTTGTAAGCCTCTGGGATTAACCCCACCTGGTGCCGTAGGAAAAGAATGTTTTTGACAATCAGGGCAGACAGCGATAATGTTCGCCGCTTGCTGAGAAGTGACGCCAAACTGATGTTTGAGGCCCCCTGCATTCTGATGGAAAAAGGAATGACTAAGCTTAGCTTGCGCAATACGGTCAGGTAAAACTTGTACCGTCAGAGTGAGCATATCGGCCCGTCGATTGCCCTCTGCAATAAACCCAGGTAAAGAGGTGTGCGATCTAACATGTAAAACAAAATAGGGATGTGTTCGAGAGGTTAAAAGGAAAACAAGTTCCTGCAACAAAGCAAACAAATCAGCATGCGAAGTATGACGCAGCACCGAGGCCTCTGCCCGTTCGACAACGCCTGCAACATAAGCAGAATCAGTAATAAGATTCAGTGGTGTAGACCACTTACGAAAAGCTCGAACAACAGCGGCAAGCTCTACGATTTGAGGGGACCCGGAGACTGTCTCAACGTCCGACTCCCATTGTTGAGAGCGGTCATCCCACCAGACAATCACCGACTTGTGTGTTTTTCCAGACCCATCGGTGAACACAGTAAGGCCTTGGAGGGGCTGGTGACATCTCTTTGGTATGGATATTAAGTTAAAATGAGCATGTAGAAGCTTGTGGGACGGAGGATGTGAGGTTAGTTGACCCGAATAATCTGTTAAGGCAAACACGAAAGCATCAGACTGTTGGAATAACCATTGTAGGTACATATTAGTTACAGGTAAACAGATAGAAGCAAAGTCCATCCCTGACAGGGCAAGCAAGCGCTGCCGTGCTTTAATTATCAAGGAAGCAAACATTTCATGTTGCGTCCAAATTGTTTTAGTGGGCTGGTTGGGTAAAAAGACCCACTCAATGATTAATAAGGGATCAGGATTGTTAGGGTCCCATTGAAAAATCAAAGCATATGGCTGACGTGCAGGGTTCAAAATAATTAAATTGAAGGGCAATTCAGGCGCACAGCGGTGTGCTTGCCGTGAGGCAATGGCTTCCGCTACTTTTTGTAACGAGGCAGCAGCTTCAGGACCCAGTCGACGAGGGGAGCGTAAATCGGAATCTCCCTTGAGGAGTTCAAACAAAGGGCTTAAGTCTGAATTGGAGATTCCTAGCAAGGGTCGGACCCAAGTAATGGTCCCTAATAATTTTTGAACATCGTGCAAATTTTTAATGTCCGCCTGTATATGCACAGGTTGGGGAACTATCGTCTGGGTCCTGATGCGCCAACCCAAGTAGGTCCAAGGGGGCATTTTCTGGACTTTTTCGGGCGCAATACAGAGGCCTGCCGAATTGACAGTGGCCGTGACAAGGGCTACGGCCTTTTCCATGAGCTCAAGGTGAGGCGCAGCCATCAAGATATCATCCATATAATGATATAACAGAACTTGAGGCAACGCAACCCTGACAGGGCTAAGTACCTTAGCGACATACCATTGACAAATTGTCGGGCTATTTTTCATTCCCTGTGGCAGTACAACCCACTGATATCGTTGCACAGGAGCTTGCATATTGACACTTGGGACTGAAAAAGCAAATTTGGCACCGTCGTCAGGGTGTAGTGGAATATTAAAAAAGCAATCCTTAAGGTCAATAACGGTGAGATGCCAATTGCGGGGGATCATAGTTGGAGAAGGGAGCCCTGGCTGCAGAGCTCCCATATCTACCATAGCATCATTGATTTTTCTGAGATCATGGAGCAGGCGCCACTTGCCAGATTGCTTCTTAATAACAAAGACAGGTGAATTCCAAGGACTAGTAGTAGGTACTATATGTCCTTTTGCTAATTGTTCCGTAACCAGTTCTTGGAGAGCGCGAAGCTTTTCGAGTGGTAGGGGCCATTGATCTACCCAAATGGGCGTCTGCGTTTTCCAAGTCAGTTTCAGGGTGTCGCGCACCTCAATGGCCCCCCCTAAAAATGCGACTGAATGGAAGTTCCCCCTTGTGACAGCACATCACGTCCCCATAAGACCATAGGAACAGGCAGCACAAAAGGCTTGACGGAAGCTACTCGTCCTTCTGGGCCTTTGATTTGGATCAATTCCGAGGATTGGTGGCTTCTACCAACTCCTCCGATTCCGGCTAGCGCCTGAGGCACAGCTGCCAAAGGCCACTGTGGAGGCCACTTCGCCTGTGAAATTACGGTAACATCGGCCCCTGTGTCAATAATCCCATTCAGGATTCCTTGCTGAGTGCCGTGAATAAGAGTACACTGACAAAGTGGTCGCTTCTGGGAAATGGACTGTACCCAGAGAATCTGTGGATCCCCAGTAGATCCAAAACCTCCTTGTCTTTGCTGCGGAGGTGGGTGAAGCGAAAGAAAGCTTGCGTTCTGCGGGATCAATAGTAATTGTGCAATGCGGCTTCCTTTGGGTACTGTGCAAGGGGGAAATGGGGCCCAGGCCATGATTTTAATTTCCCCAATGGTATCCGCATCAATTACTCCAGGCAATACAAAAAGTCCGGCTAAGGTAACCGATGATCTCCCTAATAGTAGCCCTTGTGTTTTCGGGGGTAAAGGACCTGAAACATTAGTTGCTAATAAATGAACAGAGGAATCAAGCAACGTTACTGCGTGTGAGGTTGCCAGGTCCAATCCGGCGCTACCAGCTGTTGCTGGGCGAAGACTTGTGGCGAGGTCACACCCATCTGCATGGCTCGATTCACCGGCGACGATACTTGTGTCTGTGCGCGTCACTGACCCGCGCTCCGCAAGCGGTTTCCCTGTATCGGCTGCCCTTGCAAATTATACTTAGAACGACATTGATTAGCATAATGACGCCCCTTCCTGCATCGGGGACAGATCCCAGGGGCTTGGGCTTTAGCCCCCCCATTAGAAGCGGGACAATTTCGTTTGATACGGCCTGGTTTACCACAACCGTAGCAATTTCCTGCCCCAGACATGCCTCTCATAGCTACGAAAGCAGCTGCCATCGCTTCAAATTTATGGTCCACAGTACCAATACGATTACAAGCCTCTACCATTTCAACCAAAGTCGGAGCTGGGTTAGGGAGAGATTTAAGTAATTTTTTACAGTCGGCGTTAGCATTTTCAACTGCTAATTTTAATAGCAAAATCTCTCGAGCTTCGGTATTATGTATTTGGCGCTCTAAAGCTTGCTTAAGTCTACCAATGAATTGCATGTACGGCTCCCGAGGTTCCTGCGTAATAGAGGTGAATGCCTTTTGAGGTTTACTGGAATCGGGTATTTTGAGTAAAGCCTTTTTTGCTTCTTCGCAGATCGCTTCCAGGGCCTCTCGTGGACAATCTCGAGCCTGTGCCGCTGGATCAGAGTGCTGACCCGTACCCGTAAGGTGCTCCATGGTCAGTGCGGCAAGAGCAGCATTATGACCCACGTCGCTGGTGAGGAGAGTTTGAAGGCCCCCCCTCCAACGCGACTCCCAGAGGGAATACTGGGAAGGGGTTAATAACAATTGCGCTAGCGATTTTAAATCATGGGGAGTCATAACATACGTATCAAAGACAGAAGACAGCAGGCTCGCAAAATATGGGGAAGAGAGCCCGTGTTCTGTGACGGTACGGCGCAGCTCTTTAATCACCGGGAAGGACAAAGCCTCCCACTGCAATCCCCGGCCTTGATAAATAACAGGGGTGACTATCGTTCGCGCTATTTCCAAGTCACCTTCTTTTAAAGCTTGACGTTTAATATTCGCCCACGTATCATGAGGGTTAGGGGGGTACAAGTCAGGCTCTTTATCAGGATCAACGGGCCCCGGGTCAAGCGGATCTTCCTCAGGAGGGTAGCCTGCAGCACAGACCTTTAAGGGTCCGGGCGACTTAGCGTGTCGCGGAGATAGCGGAGGGGGAAGCAAAGGCTGAGCTGATGAAGGTTCCCCCTTAGTATCTGGAGAGTCTTTATGGCCCCTTTCCTGTGCCTTAATAGCCTCAAAGATATTTCTCCACCACAGAAGCAAACGCTGAGCCTCGGCATTCCCTGACATCGCCACGTCCCACAACTTTACCCCCACATCGTCCCAAAGTTCCCGGGTAAAAATACTAGAGGCCGTAACAGTGGGGATCTTCATTTGTACCCACTTAAGCGTAATCTTTAAGTCCTGCCCGGAAATATCTTTTTTATGTTTCCGGAGGAGCGTTTTCATAACCTCATATACGTCTCTCTCTGCGGGGGACATCTGATTCCCCATGTTTCCCACAGCTCACCTCTTAAATCCAGAGGGATTCCTGGCCAGTTCCTGCTTCCTTTCAGCAGCTCATTCAATGTTGCGTGGGACTCGCAGCAAGCCGCTCAGCTAGGCGGTTCGCCACCCCATCACGTCGGGGTCACCAATTTGCCGCGATTGAGAGACGGGATGCTGCTTGATGCAAGCAAAATGTCAGTTTATTAGACGCGTCGGAAAGCCTTTTATACAGCTACTTAACAGTTACACAAATTACACAAATTCTATCATTTCTGATTGGCTTAGCTCTAAATATTTCATTACAATAATCCCTCCTACTTGTGGTTTCGCTACATGCTAGAAGCTACTGTTTTGCTGTATGCTAGAAGCTACAGTGATAACTTGTTGCCTACTCCCTACTTCTTCAAGGTTATTTATCTCGGACCTGCAAGGCCAGCTGTTCCCTGACTCCTCAGAGTTATTTCTCCCAGATCTGCAAGGCTGGCATGCCCTCGAGTTTCTTGCATACTTGTACTTTTCCGCTGGCCGCCCCGACAGGTCACCTGAGGGAGTGGGGTTTGAGTGCATTTAGGGGACTTTGGCCAATATGTTGTGGGGCCAAGTGGGCTATGTCCAGCCGCAGGTCGTACACCTACCCCACTCTGTGTTCACCGAGGGGGAGCCTGGGGGCTGTATTTGCAGTTTGTGTGTGTGTGCGCGCGCGTGTGCGTGTGTCCCAGTTTGCTCCCCACCGCAAAGTGTCCCTCCCATCCCCTCAGTTTCTCCCAACACCACACCATAATCCAGGAGGAGGAGGTGCTGCGTCTTCCCCCTCCCCAACACCCTTCAGGCCACTGCAGGGTCACTTGGGCTGCGGGGAGGGGATGTGATGGCAGGCGGACCCACAGCAAGCATCACCCTCCCCCATCCTCCCCCACCCCACCACCATCCCTGCGGCCTCAGCCTCACCTCCTCATCACCGTCGGGCGGACGCCGGTGGCGATGGCAGCCAGAAGCCCCAGGGCCCATGGCTGCTGTCCAGTGGCATGGCCAGGGCATCCTGACTCTCTGGGACACGGTGGCTCCCTTGGAGATGGGGGTTTCCGGAAGACAGGGGCCGCTGAGGGGAGGGAGGGCTGGGAGGGGGGGAAGAGGGGCCTCGGGCCTGGGCCGGGGGCTGCTGGGCCTCGGGGCAGGCCCCACGGGCGCCACGGCGAAGCTGGGCCTGGCCACCAGCGGAGCCCGCCTTCTTCCCCCCTCGGTCTCCGCCCTCGTAGGTCGGGAGTGCTGTCAGTCTCCTCCCCTGAGGCGCTACCGCCGCTGATTGGCCACAGGGGGGCAGGCTGCTGGGCTGCAGTGCCCGCCCTTCATGTCTGATTGGCCATCTGGGCTGTCACTCTGCCCTGGTTTCAGGCCTACCCTCCCCTGCGGGGATGCTCTCTCTTATTGGCTGCCTGAGGCGTCGTTCCCCTCCCACACACCAGGGCCCGCCCTGCCCTGTGGGGATGTTTCCTCTGATTGGCTGCCTGCTTCCAGTCAATCACATGCCTTGCCCTGCCTCCCCTGAGGCCATTGGCTGTCCCGGGCCGCTGCCTCCCCTCCTGGGCGGGTGCTGCCAGGCGACCGGCTCCGCCTTCAGGGGTTGGACCTGTGGGCCCTGAGGACAGGCCGTGGGGCATGGAAGGCGGGTGGGGTCCCTCAGCGTGAGGATTTCGGCCGAGGACAGGAGGCTTTGGGCACGCAAAGGGTGGGCTAGATGCACCCAGTGGCGCTTTGGACCCTGAAAACGAGGGGGACCGACCTCTTGGTTCCGGCCTGAGCGGGCTTTGGTGGTCAGGAACTTTGGTGCCGCAAGACACCACCTCTCCTGTCCGGAGGGAGCAGCGTGAGGGGTGGAGCCCGAAGGCATGGGCCGAATGGGCTCCGTGGGCGTTTTGTGGACTTTTTATGGGCGTCTAACAGGGGTGCTCCGTCGACTGAGGGAGTGCTGCCTGTGCATTCTGTCAAAAGGGTGGGAAGGGGAGCGGTGGCTCCTGAGGATGCACTGGGTGGTGCGGGACCTGGGCCTGACGTTCGTGGTGTGGAGTGAGGGGTGGGGAAAGGACTGCCGTGGTTTGACGCCGGCCGGTAACTGAGCAGCAGACAGGCGCTCCCTCACTGCCCCCAGCGGGACGGGGGAGAGAATCGGAGGGGTGAAAAGTGAGACAGCTGGTGGGTTGAGGGAAAAACCCTTTAATGATTGGAGAACAGGGTAGTAACAGTAACAATAAATTGTGATGACCAAGGAAATAACACAGAGAGAGAACTAAACCCCGAGACAGACAAGCGATGCAAAGGAAAGCACTTGCTCACCACTGACCAACCGATGCCCGAGCAGCAGCCCCCCACCAGCCTCCCCCCACGTTTGTCACTGAGCACGACGTCATACGGCACGGAACGTCCCTTTGGTCAGCTGGGGTCATCACTATATCATATATCATAGGGCTGCACTGCTCGGCCATAATGAAAACATCCCTGTGTGATCAACACTGTTTCCATCACGAATCCAAAACATCGCCCCATAGGAGCTAGTAGGAAGAAAATTAACTCCATCCCAGCCAACGCCCGCATAGCTCCGCGGAACAAGAGAGGATTTTGATGCTGGGAGAAATGACGACTCGCCAGCTTTGCGGAGCTTGGATGCCTTTGCGTGCCCTGAGATGTCTCAGGAGGGGCAGGTTGGGCTAAAGCTTCTCTCCTCCTCCTCCCCTCCGGGCTTTGTGGTCTAGGGGCGCAGCTGGGGCTTTGTTGCCAGGACAGCCTGGGTCCGCGGGTGCTGTCCTGCAGGCAGCAGCAGAGGCCAGGAGGGACGCTGTCTGCTCGGCCCGCTCAGGGTAGTCCCCATGGGAAGGACACCATGGGACGGGGCTTGTTATTCCAGCTTTATTAAAAACAAAGAATTATTCAAATCTATGGCCCTTTTCCAGAGGATTCTTTCAGTTCTCCATGGCTCAGCCGAGACAGCAGCACAGCCACCGCAGGCTCCATCCTCGTGTTCTCACGCGTTTTGTCAGTTTGAAGACGGTCTGAGCTGCCAGGGAGCTGACCAAGCGCTCCGTGTCTCTCCTCAAGGGCAAGAGGGCTGCAAGAGAAGGAAGGCGAGCAGACATGAACCCCCACTGCCTGCAGAGACCTCCTCCATCCCGACCGTGCCACCCCACTCATCTCTTTCCCTGGCCAGGAGGAGCAGGTGAGACAAAGAGACCAGCTGGAAGCTGTTGCTCAGGAATGCCCCATGTGGCCCGGACGTGTTCCTCTTGCCCCTGAAGCAGTTCCCTGGAGCAGGCTTAGGCATGGCAGCACCCTGCCCAGGCTCTGTCCCCTGCCCCACCAGCCCAGCACTGCCCCTACTCACCGTTGCAGACATTCCACACCTTGGTCTGACTTAGGTTCCTCAGGTGCTGCACGGCAAGCCCTAGGCACAGAATTCGTGTCAGAGCTCTGCTCCCCAGCACACGCCCGGCAGCACGGCCCCTGGCCCTGCCAGCTCGGGGCTGCACGCCCTCCTGCCCCTCAGCAGGGCTGAGCCCAGGGAATGGCAGCACCCAAGGGCAGTGGGACTGAGCAAGGCTCCCAGCGAGCCCACCTGTGTGGTGGGCCCTGCAGAGGGCAGCCAGGGCTCTGGCACCGCAGGGCTGCCCCTCACTGCCAGTGCAGCGGTGGGGACAGGGGCCTGGCTGCCAAAAGAGTGACCCCGGGGGACGTGGCTCACCAATGAACCTGACAGCCACCTCTCGCAAGGTGGCCTGAGCGTTGCGCAGGTACTGCAGGCTCTGAAACAGATAGTCTTCCGCCCTGCTCCTGTCATGCACTAACTGGAGAGAGAACAAGGGAACGGGGCTGGCACAGACCCTCAGCAGCCATCTGGACCAGCCCCTCCTACCAGCACCCCCCTTTCCTCCCGGCGCTTCCCGTCTCCCAGACAGGAGCCCTGTGGGGCTGAGGTCCAGAGGGAGCTGCAGGCGGAGGGGGCCGGAGGACGGCGAGACTCCTCTGTCCCACTGCCAGGACCCAGATGGGCCGGGGTCTCCTTCAGCACCCCGGGGGCAGGGAGGGGAGAGGGGCCTGGAGAAGAGCCCTTGGGGGCTCCGTGCTTGAGGGCAGGGAAGGAGAATGCAGCTGCAGGCCGCGTGCTCCAGGCGGGAGCAGAGGCAGGGTTGCACAGCGCAGCCCACGGGCACCTGGAGCAGCCCTTGTCCACCCGGCCCTGGGGCTTGGGCCTTGTCCTCACCAAGGACTCTCCGATCAGGTGCGTCTGGTTTGTCTTGGCCAGGTGGCTGAGCTTCCTCCACCCCAGGAACTCGGCACAGGCGAGGAGGGTGTCCCTAGAGGCCTGCAGAGAAGCAGAGACTGGGAGATGGCACCAGAGCCCAGGGAAGGAGAGCTGGCATCCTCCTCCTCTTGTCCAGGCTGCGAGCCTTTCCCAGCCCCTTATGGGAAGAGGCAGCGGGGGACCGAGGTTGAACTGGGTTCAGTGCCCAGGGCAGGGACACGGGGCAGCCACCACCTCAGGTGTCTCATGCTGCCGGCCAGCAGAAGAGAGATCCTCACGAGCTGCTGAGCTGCCGCCAGGGCTGGGGGCAAAGTGAAGGGCAAAGGAGCTGCGGGCCCTGGGCTGTAGGCAGGGAGGGCAGCAGTGCCAGAGACAGCGGGGCAGGACCGGGCCAGCAGCACCTCCCACGGGCATCCCCCGGCAGGACGCTTGGCTGCCCAGCTGGGGCTGTCCCAGCTCCTTCACGGCCAGGCCCAGGGTGGGCAGAGCTTTGATGCGGGGATGCAGGGCCAGTCCGCTGCTGGACTGCGCTGTCAGCACACCCTTCCCCGTGACACTGGTCGCTGGTCACTGTACCTGTGCCACGCTCTCGATCTCGTCGCTCATGTGGAGGAAGAGCGGGAGCAGGACCCTCTGCACTCTCTTCTTCATCTTTTTCTTGTTTATCCCCACCACGGCCTTCATCACATCTTTGAAGAGGCTGATGGAGAGCTCCCGCACCTGGCTGGACTCCTGGCAGGGAGGAGCACAGGGGGACTTCATCAACAGCCGCTCCCTGCCCACGGTGAGCAAGGGCGTTAGCGTGGCTGATGTGAGGGGAGATGCTCTGGGCTCAGATCCCGAACACAGGAGCTGTGGGCCTGCTGTGCAGCTGAGGCTGAGTGGCCCCAGAGCCCTGAAAGGCCAGGCAAGAGGGGCGAGGAGGGCAGCCCTGCCCGAGCGCTGCCCACCGGGCTGGGCTGAGGGACAGCTGTCTGTGCAGAGCGCCCATCTGTAGGGCTGAGGTGCCCGCGGCAGCCTTACATCATCAAAGAGGGGTGGGAGCTTCTCCGCCAGCTGCACAGCAATGAGGCTGGCCTCCTCAGTCTTCGCGTCACCCATCATGCTCCTGAGGAACACCAGGGCCTTCATCTTGGCATCAGCGTTGGCATCCTGCAGGTTCTCCATGATGTCTGGCAGCAGGACCTGCATTTTTGTTGCCTGTATGAAACACACAGTTTCCTTAGGATGAAGTGGTGAAAGGCCACCCTGGCAAAAATGCACTGGTTGCTAAGCACCAGCCTCCCGTGCTGCTTCCAAGCAGGTGTCACAGGAGTCACTGCGGCAGCCTCCTGGCCGGCAGTGGCCACTGATGGCATGCAGGGAGAGCAGGAGGAAGGGAAGGGATTGCGGGAGAGCAGCATCCCCTTACTCAGCCATGCCCTTTACCGACCAGGCGGAAGGGGCAGATGGACTGGTAACCCTCTGTGCCTGGAGGGCTCCGCCGGCACCCACCAGCCCCCTCCGTAGCAGGGAGGGTGACTGGACCTGACACCCCACCTCCTGACTCCCAGCCAAGGCCAAGCCACCGCATCACCCACTGCCCCAGGCCCCAGCTGCCAACGTGGCTCCGCTTGGCTACACCTTGCTCACCATCTTAGGTTTTTTCGAAAGCGTGATGAGGACACTGAGCACCAGCGAGAGCATCACTGAGCTTGGACGCCTCAGGTACCTCTGGGCTCTGTACAGGGCAGCAAACTCCTCGGCATCAATGTCAGTGTAGAGCAGCAGCTAAAACGAAGACAGCGGTTAGAGAGCAGCAGAGCCTGCGGGGCTCCCTCCGCCACGCTGGCATGAAGGCGGCGTGACCCGCCAGCGGTGGCAACCATCTCCTCTCCCCAGACCTGAAGCCCCCTCAGGCTGTGCAGAGGCCATGCCTCCGCCCCAGGCCCAGCGCCTGGCCTGGCTCTGGCTTCTGCCCCTTTCTCTGCCCCAGGTTTGTGGGCTGCAGAGCAGGGCGGGGGGAAGCAGAGAGCTGCCCAGGCAGGAGCAGGCTTTGTGTTTGTGCACCGGGGCCAAAAGGGCCCAGGGCAGCCCCAAGAGTCTGGCAGGGGGTCTGGCTGGTGCTGGGCAAGGCCCTGCTGGCCCTAAGGGGCTGTGTCCCTCTGTACGGGGGGAGGTGGCCATTTGGAGGCAGACAGGAGGGGAGGGCTCCGTGCCCGTTTCCCTGGGGAGGCAGGCGCAGCCCTGAGGATGAGCGTGGTCACTCACAGCCAAGGGATAGATGCAGGCGTCCTCTGTGGCACAGCTGAACACCTTGCGCACCCGCTGGTCCTGGAGCACGCTGAGCAGCTCCGTCAAGACGCTCCACAAAATCCAAGGCACGGAGATCATCACCTCCCACATGGCCAGGGCAGTGCTGCAGACCCAGAGCGCTGGGTCAGCAGGGCTGCCTCGGCCACTGCACCATGCCTGGGCCAGCCTCTCCGGGCCCTGGCTGTGCTGCAGCCCTGGCCCTTTCGCTTGGGGTGTGCAGGGGCCCTGACCGGGCAGGCGGGAGGGGGCTGCGGTGGTGTTCCCCCTGGGGCTGGGAGGAGCGTGGTGGTGGGGCTCTGGCTTGGCCAGCTCTGGCTGCTGCAGGCCTGGTGACCCACTGGTTCTGGGAGGCGTGGTGGGATGGAGGGCCCTGCTCCTCAGCGATGTCTTGCAACATTCCTTGGGTCTGGCAGCCAGAGAGTCCCCGCGTCCCTCTCCCCGCAGGGCGCAAGCCCTCAAGGCTGTCTGGGCTAGTACCTGTCACAGGTTGGCGAGATCTTCAACAGGCTCCTGACCACTTCTCTGGGGCACCACTCGGTCATTCGGAGGAGAAGGGAGTCCAGGCTGTGCCGGGCTGGCTCCGTGCAGATGCACTCCACGTTTTTGTGGATGTACCTCATGAACTTTGGCACCTGGAGAGGACACGGGTGAGGATGGTGCGGCCAGTGGAGTGCAGCCATTTCTCCAGCTGCGACTGAAAGTGCTGCCCTTCCCATCCCTCTCTGTTGCCTTGAAACGGCTTCAGGTGCCCGAGAGAGCTGGCTTAGGGAAGGAGGGAAGAGCAAGGCCTGTCAGGGCTCACGGGCAGGGCAGTCCAGCCACAGGGCACTTACGTCCGTCAGCCAGTAGCCAGGGTCTAGCACGACCATGTCCAGGATGTTGCTGCCCATCTGCCTGTCAGAGATGTCATCTGCTGTCAAGGCCTCGATCGCAATGAGGACAATGTCTGTCACCTGAGAAGGCTCAAGGTGTAGTCCGAACACCTACGGGAGGAAGGAAGGGAGGGAAGCCATGTCATGCCAAGCACCCTGCTGGTGCTGCTAGACTGAGCACCCGAGGAGCTCTGGCGACAGATGCCCTGCAGTGCTGTCGGCAGTGCCCGCAGGAAAGGTGGCAGCAGGGGCTGCAGTCTCTGCAGGGCAGAGCGTGAGAGCAGAGGGTCCCCAGGGCGAGGGAGGAGGCTTGGGCTCATGGGCATAGTGTGCTGGCCCGAGAGAGAACCGGGGCTCGCTGCTGCTGAGGAGGGCTGGAGCTGCTGCTGGGACACTGGAGTGCCGCCCTCACATAGTCCCTGCGCGGGGACAGCAGGAACCCTCTCACCGGGGACAGGGAGGCCACGCGAGACACGCTGATTGTGGGTCCCTTTGCTCACACAAGCCTCCTGCTGGTGACACGGACAAGAGTCCCAGGAAGGGGGCAGCTTGTTACCGTGGTCGACTCGCTGCTGTCAAGCGAAGAAAGCGAGCAGCTGCCCTCGGAATCCCATCCTGGTTCGAGCTCTGGATGCTCTGGATTCTCCTCTGGCAGCGTCTCGCCTACAAGGAGGGGAAACAGAGAAGAGTCAGCAGGACACAGCACCTTTGCCAACAAGCTTCCCAAAGGGTGAAAAGAGCGAGCAGGAGGAGGCTGTGGTGGGGAGGGCTCCCAGCCCTGAGCGTCCCTGGCATGCAAGCACCGCTTTGCCCCCTGCCCGTGGGACCCCTGTTGCAGGTGTGCCGCGGAAACGGGTTTCCGGCATCGAGGCGGTCGCGCCTGCTGGCCCTGCCAGTCCCGGAGGGGCTCCTCACTCACCCATCTGCAGCGGCTGGACCATGGTCACCGCGTAGGGCTCCGCTGGAGACCTGGTCTCCCGGGGAGCCGCCACCTCCTCCCAGGCCACCCTGGGGCTGCTGGGGGGTCTCTCCGCCATCCTGCCAAATGGAGGAAAGCGTGGGGGAGAGGGGAGGGCAGCTTAAGGGGAACACCTCAGTGCCGCGGGGCTACTGGGGGTGGCGGGGAAAGACGTGGGCTTGCGCTTGGAGTCTCCTCGCCAGCTCTGCACTCCCGCCCTGTCCCGTCGCTGTCCTGCCGGACACTGCAGGGCCGCGGCCACGCTGGGTTTCTATGGTGCTGTGGGGTGTCACGCAGTGATGTCACAAAGGGCCCCAATGAGACCCGCTGCCCGGGTCAGGAGGGGCAGGGCGCCTACTTTTGCGGGGGGGCAGGGAGCCAGCTGGCCCATGGCTCCTCTCATCTGCCCTCATGTCCCCTCAGGACCTTTCTGTATTCTCCGGCTCGTCCCAGAGCCGTGTGCTCACACAGCCCGGCGTGGCCCCAGGACCTCCCTGGGAGATCCCTGCTTCTCCCCATCCGTGTAGTGCTCTCTTCACATCTCTACAGTTTCTGGCCTCTCACAATGACATCCTTTCCCCGACTCCGATAACCTCGTTCTGTACCAGGAAGCAAAAGATGTTTACGCCTGCTCCTCTCCTCCCATCGCTGGTTGGGGATACAGTTGGTGATGGGACTCTTACAGTGTGTGTCGCTCACCAGATGCTGTCAGAACAGGAGATGAGAAAGGAATATCCTCTCTCTTTTCTACGCTGGCTTAAAATCTTTAATCAATGCCTTCACCTACAGCCTAAGAGAGAGAGAGCTTGAGGAGTCATGCAGAAAACTAGTTGGCCTGGGGTGAAACTGGGGAGACCATACCGGTAAAACCTACCGGGCAAAAGACTGGAAAATAGACCGTCAGGATAAAAGGGGAAAAGAGGGCGTCCTGGTTCCGGTGGGGACAGGGTTAATTCTCCCCAGGCTCCGGCAGGGACACAGGTATTCCATCCCACGTGAGCCATGCCCGGTCTGTAGCCAGGAGCTGCCGGGGGAGGGGGCAGGAAGTCGCCTCTTGGGAGCGGGCTGGGGCGCCCTGGGTCCGGTCGGTGAGCGCTGGTTCCATAATCGTGTTTGTACATTCCTGTGTCCGCGTTGCTGTTGTTGTTTTCTTGTTCCCTTTGCTGTTCTGTTAAACTGCCTTTGTCTCAACCCATGAGCTTTGCCTTTGTCTTCCGACTCCTCCCCGTGGTGGGGGGAGTTCGAGAGAGCGGCAGGTGGTTCTTTGTTGCCGTCTGAGGCCAAGCCACGACAGAGGGACTAGAAGGTTCAGCTGAAAATAGCTGGGGATGCCTGGGGGTGCCAGTCCAGCAGCCCTGTACCTGCCAGCGCAGCAGGACGAGAGACCTGTTGCCCTGCCTGCACTGCCTGGCTTTGACCGGCTCCTGGAGTCAGGCAGACCTGGAGCGCTCCCCAACATCAGCAAAGCGGCACCCTGGAGAGGACAGAGGAGGGATCAAACCTCGCCAGCCAACAGTTCTGTCGCTGTCTGAGGCCAAACCACGACACACGTCATCTGCATCTCTTTTCCTCGTCTGTTTTCCGCCGGCCCGAAAACAGGATCTTTGGTTGTCTCAGCTCTAGCAAAAGCAAAGGATTTGGAAAAATGATACAAACAAGTTTCAGAGAAAGCAGGAGAGCGGAAGAGGCAGAAACGGTGCTGTGTCTCGCTGACCTGGCATTTCAAAGGAACTTTCAAGGATTTTTTTCTTTTTTCTTTGCAATCGCTGCCAGGCACAAGTGAAAAAACAAAGACCTGCGCTTTCAGTAGAACTGAAAACAACAAGGCTCTTGAGTCTCATTACTCTTTTTTCCAGCACCCATTTGTTTGGGGGTTTTGTTTTAAAACCTCAGTGAGCTCTGATGTGGGCATAGCAAACCGTCCCCTCCTCATCTTTAGAAAGAATGTTACATTGAAGGAAAACTGTTTGTATAAGCTCTAAATGACATGTTTCCACTGTCAAAGGTTGTAACAGTTTTTAACTTCTTCGCCATCCTCGTCTTCTTTCCCTTGCCTTTCTTCTGATGGCACTATGACTGCCGTACCTCAACATAGTACTCACGCAAATCGTATGTGGGACAGTAACGGAAGATTGGTGAGGAGGACTGCAAATACGCTCAAGTGACTCGCACCTGGGGTGTCGGAAAACACATGTATCACACTAATCGTCATTTAGTCTTGCGTGCTTGACAAGCAGAACATCTGCACTTAGATAACATAGGCCTGTGATGGACTCGGAGGCCCCTTATCGACCACACTTGAGATTCCTGCCTTGCTGTCAGAAAAAATGAAAGCACCGTGGAAAACTTCGCCTGCTTCAATCCCTGAAAAACAGGGGAGAACAGCAGGTGTGGACTCTCTCTCTTTCTCTCTCTCATTAGCAAGGACTCTCTCGTTAAAACCACTCTCTAGCAAGGACTCCCTCTTGTGGGAGGAAGAGGAGGTGAGAAGGAAAAGGAGGAGCAGAGGGAGGAACAGGAGGAACAAGAAATGAACAGGAGGAGGAGTTGTAGGAGGAAGAGGGAGAACGAGAAGAGGCACATAAGGAATAGGAACAGCAGGCATTAGAGGAAAAACAGGAAGAGGAGGACATGGAAAAGGAGGAACAGGAAAAAGATCAGAAGAAACAGAAGAAGAAAGAACAGAAAAAGGAAGTGGATGAACAGGAGGAACAGGACAAAGAGGAGGAGGAGGAGGAGACATCCCCCATGTCTGTGGGAGAACACAGGTCACTGCCGCGATTGAGAGACGGGACGCTGCTTGATGCAAGCAAAATGTCAGTTTATTAGACGCGTCGGAAAGCCTTTTATACAGCTACTTAACAGCTACACAAATTACACAAATTCTATCATTTCTGATTGGCTTAGCTCTAAATATTTCATTACAATAATCCCTCCTACTTGCGGTTTCGCTACATGCTAGAAGCTATGGTTTTGCTATGTGCTAGAAGCTACAGTGATAACTTGTTGCCTACTCCCTACTTCTTCAAGGTTATTTATCTCGGACCTGCAAGGCCAGCTGTTCCCTGACTCCTCAGAGTTATTTCTCCCAGATCTGCAAGGCTGGCATGCCCTCAAGTTTCTTCATACTTGTACTTTTCCGCTAGCCGCCCCGACATCTCCCCCTTTTTTGTTTCTTTAAAGGCAGAACTGAGGCACGGGTTTAAAGGTCATCATACTCAGTGAGCTGGACAGAACTAACACTACCGTAAATCTTCGGAATATCGCCGTTTTGAATAAACCATGTATGTCGAACAACTTTAGTCGCCAAAGACCTGACACAGGAAAGAGCGCAGCTTAGAATCGAAAGGCCTACCAATATAATAACTAATATGAGTACAGCAGATTGTACCAGGCTCCTAAGCCAGCCCTTTAGCCCAAACCAATCACCCAAAGCACCCAATCCGAAGAAGTCCATATCAGATTGCACCTTTTGTGAATGCGCGAGGAGTTGTGTAATTTGCTTATGTAGCGAAGAAGAGTGGTCCTCTAAGTCCATGCAGCACATTCCGTCAAAGTCCTCACAGCCATGTCCGTGGGCTAGTAGCAAGAAGTCAATAGCGGCTCTGTTTTGCAGGACTGCGTGTTGTACCGTGGACAAGTCTTCAGCCATCTCAGATAGTATGCGGCTGGTAGCATTTGCTTGCTTAACAACCCAACAGGCAATTGCATCTAAGTCTCTTTGGGCTCTCACTGCTGCCACCCCAGGGGTAAATAGCGAGGCGAAAAAACCTCCCAGCAATTCCATAGCTTAACATTATCGTCGCAAGTATTATCTAATGCTTGTGTTGTGTCACGAGTAAAACGTAACCGCTGTTTTGGGCTTGGATGATAGTGAGGAGTGCCAAGACTAAGCTGTCCAATAGTACACGGGCCTCCTCTAGGGTTGGAAGGGATCCCAGACCAAGCTCTATTTCCGCAAATAAAAAAGAACCCCAAGGGGAGCCGCCTAGGGAGCATGGTACCGGGGGCTGAGTGAGTGGCGTCTCGAGCAATGCTCAAACACCATTGTTGTTGCCAGAGGGTAGCATTACCAATAGGTGAGATGACGGTCGGTGCAGAATCCTTTACTAAGCGCCCCTCTTTTTGGGCCCTGACCATGACCTAAGGCCAATAAACAAACAGTGAGAAGCATTAAGAGAATCTACTAAGTCAATTTCCTGCGGCTCGGGCCCTATTGGCAATTTATCATCCCAATTATCGTGTTTTTCAAAAAGGTCCTTAAGATTTTTCCATGAAAAAGGAAACCTTCCAGAAATACTGTACTGCTTCCGTAAGGTTGTCATAGAGTTATTAAACAGTAAAAAGGTCGAGTTATTCAGTGGTACCCCTACTAAGCAGGTGATGAAGGGCGAGCTGGGCGTAGCAAGACTGGCACAAAAGCTAGTTGTATTGAGCGACCTGGCCAGAGTAACCCAGACATTTTGCCGGGGGTCAAAAAGGTGAGGGTGATACCCTGGCAAAGGATTGGCATGTGTCCAGGCTGCACATATACAAAAAAGTGTTAACAGGATCATAATGTTTGACGGACTCTTCCCCCCACCCCCTTTTTTTTTTTTTTTTTTTTTTGCAATGCTAAATTCTTACAATGCTAATTTCATATATTAGGCAACTGTCACACCATCTATTGGCCAATGTTAACCGTCGCTACCATCTCTTACCACAGCGATAGCAGTCACATAAAACCCAAGGGTCACAATTACCACAGGCGACGCAATGAATATGTTCTACTGGCGTCTCTGCTCTATTGTCCATAAGAGCACTGCATCAGTCCTCCGAATGTTCTCCGGTATGCTGTTCAGGGGAATGATCTAGCTGTGGATTGGTGTTGTGGCCATCCGATTGTGGTAGGGGTTCACGGAAAGGTCTCACGCTCTTTGCTGGGATCCACCTGGGGCCTCGTTCTGTGGAAACTCAAGCATAGCCTCTGCCCCATGTGACAAGGGGGTATGGCCCCAAGACCTTACCTGTCTCAGGGTCGCGGATCAGGACTGGAGCTTTTACGCTGCCTTCGAAAGAAGTGTTTGTGTTAAAGTGGCGAACGATCGGAGGGTTGTTATCTATTAAAGAACAATTTAAAAAGTTAAAAACATACAGGGCTTTCTGTAGACGTTCTTCAGGGGTGGCTGTCCCTACTCCCCCTTTCTGTTGCTGCAACAAGCGCTTTGAAGACTGAGAGCGTTCAATCAGGGACTGGCCCGTAGGGCAACGCGGGATCCCAGTGATGTGAGTGATCCCCCAAGAGATAAAAAAGGTTTTAAGTGCAGCCGAGATATAAGCAGGGCCATTGTCTGTTTTGATTTGTGCAGGGATGCCTAAGGTAGCAAAAGCACGCAGCAGATGCCTGCAAACATCTTTCGTCGCCTCCCCCACATGGCAGGAGGCAAATAGAGCGCCTGAAAGGGTGTCAATAGAGGAATGGACGTATTTTAATCTCCCAAATTCTGGATGGTGTGTGACATCCGTCTGCCATAATTGCAGGCTTTGTAAGCCTCTGGGATTAACCCCACCTGGTGCCGTAGAAAAAGAATGTTTTTGACAATCAGGGCAGACAGCGATAATGTTCGCCGCTTGCTGAGAAGTGACGCCAAACTGTTGTTTGAGGCCCCCTGCATTCTGATGGAAAAAGGAATGACTAAGCTTAGCTTGCGCAATACGGTCAGGTAAAACTTGTACCGTCAGAGTGAGCATATCGGCCCGTCGATTGCCCTCTGCAATAAACCCAGGTAAAGAGGTGTGCGATCTAACATGTAAAACAAAATAGGGATGTGTTCGAGAGGTTAAAAGGAAAACAAGTTCCTGCAACAAAGCAAACAAATCAGCATGCGAAGTATGACGCAGCACCGAGGCCTCTGCCCGTTCGACAACGCCTGCAACATAAGCAGAATCAGTAATAAGATTCAGTGGTGTAGACCACTTACGAAAAGCTCGAACAACAGCGGCAAGCTCTACGATTTGAGGGGACCCGGAGACTGTCTCAACGTCCGACTCCCATTGTTGAGAGCGGTCATCCCACCAGACAATCACCGACTTGTGTGTTTTTCCAGACCCATCGGTGAACACAGTAAGGCCTTGGAGGGGCTGGTGACATCTCTTTGGTATGGATATTAAGTTAAAATGAGCATGTAGAAGCTTGTGGGACGGAGGATGTGAGGTTAGTTGACCCGAATAATCTGTTAAGGCAAACACGAAAGCATCAGACTGTTGGAATAACCATTGTAGGTACATATTAGTTACAGGTAAACAGATAGAAGCAAAGTCCATCCCTGACAGGGCAAGCAAGCGCTGCCGTGCTTTAATTATCAAGGAAGCAAACATTTCATGTTGCGTCCAAATTGTTTTAGTGGGCTGGTTGGGTAAAAAGACCCACTCAATGATTAATAAGGGATCAGGATTGTTAGGGTCCCATTGAAAAATCAAAGCATATGGCTGACGTGCAGGGTTCAAAATAATTAAATTGAAGGGCAATTCAGGCGCACAGCGGTGTGCTTGCCGTGAGGCAATGGCTTCCGCTACTTTTTGTAACGAGGCAGCAGCTTCAGGACCCAGTCGACGAGGGGAGCGTAAATCGGAATCTCCCTTGAGGAGTTCAAACAAAGGGCTTAAGTCTGAATTGGAGATTCCTAGCAAGGGTCGGACCCAAGTAATGGTCCCTAATAATTTTTGAACATCGTGCAAATTTTTAATGTCCGCCTGTATATGCACAGGTTGGGGAACTATCGTCTGGGTCCTGATGCGCCAACCCAAGTAGGTCCAAGGGGGCATTTTCTGGACTTTTTCGGGCGCAATACAGAGGCCTGCCGAATTGACAGTGGCCGTGACAAGGGCTACGGCCTTTTCCATGAGCTCAAGGTGAGGCGCAGCCATCAAGATATCATCCATATAATGATATAACAGAACTTGAGGCAACGCAACCCTGACAGGGCTAAGTACCTTAGCGACATACCATTGACAAATTGTCGGGCTATTTTTCATTCCCTGTGGCAGTACAACCCACTGATATCGTTGCACAGGAGCTTGCATATTGACACTTGGGACTGAAAAAGCAAATTTGGCACCGTCGTCAGGGTGTAGTGGAATATTAAAAAAGCAATCCTTAAGGTCAATAACGGTGAGATGCCAATTGCGGGGGATCATAGTTGGAGAAGGGAGCCCTGGCTGCAGAGCTCCCATATCTACCATAGCATCATTGATTTTTCTGAGATCATGGAGCAGGCGCCACTTGCCAGATTGCTTCTTAATAACAAAGACAGGTGAATTCCAAGGACTAGTAGTAGGTACTATATGTCCTTTTGCTAATTGTTCCGTAACCAGTTCTTGGAGAGCGCGAAGCTTTTCGAGTGGTAGGGGCCATTGATCTACCCAAATGGGCGTCTGCGTTTTCCAAGTCAGTTTCAGGGTGTCGCGCACCTCAATGGCCCCCCCTAAAAATGCGACTGAATGGAAGTTCCCCCTTGTGACAGCACATCACGTCCCCATAAGACCATAGGAACAGGCAGCACAAAAGGCTTGACGGAAGCTACTCGTCCTTCTGGGCCTTTGATTTGGATCAATTCCGAGGATTGGTGGCTTCTACCAACTCCTCCGATTCCGGCTAGCGCCTGAGGCACAGCTGCCAAAGGCCACTGTGGAGGCCACTTCGCCTGTGAAATTACGGTAACATCGGCCCCTGTGTCAATAATCCCATTCAGGATTCCTTGCTGAGTGCCGTGAATAAGAGTACACTGACAAAGTGGTTGCTTCTGGGAAATGGACTGTACCCAGAGAATCTGTGGATCCCCAGTAGATCCAAAACCTCCTTGTCTTTGCTGCGGAGGTGGGTGAAGCGAAAGAGAGCTTGCGTTCTGCGGGATCAATAGTAATTGTGCAATGCGGCTTCCTTTGGGTACTGTGCAAGGGGGAAATGGGGCCCAGGCCATGATTTTAATTTCCCCAATGGTATCCGCATCAATTACTCCAGGCAATACAAAAAGTCCGGCTAAGGTAACCGATGATCTCCCTAATAGTAGCCCTTGTGTTTTCGGGGGTAAAGGACCTGAAACATTAGTTGCTAATAAATGAACAGAGGAATCAAGCAACGTTACTGCGTGTGAGGTTGCCAGGTCCAATCCGGCGCTACCAGCTGTTGCTGGGCGAAGACTTGTGGCGAGGTCACACCCATCTGCATGGCTCGATTCACCGGTGACGATACTTGTGTCTGTGCGCGTCACTGCCCCGCGCTCCGCAAGCGGTTTCCCTGTATCGGCTGCCCTTGCAAATTATACTTAGAACGACATTGATTAGCATAATGACGCCCCTTCCTGCATCGGGGACAGATCCCAGGGACTTGGGCTTTAGCCCCCCCATTAGAAGCGGGACAATTTCGTTTGATACGGCCTGGTTTACCACAACCGTAGCAATTTCCTGCCCCAGACATGCCTCTCATAGCTACGAAAGCAGCTGCCATCGCTTCAAATTTATGGTCCACAGTACCAATACGATTACAAGCCTCTACCATTTCAACCAAAGTCGGAGCTGGGTTAGGGAGAGATTTAAGTAATTTTTTACAGTCGGCGTTAGCATTTTCAACTGCTAATTTTAATAGCAAAATCTCTCGAGCTTCGGTATTATGTATTTGGCGCTCTAAAGCTTGCTTAAGTCTACCAATGAATTGCATGTACGGCTCCCGAGGTTCCTGCGTAATAGAGGTGAATGCCTTTTGAGGTTTACGGGAATCGGGTATTTTGAGTAAAGCCTTTTTTGCTTCTTCGCAGATCGCTTCCAGGGCCTCTCGTGGACAATCTCGAGCCTGTGCCGCTGGATCAGAGTGCTGACCCGTACCCGTAAGGTGCTCCATGGTCAGTGCGGCAAGAGCAGCATTATGACCCACGTCGCTGGTGAGGAGAGTTTGAAGGCCCCCCCTCCAACGCGACTCCCAGAGGGAATACTGGGAAGGGGTTAATAACAATTGCGCTAGCGATTTTAAATCATGGGGAGTCATAACATACGTATCAAAGACAGAAGACAGCAGGCTCGCAAAATATGGGGAAGAGAGCCCGTGTTCTGTGACGGTACGGCGCAGCTCTTTAATCACCGGGAAGGACAAAGCCTCCCACTGCAATCCCCGGCCTTGATAAATAACAGGGGCGACTATCGTTCGCGCTATTTCCAAGTCACCTTCTTTTAAAGCTTGACGTTTAATATTCGCCCACGTATCATGAGGGTTAGGGGGGTACAAGTCAGGCTCTTTATCAGGATCAACGGGTCCCGGGTCAAGCGGATCTTCCTCAGGAGGGTAGCCTGCAGCACAGACCTTTAAGGGTCCGGGCGACTTAGCGTGTCGCGGAGATAGCGGAGGGGGAAGCAAAGGCTGAGCTGATGAAGGTTCCCCCTTAGTATCTGGAGAGTCTTTATGGCCCCTTTCCTGCGCCTTAATAGCCTCAAAGATATTTCTCCACCACGGAAGCAAACGCTGAGCCTCGGCATTCCCTGACGTCGCCGCGTCCCACAACTTTACCCCCACATCGTCCCAAAGTTCCCGGGTAAAAATACTAGAGGCCGTAACAGTGGGGATCTTCATTTGTACCCACTTAAGCGTAATCTTTAAGTCCTGCCCGGAAATATCTTTTTTATGTTTCCGGAGGAGCGTTTTCATAACCTCATATACGTCTCTCTCTGCGGGGGACATCTGATTCCCCATGTTTCCCACAGCTCACCTCTTAAATCCAGAGGGATTCCTGGCCAGTTCCTGCTTCCTTTCAGCAGCTCATTCAATGTTGCGTGGGACTCGCAGCAAGCCGCTCAGCTAGGCGGTTCACCACCCCATCACGTCGGGGTCACCAATTTGCCGCGATTGAGAGACGGGATGCTGCTTGATGCAAGCAAAATGTCAGTTTATTAGACGCGTCGGAAAGCCTTTTATACAGCTACTTAACAGTTACACAAATTACACAAATTCTATCATTTCTGATTGGCTTAGCTCTAAATATTTCATTACAATAATCCCTCCTACTTGTGGTTTCGCTACATGCTAGAAGCTACTGTTTTGCTGTATGCTAGAAGCTACAGTGATAACTTGTTGCCTACTCCCTACTTCTTCAAGGTTATTTATCTCGGACCTGCAAGGCCAGCTGTTCCCTGACTCCTCAGAGTTATTTCTCCCAGATCTGCAAGGCTGGCATGCCCTCGAGTTTCTTGCATACTTGTACTTTTCCGCTGGCCGCCCCGACAGGTCACCTGAGGGAGTGGGGTTTGAGTGCATTTAGGGGACTTTGGCCAATATGTTGTGGGGCCAAGTGGGCTATGTCCAGCCGCAGGTCGTACACCTACCCCACTCTGTGTTCACCGAGGGGGAGCCTGGGGGCTGTATTTGCAGTTTGTGTGTGTGTGCGCGCGCGTGTGCGTGTGTCCCAGTTTGCTCCCCACCGCAAAGTGTCCCTCCCATCCCCTCAGTTTCTCCCAACACCACACCATAATCCAGGAGGAGGAGGTGCTGCGTCTTCCCCCTCCCCAACACCCTTCAGGCCACTGCAGGGTCACTTGGGCTGCGGGGAGGGGATGTGATGGCGGGCGGACCCACAGCAAGCATCACCCTCCCCCATCCTCCCCCACCCCACCACCATCCCTGCGGCCTCAGCCTCACCTCCTCATCACCGTCGGGCGGACGCCGGTGGCGATGGCAGCCAGAAGCCCCAGGGCCCATGGCTGCTGTCCAGTGGCATGGCCAGGGCATCCTGACTCTCTGGGACACGGTGGCTCCCTTGGAGATGGGGGTTTCCGGAAGACAGGGGCCGCTGAGGGGAGGGAGGGCTGGGAGGGGGGGAAGAGGGGCCTCGGGCCTGGGCCGGGGGCTGCTGGGCCTCGGGGCAGGCCCCACGGGCGCCACGGCGAAGCTGGGCCTGGCCACCAGCGGAGCCCGCCTTCTTCCCCCCTCGGTCTCCGCCCTCGTAGGTCGGGAGTGCTGTCAGTCTCCTCCCCTGAGGCGCTACCGCCGCTGATTGGCCACAGGGGGGCAGGCTGCTGGGCTGCAGTGCCCGCCCTTCATGTCTGATTGGCCATCTGGGCTGTCACTCTGCCCTGGTTTCAGGCCTACCCTCCCCTGCGGGGATGCTCTCTCTTATTGGCTGCCTGAGGCGTCGCTCCCCTCCCACACACCAGGGCCCGCCCTGCCCTGTGGGGATGTTTCCTCTGATTGGCTGCCTGCTTCCAGTCAATCACATGCCTTGCCCTGCCTCCCCTGAGGCCATTGGCTGTCCCGGGCCGCTGCCTCCCCTCCTGGGCGGGTGCTGCCAGGCGACCGGCTCCGCCTTCAGGGGTTGGACCTGTGGGCCCTGAGGACAGGCCGTGGGGCATGGAAGGCGGGTGGGGTCCCTCAGCGTGAGGATTTCGGCCGAGGACAGGAGGCTTTGGGCACGCAAAGGGTGGGCTAGATGCACCCAGTGGCGCTTTGGACCCTGAAAACGAGGGGGACCGACCTCTTGGTTCCGGCCTGAGCGGGCTTTGGTGGTCAGGAACTTTGGTGCCGCAAGACACCACCTCTCCTGTCCGGAGGGAGCAGCGTGAGGGGTGGAGCCCGAAGGCATGGGCCGAATGGGCTCCGTGGGCGTTTTGTGGACTTTTTATGGGCGTCTAACAGGGGTGCTCCGTCGACTGAGGGAGTGCTGCCTGTGCATTCTGTCAAAAGGGTGGGAAGGGGAGCGGTGGCTCCTGAGGATGCACTGGGTGGTGCGGGACCTGGGCCTGACGTTCGTGGTGTGGAGTGAGGGGTGGGGAAAGGACTGCCGTGGTTTGACGCCGGCCGGTAACTGAGCAGCAGACAGGCGCTCCCTCACTGCCCCCAGCGGGACGGGGGAGAGAATCGGAGGGGTGAAAAGTGAGACAGCTGGTGGGTTGAGGGAAAAACCCTTTAATGATTGGAGAACAGGGTAGTAACAGTAACAATAAATTGTGATGACCAAGGAAATAACACAGAGAGAGAACTAAACCCCGAGACAGACAAGCGATGCAAAGGAAAGCACTTGCTCACCACTGACCAACCGATGTCCGAGCAGCAGCCCCCCACCAGCCTCCCCCCACGTTTGTCACTGAGCACGACGTCATACGGCACGGAACGTCCCTTTGGTCAGCTGGGGTCATCACTATATCATATATCATAGGGCTGCACTGCTCGGCCATAATGAAAACATCCCTGTGTGATCAACACTGTTTCCATCACGAATCCAAAACATCGCCCCATAGGAGCTAGTAGGAAGAAAATTAACTCCATCCCAGCCAACGCCCGCATAGCTCCGCGGAACAAGAGAGGATTTTGATGCTGGGAGAAATGACGACTCGCCAGCTTTGCGGAGCTTGGATGCCTTTGCGTGCCCTGAGATGTCTCAGGAGGGGCAGGTTGGGCTAAAGCTTCTCTCCTCCTCCTCCCCTCCGGGCTTTGTGGTCTAGGGGCGCAGCTGGGGCTTTGTTGCCAGGACAGCCTGGGTCCGCGGGTGCTGTCCTGCAGGCAGCAGCAGAGGCCAGGAGGGACGCTGTCTGCTCGGCCCGCTCAGGGTAGTCCCCATGGGAAGGACACCATGGGACGGGGCTTGTTATTCCAGCTTTATTAAAAACAAAGAATTATTCAAATCTATGGCCCTTTTCCAGAGGATTCTTTCAGTTCTCCATGGCTCAGCCGAGACAGCAGCACAGCCACCGCAGGCTCCATCCTCGTGTTCTCACGCGTTTTGTCAGTTTGAAGACGGTCTGAGCTGCCAGGGAGCTGACCAAGCGCTCCGTGTCTCTCCTCAAGGGCAAGAGGGCTGCAAGAGAAGGAAGGCGAGCAGACATGAACCCCCACTGCCTGCAGAGACCTCCTCCATCCCGACCGTGCCACCCCACTCATCTCTTTCCCTGGCCAGGAGGAGCAGGTGAGACAAAGAGACCAGCTGGAAGCTGTTGCTCAGGAATGCCCCATGTGGCCCGGACGTGTTCCTCTTGCCCCTGAAGCAGTTCCCTGGAGCAGGCTTAGGCATGGCAGCACCCTGCCCAGGCTCTGTCCCCTGCCCCACCAGCCCAGCACTGCCCCTACTCACCGTTGCAGACATTCCACACCTTGGTCTGACTTAGGTTCCTCAGGTGCTGCACGGCAAGCCCTAGGCACAGAATTCGTGTCAGAGCTCTGCTCCCCAGCACACGCCCGGCAGCACGGCCCCTGGCCCTGCCAGCTCGGGGCTGCACGCCCTCCTGCCCCTCAGCAGGGCTGAGCCCAGGGAATGGCAGCACCCAAGGGCAGTGGGACTGAGCAAGGCTCCCAGCGAGCCCACCTGTGTGGTGGGCCCTGCAGAGGGCAGCCAGGGCTCTGGCACCGCAGGGCTGCCCCTCACTGCCAGTGCAGCGGTGGGGACAGGGGCCTGGCTGCCAAAAGAGTGACCCCGGGGGACGTGGCTCACCAATGAACCTGACAGCCACCTCTCGCAAGGTGGCCTGAGCGTTGCGCAGGTACTGCAGGCTCTGAAACAGATAGTCTTCCGCCCTGCTCCTGTCATGCACTAACTGGAGAGAGAACAAGGGAACGGGGCTGGCACAGACCCTCAGCAGCCATCTGGACCAGCCCCTCCTACCAGCACCCCCCTTTCCTCCCGGCGCTTCCCGTCTCCCAGACAGGAGCCCTGTGGGGCTGAGGTCCAGAGGGAGCTGCAGGCGGAGGGGGCCGGAGGACGGCGAGACTCCTCTGTCCCA
The DNA here is from genome assembly GCF_963924245.1 of Chroicocephalus ridibundus. Lineage (NCBI taxonomy): Eukaryota > Metazoa > Chordata > Aves > Charadriiformes > Laridae > Chroicocephalus > Chroicocephalus ridibundus. The sequence continues at coordinate 2,371,851 of NC_086308.1, forward strand.
CTGCCAGGACCCAGATGGGCCGGGGTCTCCTTCAGCACCCCGGGGGCAGGGAGGGGAGAGGGGCCTGGAGAAGAGCCCTTGGGGGCTCCGTGCTTGAGGGCAGGGAAGGAGAATGCAGCTGCAGGCCGCGTGCTCCAGGCGGGAGCAGAGGCAGGGTTGCACAGCGCAGCCCACGGGCACCTGGAGCAGCCCTTGTCCACCCGGCCCTGGGGCTTGGGCCTTGTCCTCACCAAGGACTCTCCGATCAGGTGCGTCTGGTTTGTCTTGGCCAGGTGGCTGAGCTTCCTCCACCCCAGGAACTCGGCACAGGCGAGGAGGGTGTCCCTAGAGGCCTGCAGAGAAGCAGAGACTGGGAGATGGCACCAGAGCCCAGGGAAGGAGAGCTGGCATCCTCCTCCTCTTGTCCAGGCTGCGAGCCTTTCCCAGCCCCTTATGGGAAGAGGCAGCGGGGGACCGAGGTTGAACTGGGTTCAGTGCCCAGGGCAGGGACACGGGGCAGCCACCACCTCAGGTGTCTCATGCTGCCGGCCAGCAGAAGAGAGATCCTCACGAGCTGCTGAGCTGCCGCCAGGGCTGGGGGCAAAGTGAAGGGCAAAGGAGCTGCGGGCCCTGGGCTGTAGGCAGGGAGGGCAGCAGTGCCAGAGACAGCGGGGCAGGACCGGGCCAGCAGCACCTCCCACGGGCATCCCCCGGCAGGACGCTTGGCTGCCCAGCTGGGGCTGTCCCAGCTCCTTCACGGCCAGGCCCAGGGTGGGCAGAGCTTTGATGCGGGGATGCAGGGCCAGTCCGCTGCTGGACTGCGCTGTCAGCACACCCTTCCCCGTGACACTGGTCGCTGGTCACTGTACCTGTGCCACGCTCTCGATCTCGTCGCTCATGTGGAGGAAGAGCGGGAGCAGGACCCTCTGCACTCTCTTCTTCATCTTTTTCTTGTTTATCCCCACCACGGCCTTCATCACATCTTTGAAGAGGCTGATGGAGAGCTCCCGCACCTGGCTGGACTCCTGGCAGGGAGGAGCACAGGGGGACTTCATCAACAGCCGCTCCCTGCCCACGGTGAGCAAGGGCGTTAGCGTGGCTGATGTGAGGGGAGATGCTCTGGGCTCAGATCCCGAACACAGGAGCTGTGGGCCTGCTGTGCAGCTGAGGCTGAGTGGCCCCAGAGCCCTGAAAGGCCAGGCAAGAGGGGCGAGGAGGGCAGCCCTGCCCGAGCGCTGCCCACCGGGCTGGGCTGAGGGACAGCTGTCTGTGCAGAGCGCCCATCTGTAGGGCTGAGGTGCCCGCGGCAGCCTTACATCATCAAAGAGGGGTGGGAGCTTCTCCGCCAGCTGCACAGCAATGAGGCTGGCCTCCTCAGTCTTCGCGTCACCCATCATGCTCCTGAGGAACACCAGGGCCTTCATCTTGGCATCAGCGTTGGCATCCTGCAGGTTCTCCATGATGTCTGGCAGCAGGACCTGCATTTTTGTTGCCTGTATGAAACACACAGTTTCCTTAGGATGAAGTGGTGAAAGGCCACCCTGGCAAAAATGCACTGGTTGCTAAGCACCAGCCTCCCGTGCTGCTTCCAAGCAGGTGTCACAGGAGTCACTGCGGCAGCCTCCTGGCCGGCAGTGGCCACTGATGGCATGCAGGGAGAGCAGGAGGAAGGGAAGGGATTGCGGGAGAGCAGCATCCCCTTACTCAGCCATGCCCTTTACCGACCAGGCGGAAGGGGCAGATGGACTGGTAACCCTCTGTGCCTGGAGGGCTCCGCCGGCACCCACCAGCCCCCTCCGTAGCAGGGAGGGTGACTGGACCTGACACCCCACCTCCTGACTCCCAGCCAAGGCCAAGCCACCGCATCACCCACTGCCCCAGGCCCCAGCTGCCAACGTGGCTCCGCTTGGCTACACCTTGCTCACCATCTTAGGTTTTTTCGAAAGCGTGATGAGGACACTGAGCACCAGCGAGAGCATCACTGAGCTTGGACGCCTCAGGTACCTCTGGGCTCTGTACAGGGCAGCAAACTCCTCGGCATCAATGTCAGTGTAGAGCAGCAGCTAAAACGAAGACAGCGGTTAGAGAGCAGCAGAGCCTGCGGGGCTCCCTCCGCCACGCTGGCACGAAGGCGGCGTGACCCGCCAGCGGTGGCAACCATCTCCTCTCCCCAGACCTGAAGCCCCCTCAGGCTGTGCAGAGGCCATGCCTCCGCCCCAGGCCCAGCGCCTGGCCTGGCTCTGGCTTCTGCCCCTTTCTCTGCCCCAGGTTTGTGGGCTGCAGAGCAGGGCGGGGGGAAGCAGAGAGCTGCCCAGGCAGGAGCAGGCTTTGTGTTTGTGCACCGGGGCCAAAAGGGCCCAGGGCAGCCCCAAGAGTCTGGCAGGGGGTCTGGCTGGTGCTGGGCAAGGCCCTGCTGGCCCTAAGGGGCTGTGTCCCTCTGTACGGGGGGAGGTGGCCATTTGGAGGCAGACAGGAGGGGAGGGCTCCGTGCCCGTTTCCCTGGGGAGGCAGGCGCAGCCCTGAGGATGAGCGTGGTCACTCACAGCCAAGGGATAGATGCAGGCGTCCTCTGTGGCACAGCTGAACACCTTGCGCACCCGCTGGTCCTGGAGCACGCTGAGCAGCTCCGTCAAGACGCTCCACAAAATCCAAGGCACGGAGATCATCACCTCCCACATGGCCAGGGCAGCGCTGCAGACCCAGAGCGCTGGGTCAGCAGGGCTGCCTCGGCCACTGCACCATGCCTGGGCCAGCCTCTCCGGGCCCTGGCTGTGCTGCAGCCCTGGCCCTTTCGCTTGGGGTGTGCAGGGGCCCTGACCGGGCAGGCGGGAGGGGGCTGCGGTGGTGTTCCCCCTGGGGCTGGGAGGAGCGTGGTGGTGGGGCTCTGGCTTGGCCAGCTCTGGCTGCTGCAGGCCTGGTGACCCACTGGTTCTGGGAGGCGTGGTGGGATGGAGGGCCCTGCTCCTCAGCGATGTCTTGCAACATTCCTTGGGTCTGGCAGCCAGAGAGTCCCCGCGTCCCTCTCCCCGCAGGGCGCAAGCCCTCAAGGCTGTCTGGGCTAGTACCTGTCACAGGTTGGCGAGATCTTCAACAGGCTCCTGACCACTTCTCTGGGGCACCACTCGGTCATTCGGAGGAGAAGGGAGTCCAGGCTGTGCCGGGCTGGCTCCGTGCAGATGCACTCCACGTTTTTGTGGATGTACCTCATGAACTTTGGCACCTGGAGAGGACACGGGTGAGGATGGTGCGGCCAGTGGAGTGCAGCCATTTCTCCAGCTGCGACTGAAAGTGCTGCCCTTCCCATCCCTCTCTGTTGCCTTGAAACGGCTTCAGGTGCCCGAGAGAGCTGGCTTAGGGAAGGAGGGAAGAGCAAGGCCTGTCAGGGCTCACGGGCAGGGCAGTCCAGCCACAGGGCACTTACGTCCGTCAGCCAGTAGCCAGGGTCTAGCACGACCATGTCCAGGATGTTGCTGCCCATCTGCCTGTCAGAGATGTCATCTGCTGTCAAGGCCTCGATCGCAATGAGGACAATGTCTGTCACCTGAGAAGGCTCAAGGTGTAGTCCGAACACCTACGGGAGGAAGGAAGGGAGGGAAGCCATGTCATGCCAAGCACCCTGCTGGTGCTGCTAGACTGAGCACCCGAGGAGCTCTGGCGACAGATGCCCTGCAGTGCTGTCGGCAGTGCCCGCAGGAAAGGTGGCAGCAGGGGCTGCAGTCTCTGCAGGGCAGAGCGTGAGAGCAGAGGGTCCCCAGGGTGAGGGAGGAGGCTTGGGCTCATGGGCATAGTGTGCTGGCCCGAGAGAGAACCGGGGCTCGCTGCTGCTGAGGAGGGCTGGAGCTGCTGCTGGGACACTGGAGTGCCGCCCTCACATAGTCCCTGCGCGGGGACAGCAGGAACCCTCTCACCGGGGACAGGGAGGCCACGCGAGACACGCTGATTGTGGGTCCCTTTGCTCACACAAGCCTCCTGCTGGTGACACGGACAAGAGTCCCAGGAAGGGGGCAGCTTGTTACCGTGGTCGACTCGCTGCTGTCAAGCGAAGAAAGCGAGCAGCTGCCCTCGGAATCCCATCCTGGTTCGAGCTCTGGATGCTCTGGATTCTCCTCTGGCAGCGTCTCGCCTACAAGGAGGGGAAACAGAGAAGAGTCAGCAGGACACAGCACCTTTGCCAACAAGCTTCCCAAAGGGTGAAAAGAGCGAGCAGGAGGAGGCTGTGGTGGGGAGGGCTCCCAGCCCTGAGCGTCCCTGGCATGCAAGCACCGCTTTGCCCCCTGCCCGTGGGACCCCTGTTGCAGGTGTGCCGCGGAAACGGGTTTCCGGCATTGAGGCGGTCGCGCCTGCTGGCCCTGCCAGTCCCGGAGGGGCTCCTCACTCACCCATCTGCAGCGGCTGGACCATGGTCACCGCGTAGGGCTCCGCTGGAGACCTGGTCTCCCGGGGAGCCGCCACCTCCTCCCAGGCCACCCTGGGGCTGCTGGGGGGTCTCTCCGCCATCCTGCCAAATGGAGGAAAGCGTGGGGGAGAGGGGAGGGCAGCTTAAGGGGAACACCTCAGTGCCGCGGGGCTACTGGGGGTGGCGGGGAAAGACGTGGGCTTGCGCTTGGAGTCTCCTCGCCAGCTCTGCACTCCCGCCCTGTCCCGTCGCTGTCCTGCCGGACACTGCAGGGCCGCGGCCACGCTGGGTTTCTATGGTGCTGTGGGGTGTCACGCAGTGATGTCACAAAGGGCCCCAATGAGACCCGCTGCCCGGGTCAGGAGGGGCAGGGCGCCTACTTTTGCGGGGGGGCAGGGAGCCAGCTGGCCCATGGCTCCTCTCATCTGCCCTCATGTCCCCTCAGGACCTTTCTGTATTCTCCGGCTCGTCCCAGAGCCGTGTGCTCACACAGCCCGGCGTGGCCCCAGGACCTCCCTGGGAGATCCCTGCTTCTCCCCATCCGTGTAGTGCTCTCTTCACATCTCTACAGTTTCTGGCCTCTCACAATGACATCCTTTCCCCGACTCCGATAACCTCGTTCTGTACCAGGAAGCAAAAGATGTTTACGCCTGCTCCTCTCCTCCCATCGCTGGTTGGGGATACAGTTGGTGATGGGACTCTTACAGTGTGTGTCGCTCACCAGATGCTGTCAGAACAGGAGATGAGAAAGGAATATCCTCTCTCTTTTCTACGCTGGCTTAAAATCTTTAATCAATGCCTTCACCTACAGCCTAAGAGAGAGAGAGCTTGAGGAGTCATGCAGAAAACTAGTTGGCCTGGGGTGAAACTGGGGAGACCATACCGGTAAAACCTACCGGGCAAAAGACTGGAAAATAGACCGTCAGGATAAAAGGGGAAAAGAGGGCGTCCTGGTTCCGGTGGGGACAGGGTTAATTCTCCCCAGGCTCCGGCAGGGACACAGGTATTCCATCCCACGTGAGCCATGCCCGGTCTGTAGCCAGGAGCTGCCGGGGGAGGGGGCAGGAAGTCGCCTCTTGGGAGCGGGCTGGGGCGCCCTGGGTCCGGTCGGTGAGCGCTGGTTCCATAATCGTGTTTGTACATTCCTGTGTCCGCGTTGCTGTTGTTGTTTTCTTGTTCCCTTTGCTGTTCTGTTAAACTGCCTTTGTCTCAACCCATGAGCTTTGCCTTTGTCTTCCGACTCCTCCCCGTGGTGGGGGGAGTTCGAGAGAGCGGCAGGTGGTTCTTTGTTGCCGTCTGAGGCCAAGCCACGACAGAGGGACTAGAAGGTTCAGCTGAAAATAGCTGGGGATGCCTGGGGGTGCCAGTCCAGCAGCCCTGTACCTGCCAGCGCAGCAGGACGAGAGACCTGTTGCCCTGCCTGCACTGCCTGGCTTTGACCGGCTCCTGGAGTCAGGCAGACCTGGAGCGCTCCCCAACATCAGCAAAGCGGCACCCTGGAGAGGACAGAGGAGGGATCAAACCTCGCCAGCCAACAGTTCTGTCGCTGTCTGAGGCCAAACCATGACACACGTCATCTGCATCTCTTTTCCTCGTCTGTTTTCCGCCGGCCCGAAAACAGGATCTTTGGTTGTCTCAGCTCTAGCAAAAGCAAAGGATTTGGAAAAATGATACAAACAAGTTTCAGAGAAAGCAGGAGAGCGGAAGAGGCAGAAACGGTGCTGTGTCTCGCTGACCTGGCATTTCAAAGGAACTTTCAAGGATTTTTTTCTTTTTTCTTTGCAATCGCTGCCAGGCACAAGTGAAAAAACAAAGACCTGCGCTTTCAGTAGAACTGAAAACAACAAGGCTCTTGAGTCTCATTACTCTTTTTTCCAGCACCCATTTGTTTGGGGGTTTTGTTTTAAAACCTCAGTGAGCTCTGATGTGGGCATAGCAAACCGTCCCCTCCTCATCTTTAGAAAGAATGTTACATTGAAGGAAAACTGTTTGTATAAGCTCTAAATGACATGTTTCCACTGTCAAAGGTTGTAACAGTTTTTAACTTCTTCGCCATCCTCGTCTTCTTTCCCTTGCCTTTCTTCTGATGGCACTATGACTGCCGTACCTCAACATAGTACTCACGCAAATCGTATGTGGGACAGTAACGGAAGATTGGTGAGGAGGACTGCAAATACGCTCAAGTGACTCGCACCTGGGGTGTCGGAAAACACATGTATCACACTAATCGTCATTTAGTCTTGCGTGCTTGACAAGCAGAACATCTGCACTTAGATAACATAGGCCTGTGATGGACTCGGAGGCCCCTTATCGACCACACTTGAGATTCCTGCCTTGCTGTCAGAAAAAATGAAAGCACCGTGGAAAACTTCGCCTGCTTCAATCCCTGAAAAACAGGGGAGAACAGCAGGTGTGGACTCTCTCTCTTTCTCTCTCTCATTAGCAAGGACTCTCTCGTTAAAACCACTCTCTAGCAAGGACTCCCTCTTGTGGGAGGAAGAGGAGGTGAGAAGGAAAAGGAGGAGCAGAGGGAGGAACAGGAGGAACAAGAAATGAACAGGAGGAGGAGTTGTAGGAGGAAGAGGGAGAACGAGAAGAGGCACATAAGGAATAGGAACAGCAGGCATTAGAGGAAAAACAGGAAGAGGAGGACATGGAAAAGGAGGAACAGGAAAAAGATCAGAAGAAACAGAAGAAGAAAGAACAGAAAAAGGAAGTGGATGAACAGGAGGAACAGGACAAAGAGGAGGAGGAGGAGGAGACATCCCCCATGTCTGTGGGAGAACACAGGTCACTGCCGCGATTGAGAGACGGGACGCTGCTTGATGCAAGCAAAATGTCAGTTTATTAGACGCGTCGGAAAGCCTTTTATACAGCTACTTAACAGCTACACAAATTACACAAATTCTATCATTTCTGATTGGCTTAGCTCTAAATATTTCATTACAATAATCCCTCCTACTTGCGGTTTCGCTACATGCTAGAAGCTATGGTTTTGCTATGTGCTAGAAGCTACAGTGATAACTTGTTGCCTACTCCCTACTTCTTCAAGGTTATTTATCTCGGACCTGCAAGGCCAGCTGTTCCCTGACTCCTCAGAGTTATTTCTCCCAGATCTGCAAGGCTGGCATGCCCTCAAGTTTCTTCATACTTGTACTTTTCCGCTAGCCGCCCCGACATCTCCCCCTTTTTTGTTTCTTTAAAGGCAGAACTGAGGCACGGGTTTAAAGGTCATCATACTCAGTGAGCTGGACAGAACTAACACTACCGTAAATCTTCGGAATATCGCCGTTTTGAATAAACCATGTATGTCGAACAACTTTAGTCGCCAAAGACCTGACACAGGAAAGAGCGCAGCTTAGAATCGAAAGGCCTACCAATATAATAACTAATATGAGTACAGCAGATTGTACCAGGCTCCTAAGCCAGCCCTTTAGCCCAAACCAATCACCCAAAGCACCCAATCCGAAGAAGTCCATATCAGATTGCACCTTTTGTGAATGCGCGAGGAGTTGTGTAATTTGCTTATGTAGCGAAGAAGAGTGGTCCTCTAAGTCCATGCAGCACATTCCGTCAAAGTCCTCACAGCCATGTCCGTGGGCTAGTAGCAAGAAGTCAATAGCGGCTCTGTTTTGCAGGACTGCGTGTTGTACCGTGGACAAGTCTTCAGCCATCTCAGATAGTATGCGGCTGGTAGCATTTGCTTGCTTAACAACCCAACAGGCAATTGCATCTAAGTCTCTTTGGGCTCTCACTGCTGCCACCCCAGGGGTAAATAGCGAGGCGAAAAAACCTCCCAGCAATTCCATAGCTTAACATTATCGTCGCAAGTATTATCTAATGCTTGTGTTGTGTCACGAGTAAAACGTAACCGCTGTTTTGGGCTTGGATGATAGTGAGGAGTGCCAAGACTAAGCTGTCCAATAGTACACGGGCCTCCTCTAGGGTTGGAAGGGATCCCAGACCAAGCTCTATTTCCGCAAATAAAAAAGAACCCCAAGGGGAGCCGCCTAGGGAGCATGGTACCGGGGGCTGAGTGAGTGGCGTCTCGAGCAATGCTCAAACACCATTGTTGTTGCCAGAGGGTAGCATTACCAATAGGTGAGATGACGGTCGGTGCAGAATCCTTTACTAAGCGCCCCTCTTTTTGGGCCCCGACCATGACCTAAGGCCAATAAACAAACAGTGAGAAGCATTAAGAGAATCTACTAAGTCAATTTCCTGCGGCTCGGGCCCTATTGGCAATTTATCATCCCAATTATCGTGTTTTTCAAAAAGGTCCTTAAGATTTTTCCATGAAAAAGGAAACCTTCCAGAAATACTGTACTGCTTCCGTAAGGTTGTCATAGAGTTATTAAACAGTAAAAAGGTCGAGTTATTCAGTGGTACCCCTACTAAGCAGGTGATGAAGGGCGAGCTGGGCGTAGCAAGACTGGCACAAAAGCTAGTTGTATTGAGCGACCTGGCCAGAGTAACCCAGACATTTTGCCGGGGGTCAAAAAGGTGAGGGTGATACCCTGGCAAAGGATTGGCATGTGTCCAGGCTGCACATATACAAAAAAGTGTTAACAGGATCATAATGTTTGACGGACTCTTCCCCCCACCCCCTTTTTTTTTTTTTTTTTTTTTTGCAATGCTAAATTCTTACAATGCTAATTTCATATATTAGGCAACTGTCACACCATCTATTGGCCAATGTTAACCGTCGCTACCATCTCTTACCACAGCGATAGCAGTCACATAAAACCCAAGGGTCACAATTACCACAGGCGACGCAATGAATATGTTCTACTGGCGTCTCTGCTCTATTGTCCATAAGAGCACTGCATCAGTCCTCCGAATGTTCTCCGGTATGCTGTTCAGGGGAATGATCTAGCTGTGGATTGGTGTTGTGGCCATCCGATTGTGGTAGGGGTTCACGGAAAGGTCTCACGCTCTTTGCTGGGATCCACCTGGGGCCTCGTTCTGTGGAAACTCAAGCATAGCCTCTGCCCCATGTGACAAGGGGGTATGGCCCCAAGACCTTACCTGTCTCAGGGTCGCGGATCAGGACTGGAGCTTTTACGCTGCCTTCGAAAGAAGTGTTTGTGTTAAAGTGGCGAACGATCGGAGGGTTGTTATCTATTAAAGAACAATTTAAAAAGTTAAAAACATACAGGGCTTTCTGTAGACGTTCTTCAGGGGTGGCTGTCCCTACTCCCCCTTTCTGTTGCTGCAACAAGCGCTTTGAAGACTGAGAGCGTTCAATCAGGGACTGGCCCGTAGGGCAACGCGGGATCCCAGTGATGTGAGTGATCCCCCAAGAGATAAAAAAGGTTTTAAGTGCAGCCGAGATATAAGCAGGGCCATTGTCTGTTTTGATTTGTGCAGGGATGCCTAAGGTAGCAAAAGCACGCAGCAGATGCCTGCAAACATCTTTCGTCGCCTCCCCCACATGGCAGGAGGCAAATAGAGCGCCTGAAAGGGTGTCAATAGAGGAATGGACGTATTTTAATCTCCCAAATTCTGGATGGTGTGTGACATCCGTCTGCCATAATTGCAGGCTTTGTAAGCCTCTGGGATTAACCCCACCTGGTGCCGTAGAAAAAGAATGTTTTTGACAATCAGGGCAGACAGCGATAATGTTCGCCGCTTGCTGAGAAGTGACGCCAAACTGTTGTTTGAGGCCCCCTGCATTCTGATGGAAAAAGGAATGACTAAGCTTAGCTTGCGCAATACGGTCAGGTAAAACTTGTACCGTCAGAGTGAGCATATCGGCCCGTCGATTGCCCTCTGCAATAAACCCAGGTAAAGAGGTGTGCGATCTAACATGTAAAACAAAATAGGGATGTGTTCGAGAGGTTAAAAGGAAAACAAGTTCCTGCAACAAAGCAAACAAATCAGCATGCGAAGTATGACGCAGCACCGAGGCCTCTGCCCGTTCGACGACGCCTGCAACATAAGCAGAATCAGTAATAAGATTCAGTGGTGTAGACCACTTACGAAAAGCTCGAACAACAGCGGCAAGCTCTACGATTTGAGGGGACCCGGAGACTGTCTCAACGTCCGACTCCCATTGTTGAGAGCGGTCATCCCACCAGACAATCACCGACTTGTGTGTTTTTCCAGACCCATCGGTGAACACAGTAAGGCCTTGGAGGGGCTGGTGACATCTCTTTGGTATGGATATTAAGTTAAAATGAGCATGTAGAAGCTTGTGGGACGGAGGATGTGAGGTTAGTTGACCCGAATAATCTGTTAAGGCAAACACGAAAGCATCAGACTGTTGGAATAACCATTGTAGGTACATATTAGTTACAGGTAAACAGATAGAAGCAAAGTCCATCCCTGACAGGGCAAGCAAGCGCTGCCGTGCTTTAATTATCAAGGAAGCAAACATTTCATGTTGCGTCCAAATTGTTTTAGTGGGCTGGTTGGGTAAAAAGACCCACTCAATGATTAATAAGGGATCAGGATTGTTAGGGTCCCATTGAAAAATCAAAGCATATGGCTGACGTGCAGGGTTCAAAATAATTAAATTGAAGGGCAATTCAGGCGCACAGCGGTGTGCTTGCCGTGAGGCAATGGCTTCCGCTACTTTTTGTAACGAGGCAGCAGCTTCAGGACCCAGTCGACGAGGGGAGCGTAAATCGGAATCTCCCTTGAGGAGTTCAAACAAAGGGCTTAAGTCTGAATTGGAGATTCCTAGCAAGGGTCGGACCCAAGTAATGGTCCCTAATAATTTTTGAACATCGTGCAAATTTTTAATGTCCGCCTGTATATGCACAGGTTGGGGAACTATCGTCTGGGTCCTGATGCGCCAACCCAAGTAGGTCCAAGGGGGCATTTTCTGGACTTTTTCGGGCGCAATACAGAGGCCTGCCGAATTGACAGTGGCCGTGACAAGGGCTACGGCCTTTTCCATGAGCTCAAGGTGAGGCGCAGCCATCAAGATATCATCCATATAATGATATAACAGAACTTGAGGCAACGCAACCCTGACAGGGCTAAGTACCTTAGCGACATACCATTGACAAATTGTCGGGCTATTTTTCATTCCCTGTGGCAGTACAACCCACTGATATCGTTGCACAGGAGCTTGCATATTGACACTTGGGACTGAAAAAGCAAATTTGGCACCGTCGTCAGGGTGTAGTGGAATATTAAAAAAGCAATCCTTAAGGTCAATAACGGTGAGATGCCAATTGCGGGGGATCATAGTTGGAGAAGGGAGCCCTGGCTGCAGAGCTCCCATATCTACCATAGCATCATTGATTTTTCTGAGATCATGGAGCAGGCGCCACTTGCCAGATTGCTTCTTAATAACAAAGACAGGTGAATTCCAAGGACTAGTAGTAGGTACTATATGTCCTTTTGCTAATTGTTCCGTAACCAGTTCTTGGAGAGCGCGAAGCTTTTCGAGTGGTAGGGGCCATTGATCTACCCAAATGGGCGTCTGCGTTTTCCAAGTCAGTTTCAGGGTGTCGCGCACCTCAATGGCCCCCCCTAAAAATGCGACTGAATGGAAGTTCCCCCTTGTGACAGCACATCACGTCCCCATAAGACCATAGGAACAGGCAGCACAAAAGGCTTGACGGAAGCTACTCGTCCTTCTGGGCCTTTGATTTGGATCAATTCCGAGGATTGGTGGCTTCTACCAACTCCTCCGATTCCGGCTAGCGCCTGAGGCACAGCTGCCAAAGGCCACTGTGGAGGCCACTTCGCCTGTGAAATTACGGTAACATCGGCCCCTGTGTCAATAATCCCATTCAGGATTCCTTGCTGAGTGCCGTGAATAAGAGTACACTGACAAAGTGGTTGCTTCTGGGAAATGGACTGTACCCAGAGAATCTGTGGATCCCCAGTAGATCCAAAACCTCCTTGTCTTTGCTGCGGAGGTGGGTGAAGCGAAAGAGAGCTTGCGTTCTGCGGGATCAATAGTAATTGTGCAATGCGGCTTCCTTTGGGTACTGTGCAAGGGGGAAATGGGGCCCAGGCCATGATTTTAATTTCCCCAATGGTATCCGCATCAATTACTCCAGGCAATACAAAAAGTCCGGCTAAGGTAACCGATGATCTCCCTAATAGTAGCCCTTGTGTTTTCGGGGGTAAAGGACCTGAAACATTAGTTGCTAATAAATGAACAGAGGAATCAAGCAACGTTACTGCGTGTGAGGTTGCCAGGTCCAATCCGGCGCTACCAGCTGTTGCTGGGCGAAGACTTGTGGCGAGGTCACACCCATCTGCATGGCTCGATTCACCGGTGACGATACTTGTGTCTGTGCGCGTCACTGCCCCGCGCTCCGCAAGCGGTTTCCCTGTATCGGCTGCCCTTGCAAATTATACTTAGAACGACATTGATTAGCATAATGACGCCCCTTCCTGCATCGGGGACAGATCCCAGGGACTTGGGCTTTAGCCCCCCCATTAGAAGCGGGACAATTTCGTTTGATACGGCCTGGTTTACCACAACCGTAGCAATTTCCTGCCCCAGACATGCCTCTCATAGCTACGAAAGCAGCTGCCATCGCTTCAAATTTATGGTCCACAGTACCAATACGATTACAAGCCTCTACCATTTCAACCAAAGTCGGAGCTGGGTTAGGGAGAGATTTAAGTAATTTTTTACAGTCGGCGTTAGCATTTTCAACTGCTAATTTTAATAGCAAAATCTCTCGAGCTTCGGTATTATGTATTTGGCGCTCTAAAGCTTGCTTAAGTCTACCAATGAATTGCATGTACGGCTCCCGAGGTTCCTGCGTAATAGAGGTGAATGCCTTTTGAGGTTTACGGGAATCGGGTATTTTGAGTAAAGCCTTTTTTGCTTCTTCGCAGATCGCTTCCAGGGCCTCTCGTGGACAATCTCGAGCCTGTGCCGCTGGATCAGAGTGCTGACCCGTACCCGTAAGGTGCTCCATGGTCAGTGCGGCAAGAGCAGCATTATGACCCACGTCGCTGGTGAGGAGAGTTTGAAGGCCCCCCCTCCAACGCGACTCCCAGAGGGAATACTGGGAAGGGGTTAATAACAATTGCGCTAGCGATTTTAAATCATGGGGAGTCATAACATACGTATCAAAGACAGAAGACAGCAGGCTCGCAAAATATGGGGAAGAGAGCCCGTGTTCTGTGACGGTACGGCGCAGCTCTTTAATCACCGGGAAGGACAAAGCCTCCCACTGCAATCCCCGGCCTTGATAAATAACAGGGGCGACTATCGTTCGCGCTATTTCCAAGTCACCTTCTTTTAAAGCTTGACGTTTAATATTCGCCCACGTATCATGAGGGTTAGGGGGGTACAAGTCAGGCTCTTTATCAGGATCAACGGGTCCCGGGTCAAGCGGATCTTCCTCAGGAGGGTAGCCTGCAGCACAGACCTTTAAGGGTCCGGGCGACTTAGCGTGTCGCGGAGATAGCGGAGGGGGAAGCAAAGGCTGAGCTGATGAAGGTTCCCCCTTAGTATCTGGAGAGTCTTTATGGCCCCTTTCCTGCGCCTTAATAGCCTCAAAGATATTTCTCCACCACGGAAGCAAACGCTGAGCCTCGGCATTCCCTGACGTCGCCGCGTCCCACAACTTTACCCCCACATCGTCCCAAAGTTCCCGGGTAAAAATACTAGAGGCCGTAACAGTGGGGATCTTCATTTGTACCCACTTAAGCGTAATCTTTAAGTCCTGCCCGGAAATATCTTTTTTATGTTTCCGGAGGAGCGTTTTCATAACCTCATATACGTCTCTCTCTGCGGGGGACATCTGATTCCCCATGTTTCCCACAGCTCACCTCTTAAATCCAGAGGGATTCCTGGCCAGTTCCTGCTTCCTTTCAGCAGCTCATTCAATGTTGCGTGGGACTCGCAGCAAGCCGCTCAGCTAGGCGGTTCACCACCCCATCACGTCGGGGTCACCAATTTGCCGCGATTGAGAGACGGGATGCTGCTTGATGCAAGCAAAATGTCAGTTTATTAGACGCGTCGGAAAGCCTTTTATACAGCTACTTAACAGTTACACAAATTACACAAATTCTATCATTTCTGATTGGCTTAGCTCTAAATATTTCATTACAATAATCCCTCCTACTTGTGGTTTCGCTACATGCTAGAAGCTACTGTTTTGCTGTATGCTAGAAGCTACAGTGATAACTTGTTGCCTACTCCCTACTTCTTCAAGGTTATTTATCTCGGACCTGCAAGGCCAGCTGTTCCCTGACTCCTCAGAGTTATTTCTCCCAGATCTGCAAGGCTGGCATGCCCTCGAGTTTCTTGCATACTTGTACTTTTCCGCTGGCCGCCCCGACAGGTCACCTGAGGGAGTGGGGTTTGAGTGCATTTAGGGGACTTTGGCCAATATGTTGTGGGGCCAAGTGGGCTATGTCCAGCCGCAGGTCGTACACCTACCCCACTCTGTGTTCACCGAGGGGGAGCCTGGGGGCTGTATTTGCAGTTTGTGTGTGTGTGCGCGCGCGTGTGCGTGTGTCCCAGTTTGCTCCCCACCGCAAAGTGTCCCTCCCATCCCCTCAGTTTCTCCCAACACCACACCATAATCCAGGAGGAGGAGGTGCTGCGTCTTCCCCCTCCCCAACACCCTTCAGGCCACTGCAGGGTCACTTGGGCTGCGGGGAGGGGATGTGATGGCGGGCGGACCCACAGCAAGCATCACCCTCCCCCATCCTCCCCCACCCCACCACCATCCCTGCGGCCTCAGCCTCACCTCCTCATCACCGTCGGGCGGACGCCGGTGGCGATGGCAGCCAGAAGCCCCAGGGCCCATGGCTGCTGTCCAGTGGCATGGCCAGGGCATCCTGACTCTCTGGGACACGGTGGCTCCCTTGGAGATGGGGGTTTCCGGAAGACAGGGGCCGCTGAGGGGAGGGAGGGCTGGGAGGGGGGGAAGAGGGGCCTCGGGCCTGGGCCGGGGGCTGCTGGGCCTCGGGGCAGGCCCCACGGGCGCCACGGCGAAGCTGGGCCTGGCCACCAGCGGAGCCCGCCTTCTTCCCCCCTCGGTCTCCGCCCTCGTAGGTCGGGAGTGCTGTCAGTCTCCTCCCCTGAGGCGCTACCGCCGCTGATTGGCCACAGGGGGGCAGGCTGCTGGGCTGCAGTGCCCGCCCTTCATGTCTGATTGGCCATCTGGGCTGTCACTCTGCCCTGGTTTCAGGCCTACCCTCCCCTGCGGGGATGCTCTCTCTTATTGGCTGCCTGAGGCGTCGTTCCCCTCCCACACACCAGGGCCCGCCCTGCCCTGTGGGGATGTTTCCTCTGATTGGCTGCCTGCTTCCAGTCAATCACATGCCTTGCCCTGCCTCCCCTGAGGCCATTGGCTGTCCCGGGCCGCTGCCTCCCCTCCTGGGCGGGTGCTGCCAGGCGACCGGCTCCGCCTTCAGGGGTTGGACCTGTGGGCCCTGAGGACAGGCCGTGGGGCATGGAAGGCGGGTGGGGTCCCTCAGCGTGAGGATTTCGGCCGAGGACAGGAGGCTTTGGGCACGCAAAGGGTGGGCTAGATGCACCCAGTGGCGCTTTGGACCCTGAAAACGAGGGGGACCGACCTCTTGGTTCCGGCCTGAGCGGGCTTTGGTGGTCAGGAACTTTGGTGCCGCAAGACACCACCTCTCCTGTCCGGAGGGAGCAGCGTGAGGGGTGGAGCCCGAAGGCATGGGCCGAATGGGCTCCGTGGGCGTTTTGTGGACTTTTTATGGGCGTCTAACAGGGGTGCTCCGTCGACTGAGGGAGTGCTGCCTGTGCATTCTGTCAAAAGGGTGGGAAGGGGAGCGGTGGCTCCTGAGGATGCACTGGGTGGTGCGGGACCTGGGCCTGACGTTCGTGGTGTGGAGTGAGGGGTGGGGAAAGGACTGCCGTGGTTTGACGCCGGCCGGTAACTGAGCAGCAGACAGGCGCTCCCTCACTGCCCCCAGCGGGACGGGGGAGAGAATCGGAGGGGTGAAAAGTGAGACAGCTGGTGGGTTGAGGGAAAAACCCTTTAATGATTGGAGAACAGGGTAGTAACAGTAACAATAAATTGTGATGACCAAGGAAATAACACAGAGAGAGAACTAAACCCCGAGACAGACAAGCGATGCAAAGGAAAGCAAACGCTGAGCCTCGGCATTCCCTGACGTCGCTGAGTCCCACAACTTTACCCCCACATCGTCCCAAAGTTCCCGGGTAAAAATACTGGAGGCCTTAACAGTGGGGATCTTCATTTGTACCCACTTAAGCGTAATCTTTAAGTCCTGCCCGGAAATATCTTTTTTATGTTTCCGGAGGAGCGTTTTCGTAACTTCATATATGTCTCTCTCTGCGGGGGACATCTGATTCCCCATGTTTCCCACAGCTCACCTCTTAACTCCAGAGGGATTCCTGGCCAGTTCCTGCTTCCTTTCAGCAGCTCATTCAAAGTTCCGTGGGACTCGCAGCAAGCCGCTCAGCTAGGCGGTTCACCACCCCATCACGTCGGGGTCACCAATTTGCCGCGATTGAGAGACGGGACGCTGCTTGATGGAAGCAAGATGTCGGTTTATTAGACGCGTCGGAAAGCTTTTTATACAGCTACTTAACAGTTACATAAATTACGCAAATTCTATCATTTCTGATTGGCTTAACTCTAAATGTTTCATTACAATAATTCCTCCTACTTGCGGTTTCGCTACATGCTAGAAGCTACAGTTTTGGAATGTGCTAAAAGCTACAGTGATAACTTGTTGCCTACTCCCTACTTCTTCAAGGTTATTTATCTCAGACCTGCAAGGCCAGTTGTTCCCTGGCTCCTCAGAGTTATTTTTCTCAGGTCTGCAAGGTCGGCATGCCCTCGAATTTCTTGCATACTTGTACTTTTCTGCTAGCCGCCCCCGACAGATCTGCTCTGGTGTCTCCTGTCAGTGAGGACAGAGGGATGCTCTCCGAGCACACTGTGCTCTTCACACAAGTTTTCATGGCTCGCACATGCCTACACTCCGTGAGCGATGTTTACTTGCATAGGACAATTTGTCTTGTCACTCCAAACTA
This sequence comes from Chroicocephalus ridibundus, assembly GCF_963924245.1. Taxonomy (NCBI): domain Eukaryota; kingdom Metazoa; phylum Chordata; class Aves; order Charadriiformes; family Laridae; genus Chroicocephalus; species Chroicocephalus ridibundus. The sequence continues at coordinate 2,389,196 of NC_086308.1, forward strand.
AGCCCTGGAAACCCTCCCTCAGCTTTTGGCTGCAATAGAAAAGGCTGGAAACACTGGAAAAAGGTGCTCAGTCCTCAGCACTAGAAGCTGCATGGGATCAAAATCCCAAAGAAGCCAAGAGTTTGTCTCCAGCACAAAGACACTTGACAGCACTTTGTCTTCACAGGCTGAGGTGTCCTGGACAGACACAACCATCTGAAAGCCTTGGAAACAAAACTCTTCATTACAGGTTTGATACATGGTCCCCTGAAAGGCAGGACATAGAGGGAAACCAGGGAAACAGCTGCTCTCAGAGAGAAATACAGATCAATGCTGCCATGCGGCACTTTACATCCTCAGGACAATTCCTGTTGGTAGCTAGGAAGTGGAGAGAATGAAGAATTAGCGTTGTTCCAGCAGGAACACCAGGGACTTGAGGAAGCTGGGGTTGCCTCTCACCCCACCCGAAATGACTGTCCAGAGCTCCTCCGCACTGCAGCTCACCACTGCATATGGGACGTGGCTTTTGACTGCTGGTCATAGGAGTTATTTCAGTTGACAACTTCATAGCTAGGAAGGTTCACCACCTCCAGGGTAGACAACAGCAGGAACAGAATTCTCCTGTGAGCTAACGTCTGCACTTCTCGAAGCCTTCCAAATATTTCATCGAAAAGAAAAAATTACTTGCTTAGAAACAAATGGACAATTTTCCAAATGCTGGGTGATTCAAGGGTATGGCAAGGAAAGAAAAAAAGAAACAAACAAACAAAAAGGTAAGAATAAAGAAAAAGCCTCAGTTTCATGATTGTGTGAAGAAACAGGAAGATGCAAGGCTCTCATAAAAGTCACTTGTACACAGCTGTGGAAAACCTTCAAGAAAATTCTTTCAGTTAGAGGTGCAATCTCCACTATCCACTCTACATCCTCTTCTTTCCAGGTGCCAATATCCTGACAGCCCTGCGGGACATGCCCAGCTCCAGAGCAGCCCGGTGACGCAACAGCAGAGATTCCATCCCCCAGGCTCCCACGGCCTCTAGGATGTCATTGTGCATTTCCACGACGACCCTGTGGTCTCCCCAAGGCCAGCTGGCAGCTGGCACTACACCCTGTCTTGCCAGGTTTCTGCCTGCCATCGAGGTACGGCAGCAGCTCCCGCTCCTCCTGGTGCTCCTACCCTGCGGGTAACCCCCCAGCCGGCTCTGCCCGCCAGTATCCCCCCATCACCCCTCTTGGCTTCCCCCAACAGAGAGGTTGCCTCTGCGGCTGCTGATGGCATCGCAAGTGCCCACCGTGAGCCTCACCGCCCCCGCCACGCTGTCACCGGTCACTGCCAGCGTGCAGCCGGGGCACTCCGAGCCTGCCCAGGCCCAGCCCAGCACCCACCAGCTGGCGCAGGCCAGCATCTGGCAGGGGGTGCGCGGGCCCCTGGGTGTCCTAGGGCAGCTGGGGCACATCCCCCACGGGGTGCCACTTCCCCCTGTGGCTGCTCCCTGTCCTCGTGCCTGCAGCTGGGGACAGCAGGTGGTGACAGGGCTCCTGGTGCCCCACCAGCCCATGGGGTTGGGGCCATGGGCCGTGGCCCACCAGGAACCCCTGTCCACCATGGCTCAGCATTGGGGGCAGGGCCTTCCTATGGCCCACACCCTGAGCACCAGCATCAAGAAGGCGCTGGAGGCCTCTGAGAATGACGTGGTGGTCGTCAAGGGCAGCGGTCCCGACACCAGAAAAAAGTCCAAAGGTGAGTTTTGGGGGGGATGGCAGAGCCCGTGGGTGGCCATCCCATGCCCAGGAAATCTTGCATTGCCACGGGGTCTGGCTGGTTTTGATTGCTCTGTCAGCAGGGGTGACCATCCTGGACACCCTGGAGAAGCCCCCGGTCCTGCCTGAGCTGGGGCCACACAGCTTTGCCGAGGCCTTTCCCGAGCTGGCAGGGGACAACCTGCACTTTCAGGATGAGCACGACCACTTTCAGGAGTTCAACGTGGACATCACCGACATGCTCGCCTGGCTCGACACCCTGGAGGGCGAGGACACCGTCCCCGATGCCCTCGACATCTCCACCAGTCTCACCAGCACTGCCTTCCCCAACCAGCTCTGCCAATTCTCCAAGTACGGGGCAGAGGGTGACTGCCCTGAGGAGCAAGTGGTGGCGATGCTGGGAGAGGCCTACCCCTTCTTAGGGGTGGCAACGTCCCCCTTGCTGGACCACAAGGGGACACAGGGTGGGGTGGGAACGGTCCTCCCCACCTGGCTGCCGCTTTGTCCTGTAGAGACTTGTGGGGACAGTCCCATGGAGAGTCCCGTGAAGGATCGTCCAGAGGGTCCTCCAGAGAGTCCTCTGCTGAACTCCGTAGCAGCCCCCCAGCACCATCCGCCCCGCAAGGCCCAGCTGGTGGAGGAGGCACTGCACAGGCAGCCCCGGGTGCTTTTGAGCCGCTTGCCGCTGCCGCCGGGCATCGTCCCCCACTGGGTAGTGCCCAGATCGGGGAAGGCGGGCAGAAAGCAGGTGAAGCGCCCCGTGCCAGAGGGCACCCCAAGAATGGAAGAGACCTCTTCACGGGACAATATCCCACCCAAGAAGAGAAAGAAGATGGTGGTGTGCCAGGTGCTCAAACACTCAAAAACCCTGGGTGAGGGAAAGCTGATGGGGGACGGTGCTGCAGCTGGTAGCAGCAGGCAGCACGTGGGCAGCAGCAAGAGGAGGGCATGCCATGGCAACAACGTGCCCACCAGGCAATCCCGAACCCTGGGGGATGAGCAAAGTGCCCCACACCCCCCCGACCACTGTTGATGGGTTGATAGGGAAGGTGGGGAGCACAAATCCCTGTGGCATGCGACCCGCACCCAGCCACTCCAGCCCCAGCCCTCTACCACGTCTCGCTTTCCTTCTTAAGTCATTAAAGGTTTGATGTTTGTTTCACATTGCTTCTACCTGCAGCCATTCGTGCAGCGGGAGGTGGGGGGGTTAATGCAGCCCCTGCCCCACACGTAGAGCTGCCCCTCCACCTCTTCACCCCAGGATATGAGGAACCCCCCCAAGATTCCAGAGGGAAAACCAGCAATGTGCTTCAGGACAGAGACAGAGGAAGAGAAAAAGAGGAGCAGGGAGCAGGACAGAGGGAGAGCAAGGGGAAACACAAAAGGGACAGGAAGAACGGCAGAGAAAGAGAGGGGCTTGGAAACTAGAGCAGGGGCAGGGAGCAGGATACAAGAACAGCCCGAAGAGAGGCACAGGCAAGCAAAAAAGCGAGACCAGTGAGGCAAAGGCTGTGGGGGCACAGGCACGGGGAGGGACCCGCACGCAGCAGAGGGGTGACACGGCCCCCAGGCCCCAGGACTCAACGCAGTTCCCACTCTTGGTGCCGCCAGGAGAATGTTACAGTTCAGACGCTTCTGTCTCTGCCTCTCTCAGCTCTTACGATGGTCAAGCTTCCCAGACACACAGCCTCACACGCCCGCACACACACTGCACGGCCGTGCCGCACCTTTGGTTCCACATACAGACCCTGCGGTGCGTGGTGGCCAGCTGGCCTGCTGAGGACTGCTCGCAGGGACCCTTCCTCACCCGCAGGGGCCGGCGGCCTCTTGTCTCCGGCTGGGGGCAGCTTCCAGATGGATGCCCTTTCTGTCCTTCTCCAGCCGCTTTACTTTTTCCTGATCCTTCAACTGCAGCCTCAGCTGCAGTCAGCCAACGACATCCCTGGGGGACGTCATCAGTGTTTTCCCATGTGATGAAAATAAAGAGATTTCTGGACGTGCATGAATAGCAAGCGGAGAGCTATTGACCTTCCAAACCAGCAGAACTCGATTTGCATTTTTTCAGTGCTCCCTCTCAGGCTGTGCATTTAATCTCCCTCATCTTTCATGAATTTCCACATCTCCTAACTAAACCGACCATGTCTGAAGTCACCATTCCAGCAGCGCTGGGGGTGTGCAAGGAGGCCAGGAGGCCCCCCCAGTGCCTCAGGACAACATGTCTCCTCACAGGCCTTGGTGGCAGAGGTGTCATTGCTGTGCCCAAGGGGACAAAGACTTGGGTTCTCTTGGTGACTTCCAGCCTTGCCAGCGCCCTTTGCCATCTCCACCACAGTGTGTCCTACGCTCTCCCACAGCTGCTTCTTTTTCCCTGCCGGCTGGAGACACCCATGTCGCTTCCCCACCTTGCTCTCACCCTGGCAGTTCCAGACACTCACCGACGTCTGTCCACCCTCACACTTTGTTCCATGACACACAAAGACATGGACTCATCTCAGACTCCTTCTGCATGACTTCTCGTACCACAGCCCTACCCTTGGAGTGATATTTCTGCTTCCTCATGGCCACTCTCCACCTTCCAAGCTGCACTGTGTGGCAGTGTTTCCCTCTCCTGCAGTTCCCAACCTCCAAGGAAAGCTCCACCAGCTGGGAAACAACCTTCAAGCAGCCATCCCAGCCCATCAGCCTTCTGGTGGCCTTTCACCAGACCAGACAGAAGCAGGCTCACCATGATGTCCCAAGGCTGCCAGCCTTTCAGCTTCTTGTATAGACATGACCAAGCTGCGTGCCTGCTGCTGTCCCTTCACGTACTAATGTAGAAGAGACATGAGACCCAAAATATAAGTCCCCTTGCTGGAGTGAGCCTGGGTCCTTCGGCAGAGGGCATCTCCCAGTCAATGTGCCACCCAGGGGCCTTCTGCCGGCCTGTCAGAGACACTGGCAGATGTGAGCTTAAAAGCACAGAGCCCAGCCATGAGCCAAGGGCTGACTTGTCAGCTCTCTCAGAAAGAAGGGACCTCACAGTCCCTTTCCCAGCCACATTCCTGCTGTAGCCTGTCCCCTCCAGAGGCAGAAGTGACCTCACAGCCCCTTCACCGCCATTGCCTTCCTCCTGGATGAGTTCCTGAGACACAATTGACCCCATGACCCCGTACCCACCCATCACCCTCCTTGTGGCCCAGTCCCTGAGCAGATAAAAGGGAGCTTCTCTCATCAAATTTATCTCACAGATTTCCTGCCAACGGTTTGAGGGGAGAAACGTTCCTCAGAGGAGCTGCTGTATTTATACTGGTGCATTTTGTATCTCACCTTCTGCCTGTTTCTTCTTCTTCCTCCGTCTGTTCTGTCTTCAAAGAGCTCTCCAAGGAAAAGATTCCTCGAATCCTAGGACGGCGCAGGTTGGAAGAGACCCCTGAACAGCGTTGTCCTGGGTCTGGCTGGGAGGGAGTTAACTTTCTCCATAGCAGCCCCTACACTGCTGCGCTTCCTACTCGTGCCTAGAAGGGTGTTGGTCCTGCACCAATGTTTTGGCTATTGCTGAGCAGTGCTCGCGCCACGTGAAGGCTGTCTCTCCCACCCCCTCTGAAGGTAGTACACTCGGGGTGGGCAAGTGGTTGGGCTGGGCCCTGAATTGACCAAAGGGATATTCCGTGCCATATGACATCATGCTCAGCAAGAAAAGCTGAGAGAAAGGACGGGGAAGGGGATGATATTCGTAATTAACACATTTGTCTTCCAAAGAGACTGCTATATGTATAGAATCGTTGCCTCCCAGGAGGTAGCTGATATTGTCTCCTGACAGGAAGTAGAGGAAACAATCGCATCTGGTTTTCCTCTCCTTCTGTGTGTGGCCTTTGCTTTTCGCTTGCTTCTTTTTTTTTTTTGTCCTCACACACACAGACTGTCCCCCTCTGTCAAGCTACTTTTATCTTTACCCATGAGTGTTTTCACCTTCTTTTCTCCCTTTGTCATGCTGAGGAGGAGCGGTGAGAACCTCCCATGGCTTGGTGTGCACCTGATGGCCAGCCATGTGTAACCCACCACAGTCATCTTGCCCAACTCTCCTGCTACCAAGAGTGCTAACTAGGTGAGATTCTGCAAGGGCTCCCCACAACTTGGCATCATCCACAAAGGAGGGGAAAGTGCATTTTCTCCCACCATCCAGAGGGATAATAAAAATGTTCCCTACTTCTTGTCAAGGGCTGGTCTTTGAAGGATGCCACAGGAATTGGCCGCCAGGAGGACTTTGTAGCACAGATGACATCTCTCCTCAGCAATCAGCCAGCTTCCCACCCACCACATCATCCACTTCTTCAGCCCGGCTGGCAACAAGCTGACTCTAAGGAGACTACAGAAGACCACGTCAAAGGCCTTGATAAAGTCCGGGTACACAACATCCCCTTCTTTTCCCTCCCACATGTCTTCTGCGATCCCTTTCTTGTCCTTCAAATGCCTGCAGATGGCTGCAGGAGGACTTGTCATATCACCTTCCCTGGTGAGGCTGACCAGTCTGTGATCATCCCCATCCTCCTTCCTGCCTTTTTGAAAACTGTCTGCCTTCTCCAAGGCCCCAGGAACCTCTCTGACAGCTCTGGCCTTTCCAAGGTGTTGGAAAGAGGTGTCACAATGACACTGGCCAGCCTTCTCCATCTCCCTGACACCAACAGCCTTCTCACTATGACACGCTGCCAGAGGAGTGCCCAGGACACAATTCTAACCTGTCCAGGCCCTTGGGGCCACTTCAAAAGAGAACCATAAGGGATTTCTTCCAACAAGCCCACAACTCCAACGGCATCTCTCTGCAGCTGACAGCTTTCCTAAGCTGTTTTTGTCAGTTCCTCCCAACCCCCAATCCTTTCTTCTCCTCAGGCTGGAGATGAGAGGATTGAGCAGGGGTGAGGTGCGTGTTGAAAGAGGGCTTTGTTAAACTCTCTCCAGAGGGCTGTTCTGGGCATCCCACTGACAGTGAGGAGGGTGCCGCAGAAAGGAGTGGCTCCAGGGAGATGAGAGGAACCGGTGGAGAAGGCCTTCTGCCTGCCCCTGCTGGGCAGGAGAGCTGCCCCCAAGTGCAGCTCTGATGCACTCACAGGATACCAGCATGAACAGGAATGGCAAGAATGGGTCTAAAAAGCAGGTTATGAAAACAAAGTCCATGAGTGTCATGGTTTCACGTCAGGAGAGTTTCAGCATTGGTGCAAACCCACCGAATCATAGAGTCATAAACAGGCTTGGGTTTTAAGGGACCTTTAAGGGTCATCTTGTCCAACCCCCCTTGCAGTGAACAGGGACATCTCCAATGAGACAGGTTGCTCAGAGCCCTGTCCAAGCTGACCTTGAATGTCTCCAGAGACTGTGTACATACAACCTCTCCAGGAGACCTGTTTCAGTGTTTCACCCGCACAAGAAGAAGTGGTCCAGTACGTGGGGAACACAACATGTACCCGGGACAAGAAGGAAATGATTGCTGTAGATGACAGAATCCCCCTAGCCAAGGTGCAGCCTTCTTCTGGAGACAACCCTTCCAGTTCACGAGCCTTGCAGAGAGCAGGGGGCGGCATACAGCCCAGTACTCCTCGTAGGATGTGGCCACCAGCAGGAAACACTGCGTACACGCCAAAGGTGCAGGAAAGAGCACTAACCATTGCTGTGAGCAGAGATTGTGCTGTCCCCAGTCGGGGGACAGTCAGGATGCTGGAGCTGGAGCAGGTTTCCAAGTTTTCCAGCAGCATCAACATGACGAGGAGGGTGTTCCCAACCCCAGCGATGGGGTAGGTCATGAGAAAGAGAGGAGGAAGAGACTTTTTCTGAAGGTTGAGGACATCTATTACTTAGGGCATTTGCTTCCCTGTTAGGTGCTTAAAAAAAAACTGTGATCGACGTTCAGAGAGGTGAAACATGGAGGGTGTGTGCTTCCGGCTACATTCCTACTCCCTAGACATGGTCTGTGCTTTGTGAAAGGTGAGAAATGCCATCTTCTAGAGGGCGATGCCACTCACGCCTGCAGAACCCTTTCTGACTGCACAGGTGAGATGCCCCACAGAGGCGCTTCTGTCACACCGTGTCATCAAAGGGACAGGCCATGAAGAGAGGGGAGGGTGAGGTAGCACACAGGTGTTCCTGGAGACACACCCAGCACTGTCAGGGCGCTGGCAGGGCTGTTCAGAGATACGAGTCCTTCCCTGGCACGGGCAGAGGCCCTGCAGCAGACTCCATGGCCTCCTGTTGCCACTCCCAGAGGCCGGCAGCACCTCAGCCCCGCGCTGTGTCTCCCTGCTCGGCACCTCTCTGAGGTGCCCCACGGCGTGAGGAATGGACACAGGGACCTGGGGTCAAGGAAGCCCACCCCAGGGCTGCATTCAGGGGGTTTCCCAGGGGACGTTACTCTCCAAGTGAAGTGACCTCCAGCCACTGTCTGTCCCACAGGCCTTCATGGAGGCCCCAGCAACAGCTGATGGTGTTTGTGCTCACTCAGGTTAATCTCACCACACGCACATCATGCTCATGCCTGTGGTTGTTATTAGCCAGGTGTGTGGCCATTGCCCTGTGGCAGCTTCCCTGGGGTGTCCTGCACACACAGGACCTGACCAGAACCTGCTCTGCTGGTCCTTCATGTCCTGCCCAGGAGCCCTGGCTGAGCAAGGCAGCTGCTGCTTGTCCCCACCCTGCACACTTTACGCAATTAAGTTCTACACTGGTGGTGTCATTTGTGGGGAACTTCCCTGGGCGTATTCTTGACAGCAACTCTTGGAGAAGCCCTTCCAAACGTCTTTTTGCCTGAGGACCTTCAGGCACTGCCCTGAGGACATTCCCTGCTGTTAGGGAGGCCAGCTCTGTCAGAGAATTGACCAGTCCCTGCCCCTGCCTGTGCTCACAGGGCCGCCACACCATCAGCAGTGTGAGAGAGCTGCCAGAGCAATCGGGCCTTCCAAGAAGGCAAAGGATCAGAATGGAAAATGTGGAAACGGAAAGAAAGCAGCTCTGAGAAGACCAAGGCTGGTTCTCCCTCCTCTTCCTCCCTCTCCTCTCTCCTCTTCTTTCCCCTTCGCCTCCGCACACAGGCATTGCCCTACGGCTCCAGAGAGGGCTTCATAGGAAGGATTTTGAGCAAACAAGTCACTGGAAAGTTCTTTATTTCTTTCAAATAGACAGAGAGCACAGGGCCTCATTTACATAGTCTGCGGGCCTCACAAATTTGGAAAGATGCATCATTAGGAACAGCACAAATGACAAAATTTCTTTGTGGCCATCAGTATAAGAAGTAAAGCAAAGCAAAAAAACCCCAAAACCACAACCATACCCAACAAACCTACAGGAGATGGACTTGTCTTCTAATGAGTTACGTTATGAGTGATTTGCAGAAGACAAATTTTATTGCTTTTGAAAATCATCTGGTCATCAATTTCCGCAATGCATCCTTGAGCTCCTGCTTCCTCATGCTGTAGATGAGGGTGTTCACTGCTGGAGGCACCACTGAGTACAGCACTGCCACCACCAGTTCCAGAGATGGGGAGGAGATGGAGGAAGGCTTCAGGGAGGCAAACATGGCAGCGCTGAGAAAGAGGGAGACCACGGCCAGGTGAGGGAGGCACATGGAAAAGGCTTTGTGCCGTCCCTGCTCAGAGGGGATCCTCAGCACGACCCTGAAGATCTGCACGTAGGACAGCACGATGAAAACAAAACAACCAAAAGAGAATAAGGCACTGACCACAATAAGCCCAAATTCCCTGAGGTAGGTATCTGAGCAGGAGAGCTTGAGGATTTGGGGGACTTCACAGAAGAACTGGCCCACAGCATTGCCCTGGCAGAGGGGTAGGGAAAATGTACTGGCCGTGTGCAGGAGAGCAGTGAGAAACCCACTGCCCCAGGCAGCTGCTGCCATGTGGACACAAGCTCTGCTGCCCAGGAGGGTCCCGTAGTGCAGGGCTTTGCAGATGGCAACGTAGCGGTCATAAGACATGACAGTGAGAAGATAAACCTCTGCTACAGCACAGAAAAAGAAAAAAAATACCTGTGAAGCACATCCTGTGTAGGAGATGGCTCCAGTGTCCCAAAGGGAATTGGCCATGGATTTGGGAACGGTGGTGGAGATGGAGCCCAGGTCAAGAACAGAGAGGTTGAGGAGGAAGAAGTACATGGGGGTGTGGAGGCGGTGGTCACAGGCGATGGTGGTGATGATGAGGCCGTTGGCCAGGAGGGCAGCCAGGTAGGTGCCCAGGAAGAGCCAGAAGTGCAAGAGCTGCAGCTCCCGTGTGTCTGCCAATGGCAGGAGGAGGAACTGGGTGATGGAGCTGCCATTGGACATTTGTTCACCTTCAGTGTGGGGGACTGTTGAAAGAGAAGACATTGACAAATTCAGGCAGACTGAGCCAATCCCATTCTTTTTTTCCCCAAAAATCTCCCCGCGATGACTTCTCCTTTGTAATAATTTCGTTCAGCTCCTTTTTGGAGATCAGGTTTGTGCTACTGAGGGCACTTTCCTTGCAGGGGCAGAAATCCTTCTTTTTCCCATTGCCTTTCGCCTGAACACTGCTGAGCCCTGAGGGACAAAAGGGCTCTCTGTGCCCTAGTGCAGAGTCAGGAGAGCTGCTCTGCTCACCAGTGACCTGCCGGGCACCACCCAAGTGTCCTGTGCTTACACCTCCATTGGACAATGGTCCCCCTGACAATGTCCTTGAAGAAGAAAATGGACTATTGTTACTGTTTGGGGAAGGATCCAGTTTCAAAGTCAGTTTCTCCCATCTGGTTTCTCTTTCCCTGTGCAGCGGAGCAGAGAGGGATGCAGCCGGCTGGCGTGGCTCTCTGCTGCCTGGAGCTGCCCCTGCCAGGAGCTGCTTCTCTGTGCCCACGTCTCCTCCCTGTCCCTGCTCCCAGAGCCCATCCTACGCTCCATGCCAGGAGCCCAGCCCAGCTCAGCAGCAGAGGACCAGCCCAAGGCAGCCCTTTCTCTGCCCCCTCGGGGATCCCTCCAGGTGTCCCTGGGGCTCCAGGGAACCTGCTAGGAAACAGGATGAAGCAATCACTAAGCTGGGGAGAGGCTCTTCCTTCCTGCACTGTCATTTCGTGTATCAGGAAAACAGTGAGTCTCAAGAATCCTATTTTCTCATCCCATCATTTGTCAGGACACCCAGACAGGGATAGGGAGTAATCGCCTTTATCCCTCCTGCTGAGGGAAGGAATTCAGCCGAGTCAATCAAGGCATCTCATCCCGGCTCTGTAGCCCTGGGGCTGGAAGGGGACTCAGCTCCCTCCCGTGCCTGACACAAACCCGCAGGATGTGGGATTCTTCTTGCCTCCGTTCAGGCGTGCACAAGATGAGCACCTGCAAGTGAGCTGTTTGTGTCCACTCCCTTGCTAATTAATGGAGAGTGAGGGAGTTGTTCAGGTGGGAACACCTGGTGACATTTGAGGTGACACCAGAGTTTGCCCAGGATATGTGCAGGTGACTGCAAGCCCTAATGCAGCAATGCTGAGACACAAGGCAGCATCTGGGGGCAACATCATGGAGCCTGGTGAGGAATTTCTTTGGTAGATGGAAATGAAAGTAGATGTTACATTTTGGACAGATAAAACCTTCAATATTCCCTACATCCACAGCACCTACAGAGGTGGTCATCTGACCAAATGCAGCTAAGTCCCTCTCTTTCTCTTCTCCACCAGGTGTATTTCCTAGATCTCTGCTGACTGTAGTGGCAGGTGTCTCGTGGACATTCCCCCATTGCTCAACCTAATTCAGGACAGCTCCTCAGTGGCCATATTCGGCTTGTTGTGCCACCTGAGATGCCAGCGCCCCCCAGAACAACTGCAGGTTGCTGGCAGGGACAGCACAGCACCTACGGGAAAGCCATTCCTGATCAGAGCAGATGCATGACAGACACCCCAGAGAGCACTGCGGCCAGATTTGGTTCCTTTGGGCAAGCCTATGTGGCAGCCCAGGCAGGTTGTTGTGTGAAACGGGGCCAAGTGGTTTTGGCAGAAGATAAACCCCCTTGCGTTCTAACACTCCTCACTGAGGTGGGAGGCCAGGTGCGGCTAGGTTTAAATTCTGAGTGATGCCCAATTCAGCACTATCAGTCCAATCGCGTTTAATATGTATTAAACTGTTACGATTTGGATACACTAATAGTGGACTGCACCTTCAGTCTAGTCGTGCTCCTGAACTAGCACGGCCTCTCTCAAGTTTTGGTCGCGTTCAGTGAGAAAGCGAAACGGCTAGCTACTTAAACAGTGCAGTTTATTTAAACAACAGATATACAGGTTCTTTAGGATTGCCGGTGATAAATACACTGTCTGCAAAGCACGTGCAAATAAGGATATTGCTAAGTATACAAATGCGCGACAAAATTATAAACGATACAGCCTGGCTATAAATGTAGGGTAGAGATTCTCTAGAGAAATTTATAAGACCTCGAGAAAGCGCTCGGTGTAATCGAAGTCTTACCCAAAGGCGTCCCTATGGGGGGGAAGAAAGGCTCAGCCCGTCGACTGATCCCTGAAATCAGCGGTGGAATTCTTCGCGATGGTGTCTTCCCTGACATTCCCTCTCTCTTGGACTATTTTTATATTATTTTTTTATCTTCAAAGTGGAGTTTGAGTGACTTTAGTCATTCGTACTTTTATTATGATTAATGTATTCAAGGAGGAGTGTTCACACCTCGGGGGGCGGATAGCCTCCAGGATGGAGGTGTGTTTTGGTACATTGTGGTGAGCAAAGTTCGCACAAAAGGACAGCATTTCATCAACATTTGACGAAATGTTGGCTCGGGTAGCGTGTAGGCCGCTTATCAGTTCCGTAGTACCATCTTGTCCCCATATCTGCTATTCGTCACAAGGGAAGGCCACGGAACAAGCGCGTTCCGTTCCATCCCTCGTGTAGTTTCGCAAACAACCTTGTACAGGGAATCACAGATGTTGCATTCTTCGTGTACTAGCTGCGGCTGTATTCTACCTCAGAAGCCTCTTGATTTTATGACTTTCCTTAATGTGTGAACAATGCTGTATTTTTGTATTCTTGGCCAATTTAGTAATTATTCCACAGGTTTCTGTCCATCAGCAACCGAAACCCACCACTGCAGTGAGGCCCAGTCTGACCCATCTCCACCCAGTTGACGCAGACCAGGTCATGAACAAGAAGCCCATCACACGGAGGGCTCAACTCATTTGGCTGTTCCCAGACTCTGCTGAGTCTTCTTCCAACAATCCTTTGCTAAGCCCCTCGGTGATATAACCAAGGAAGAGGCGACTGATTGTCACAGTGCTCCTCGATCACAGCATCTCCACACCCAAGGACATTTTCAGCAGCACCTTGTCCTCCTGGAGATCAACTTTCCCTCCAGCACAGCTCTTTGGGAGCATCAAAGCCTTTTCCTGGCAGGGCTACAGAGCCCAGCCCTGCTTTTCTGGCCTCTGGGTGAACAGGATTTTCACTTTTGGTGCTTTCACATTGCTGCCCTCCGTCCACTCCAGCATGTCTCTGATCTCAAGCAAAGCATTGCACATACTGGGTCTTGGGGACTTGGTACTTAGTGACAAGGCTGAGCGTGGCCCCAGTGCTCCAGCCGAAGTGATGCAGTGCACCAAAAGTGCACCAACACCCTCAGCCTGGGGCACAGAGCGGAGGAGCTGGAGTCCCATGTACTACCACAGAGTTTTGATACTGGTGGAAGAAATGGCGAGGAGTGCTGGGAAAGCTCCGGCTGCTAGTTGTAAGAGACAGACTGTAAATTCCCTGACAAGGGGCAGAAGGCCCTCTAAGCCTTCAATGGAAAGCCTCCAACACTCGCAAGGAAATAAATAATGCAGGCCTGGCCTTCAAAGAACTGATAAGGCTCACAGTTCTAGCACCGGAAAGTGTGGGAGAACCGTCTTGTGAAGACAAGATAGCTCTGCCACTCGTGTGGTGAGCTTGCTAGTTCTCAGTTCTCAAGGCCATTGTGTCTGAGAAGTGACCTTTGCTTCATTATCCATGAAATACATATGAAAGCACGCACACCCCTGCATATGATAATGAAGTTTATAGAGATCATGCTAAACATGTATGACTATGGTTCTCTCCCCACCCAAATGATGCTACACATCAGCCAGGAGGAGGAGACATCTGAGATGGAACTACCCCATAATGAGTGGGGCGGGCTGTGCTAATTCGGCAAACATAAAAGGGGAGGAAGACGAGTATGATGGGGGTGGATTTACAGGAGGTTGCTCCTACAAGACCTCCCCTGAGTTTTGGCTGTCTCAATGCTGAAACTGGGATTGGTGAACTCTTCATCTTTTCCTGCTGTCTTTTCTTATGGAGCTCCTCTATGGGATGTGCAAGAGGTTGGGTGAGTCCTTTGTGGGTGAGGATCAGAGGAGAGGCCTCTTAGTGTGGGAGACAAAGCACCTGCAATCAGGATAAGGAAGCGGAGAAAGGCTTATTCAAGAAACGCAAAGAATTGCCAGGTCTTATTGGGGATTTTAATGACCGTGGCACGCACTGGAAGAGGAGCACAGCAAGACGCACACTGTCCAGCAGGTGTCTAACCCTAACCCCACCCTGCCTGAACCATAACCTAACCCTGCTCTGAACATAACCCTGACCTTATCTTAATCCTAACCCTAATCACTGTCTGACCCTAGCTCTACCCCAACCCCAGGTCATAACCCTCGACTCTAACTGTAACCCGCACCCCAACCTTACCCTTACCCTAACCAAACCCCAACCTATTTGAAATCTAACCCTAAACCACGTGAACTCTAGCTCTAATTTAAGCGTGAACATGAACCTTAACTAACCCTGACCTAACACTTATCTTAACCCAACAGCACGTGTGTAATGAAATCTGTATCATCCTATCAGGCAATGATTACCATGGTAAGTTTGTCACAAAAGAAACAAACTTGAGCATAGTGGGAGCACAACTGGGATGGACAGACAAGCTGGTATCACCTTGTCAGTGCTGTCTCAAGGCCTGAGCAGTCGCCTTTCGCTTCCTCATGATCTGGACGCACCACTGTGTGTCACCCAAGTCAGACCCTTGGGTCAGATGAGCTGTTTTTCAGTTCTCATATACTGTGTTCCTTGTTTCTCCATTGACTCTGACAAGAGCTGAGTTACCTAGATATCCAGGCTGCAGATGGCATATTCCTCATGCAATGACCACTTGACCCCACCTCAAACTGAGATTCTTAAACATCTCTCAGCTGAGTCCCTTCTCCATAAGAAGCCACCTGCTGTTGTGGTGCTGCTAGATTGTAGCTGACACCCTTCAGGTGTGCCCAGCAAGAAGCCCTTCTGCTCTGGGAAGGGGGGCAATGTGAAGGGAGGGCTGAGCTCCCCAGGCAGCAAGAGCACTGCTCTGCTTCTGTGAGGGCTTGCAGGGTTGGGATCAGAGCGAATGGGCCCTCGGCTGCATTTGTAAGCTGTCAGAAATCCAAGCGACAGAGCAGCAGGTTTGGGAACCCTGAATGATTCGGGACTTATTCAAAAGTTCTAGATGCCTGACCTGTGCGGGAAAAATGGGTGTCATGGGGATATCACACGCTTTTAATCACTTTCTTCTCCGTATGATTGAAACCTGCATAAAGCAGTTTTCTTGCTTGCACAAAAATGTCTTTTAGCACCCTGAAAACTGGTAATTTAAGCATAACCTGCTGCTTCTCTGTCTTGTTTAAATGTGCCATGGATGCATCAGTGTCACTGGATTCTTTGGCAGAGAGAAGCCTGTGTTACTTCTGACGGGATTCACCCTTCACTAGGCAAAAACTGATGATTCAGATCTAAGATAGTCTCCCAGATCTTTGTGTGTGGATGCAGCATCAGGGGATGAGCTCTCCCATGTGAGGAGAGCTGGGATTAATCTCTCTCACTAAGGTCTAAGCATCAAGTCATACCTTGCCTTGCTTTGGCTTGTTTGCCTCTCCTTGCCTAGCCTTGCCTTTCTTTGTCTTCCCCTTTTTCATCCTTCCCCCCTTTTAACCCTATTCCTTCTTAATGTTCTTACATTAAATGCACCTCTGATGAGATCTGGACAAGGAACGTAAGTAAGGCTGTCCTTAAAGGCACTAGTATTTGTCTCTTTTCTTCCTTTTCTCTCATCTTTCAATAGGTATTCTATTTAATAAAATCACCTCTAAAAGAGAAAGTCAAGTTTCTTTTACCCATATGACAATAAAACCCCCAGTTATTCAGGCTCAAGGACTCTGTTCTCTCTCTTTACAAACCTCCCCTCCGCAAGCGACCCACGTTAGATTTCCAAACATTCATGCCTATCTTGGTTGAGCTCTCCTAATCCTGCAATCGCGTGTATGCTGATGTTTGTAGTCTTTCTCTAGGCTTGAAGTGTCTGTGATGGTGGACAGGCCACCAGCATCCTCTGAGAGCCTGTTGTTTGAATCGCTCTGTGCAGGAAAAATGCCCCAAAGAAAAGGCCTGGAGAATCACACCGGTGGATCTGGATTCGTTCTTCTGGGATTTTCTGACCACTCCAGCCTGCAGGGCTTGTGCTTCACAGTATTCCTGGTCATCTACCTCATGGTCCTCACAGGGAACAGCCTGATTGCACTCATCACAGTAGTGGACTCAAGCCTCCACAGCCCCATGTATTTCTTCCTGAGGAACTTGTCCTTCCTGGAGATCTGCTACACATCAGTCACTCTGCCAAAAATGCTCGTGGTTTTCCTGCTGGAGGATGGCAGGACCTCCTTCATTGGCTGTGCTGCCCAGCTGTATTTCCTGGTGTTGCTGGGCAGCATCAAGTGCCTTCTTCTGGCTGTCATGGCCTATGACCGCTACATAGCCATCTGTGACCCCCTGCACTACCCCCTCATCATGAGGAGGGGTCTCTGCATCAGACTGGTGGTGGGGTCGTGGGTGGCTGTCGTACCAGTGCAAGTAGGACAGACCTACCAGGTGTTCACTTTGCCCTCTGTGCATCCCATGACCTTCATCACTTTTTTTGTGATGTCCCCCCTCTGCTGGAGCTGGCCTGTGCAGACACGTTCTGGAACCAAGTGACACTGTACACCATCATCCTGGTATTTGCAATCTTTCCCTTCTCCTTAATAGTTATTTCTTACATTAAAATTATCAGGGCAATTCTGAAAATACCTTCAGTTCTGCACAGACACAAAGCCTTTTCCACCTGTTCCTCACAGCTCGTGGTGGTGACACTCTTCTATGGCTCGGCCACAGTCGTCTACTTAAAGCAACGGTCAAGGGATTCCGTAGACACCGACAAATACCTTGCCCTGTTTTACACAATTTTTACCCCAGTGTTTAACCCTGTCATCTATAGCCTGAGGAATAAGGAAGTGAGAATTGCCTTGAAGACACTCCTACGGACAAAGTGGTACTACAGAGTACGTAAAATCCTCTCAAATAGTCCCCAAAAAGTCCCACTGGGCTACATGGTTGCCTGAAGAAAGGCATCTCATACCTGCTGAAACAAAACCATGTGTCCGGCCTGGCTTTCATCCTCCTCAAGAAGGGGAAAGGTGTCCTGAGGCATTCCTCCTATGTTGTGTCCCACCCTGATATCTTTGTACTCTAGAGCATCTTCAGCACCTCTGAGTAGTTTAATGCAAACAGCTACTTCAAGCTGTGTCTGACCAAATAATGTTAAAGGGAAATAGTCAAAGCATGGTCAGTAGCCATTGATGCCCAGAAAGTGAGACAAGTGGTGAAGAGACGACCAGCCTCACATTTGAGAAATCGCTTGCTAGACCCCACGGGCTATCTTCTATAGCATCCCTGCATGGAATCGCCTTAAAAGTGTTCAAAGATATGAAGGGCTTCAAAGCATCTCCCCCTGCTATGATGTCTTGCTCTGAGTTGTGTAATTCTTGACTAACCTGACATAAAAATAAAAGATAAAAAGGTCACCAGGAGGACAGTCCAGCACTGGAATGGGGTCCCAGAGAATGGTGGAGTTTCTGTTTGTTGTGGTTTAACACCAGCCGGCAACTAAGCACTACACAGTCGCTCACTCACTTCCCGCCAGTGGGATGGGAGAGAGAATCAGAAGGGTAAAAGTGAGCAAACTCCGGGGCTGAGATCAAGCAATTTAATTGGTAAAGCAAAAGCCGCACACTTAAGCGAAGCAAAACAAGGAATTAATTCACTACTTCCCATCGGCAGGCAGGTGTTCGGCCACCTCCAGGAAGGCAGGGCTCCATACCACGTAATGGTTACTTGGGAAGACAAAACGCCGTAACTCCAAACATCCCTCCCTTCCTTCTTCTTCCCCCAGATTTATATGGTTGAGCATGATGCTACATGGTACAGGATATCCCTTTGGTCGGGGTCCACTGTCCCAGCTGTGTCCCCTCCCAACTTCTCGTGCACTCCCAGCCTACTTGCTGGTGGGGTGGTGTGAGGAGCAGAAAAGGCCATGGTGCTGTGTAAGCGCTGCTCAGCAATAATGGAAACATCTCTGTCTTATCAACACTGTTTCCAGCACAAATCCAAAACACAGCCCCATACAAGCTACTGTGAAGAAAATCAACTCTATCCCAGCAAAAACAAGCATTTATGTGCCGAATCTGCTTTGCCACTCTGCAACTGTCTCTGAAAAACTAGCCCAGTGGGCGTTTTTAGCCCAAATTCATATGCAGCACTGAAGTGTGTTTCCGTATTGTCCTGGTTTAGGCCGAGTTGGCCAATGACGGACGACAGATGCTCTCCCCCAGCTCTCACTCCGAGGAGAGGAAGGAAAGAAAGAGATTTATGAGTTTAGAAGGAACTAATCTACTTTAATGAAATACTCGTAATAAAATAAAAAGGAAATAATGAAATAGATACAATATCTAGAAAACTGTATCAAGCTCCAAGGATGATGTCACTGTCAGGCACTGGGGAAGTCCCAGACTGGACTCAATGACGGACAGGAACTGGATTCCAGGTCTGGAGCCAAGAATGCACAGATCGGGGTCAAAGGCAGATTAACACTGAGCATTCCGCCACCTGAGGAACCTGAACATACACAAGTCCACATGGTGGACAGACAATTCCCTGTCCTCTCTCCGCCTAGCTGAACAAGGTAACTTAGAGGAGAGGGGGCTGTAGGAACGTGTTTCTGCCCAGCGAAGCAGGTGTGTCTCCCCACTAACTCCCCCACCTTCCCAGGTACCCTTAAAGATAAGTATGAGGCTCTGCAAGGGGAACTCAATCATGACGAGGAGGATAATTCAGTGTCCACAGAGGTGTCACCACAGTTAAATCAGACTACACCTCCCATCAAAACATCTTCAGTTAAGGAAAAAAGACCGGTCATTGTTGTAGGTGACTCCCTACAAGGAAGGGAACGGAAGGCCCAATATGCAGAACAGACCCACTTCTCAGGGAAGTCTGCTGCCTCCCTGGGGCCCAGGTTAAAGATATAAAAAGAAAACTTCCCTCCCTGGTAAGACCCTCAGATTATTACCCACTACTAATTTTTCAGACAGGCGGAGATGATCTGTTAACAAGAAACGCAAGTGCGATCAAGAGAGACTTCTGGGCCTTGGGATGACTGGTTAAAGGGTCAGGACTGCAAGTCATGTTCTCCTCGGTCCTCCCAGTCACAGGGAAAGATGAGGAAAGCAACAGGAAGAGCTGGAAGATCAATACTTGGCTCTGAGCCTGGTGCCAGTGGCAGGACTTTGTTTTTTTTGATCACGGGATGGTTTACACGACACCAGGCCTGCTCGAGACAGATGGGGTACGCCTGTCTCAAAAGGGGAAAAGGATCCTTGCACAGGAGTTGGCAGGGCTCATCAAATGGGCTTTAAACTAGATTTGAAGGGGAAAGGGGATGAATCCAGCAGCAGAGAGGCAAGGGTCTTTGATGGCTTAGAAACTATGGCTGCGCCTGGGAATGGTCAGGTAGAAGTTAAGCCTTCTTCCAGCAAAAAGGTGGCAGGACCAGTAGCCCAGCTGAAGTGCTTCTTGTCCTGGGTTGAGCAACACAGGACTAATTTATCTTCTAATGTCTGGGAAAACGTCATTCTTAGAAGATTCTAGTGTCTGAATTCGTGAAAATATTTGCTTTATAGCCAGCTAGGCTATGTGGGATTCAAGGCCTCGGTGTTTTCAAGCCTTGGCAGGTGCAGGTACGAGGAGGAGCGAGGCCTGGGCATTTGACCCAGGCTGGCCAACAGGATTATTTCATACCATGAACATCACATTCGATACAAATGAGAAAGTTTGCTGCGTCGTTTCTCTCTCCCTTGATGGCTGTGGTGCAGAGAAAGTCCTTGCCCCGGTGCTGGACCCCTGAGCCCTTCCCTCCCTCCTGAAGCCGTTGCTCTTGCAGTGTCCGACATTTACTGTCCCCTGCTGGGAGTGCACAGCTTCCTACTGATAGAATTGGCTGAGTATAATTCTTGTACATCTTATATTAGTAATGGGATTAATACTGGTGCTTTAATATTGTTGTTAATTATTTAGTCTTGTCCTATTAAATCTACTTATATTTCAACCCTCATGTTTCCTTGCTTTCCGTGATTCCCCTTTCTGCGTGGGGAGGGGTCACTGGGTGATAGAATAGTTGTCTAAATGACAAGAAATTGTTATGGGTTTTCTGAAAACATAACACGTCTACACTAATGCACGCAGCATGGGCAACAAACAGGAGGAGCTGGAAGCCATTGTGCAGCAGGAAAACTATGATGTAGTCGCCATCACAGAAATGTGGTGGGATGAGTCGCACAACCAGTGCTGCATTAGATGGCTACAGACTCTTCAGAAGGGACGGGCAAGGAAGGAGAGGAGGTGGGGTGACTTTGTATGTGAGGGAGTGTTAGGAATGTCAAGAGCTTAATGATGGTGACAATAGGGTTGAGTGTTTATGGGTGAGAATCAGGGGGAGGGCCAATAAGACAGATATCATGGTGGGAGTCTGTTATACACTGCCCAACCAGGATGCAGAGGTGGATGCATCCATTGTACAAGTCGGACGTACAAGCAGCTGGGAGAAATCTCATGATCGCTGGCCCTTGCCCTGGTGGGAGACTTCAACCTACCTGATACCAGCTGGGAGCACAATACGGCTGAGAGGGAACAGCCTAGGAAGTTCCTGGAGTGTGTTGCGGAGAACTTCCTGACACAGCTGGTGAGGGAGCTGACAAGGGAAAGAGCCCTGCCGGACCTGTTGTTTGTAAATGGAGAAAGACTTGTGGGGGATGTGACAGCTGGAGACCATCTTGGGCATAGTGACCATGAAATTATTTTCAATTCTCAGAGGAGCAAGGAGGGTGGTCAGCAGAACTGCCACCATGGACTTCCAGAGGGCAGACTTTGGTCTTTCCAGGAGGCTGCTTGACAGAGCCACTTGGCAGGCAGTCCTGAAGGGCAAAGGAGTTCAGGAAGGCTGGACATTTTTAAAGACGAAAGTCTTAAAGGTGCAGGAGCAGGCTGTCCCCATGTGATGTAAAATGAGACATCAGGGAAAAAAGACAGCCTGGCTGAAAAGAGAGCTACGGTTACAACTCAGGGAAAAAAGGAGAGTTTATGGTCTTTGGAAGAAGGCCACTCAGAAAGGCTACAAGGATGTTGTAAGGCTATGTAGGGAGAAAATTAGCAGGGCCAAAGCCCAACTAGAACTTAAACTGGCTTTGGATGTTAAGAACAAGAAGAAAAGTTCCTATAAACACACTAGTAACAAAAGGAGGACTCGGGAGAATCTCCATCCTTTATCCGATGAAGGCAGTAACATAGTGACAAAGGATGAGGAAAAGGCTGAGGTACTTAGTGCCTTCTTTGACTCCTTCTTTAGTAGTAGAGTGGGTTGTTCCCTGAGTACCCAGACCCCTGAGCTTGTAGACAGGGGCAGGGAGCAGAACGAAGCCCCCATAATCCAAAGGGAGATGGTGAGGGACCTGCTCCAACAGCTAGACATACACAAGTCTATGGGGCTAGGTGGCCTCCACGCGAGGGTACTGAAGGAGCTGGCAGAAGTACTCACCGAGCCACTTTCCATCATTTACCAGCAGTCCTGGTGAACCGGGGAGGTCCCAGTTCACTGGAGGTTAGAAAATGTGATGCCCATCCACAAGAAAGGACGGAAGGAAGATTTGGGGAAGCACAGGCCTGTCAGTCTGACCTCAGTGCCTGGGAAGGTCATGGAACAGATCATGCTGAGTGCCATTATGTGGCACATGAAGGACAACCAGGTGATCAGGCCCAGTCAGCATGGGTTCATGAAAGGCAGGTCCTGCCTGACAAACCTGATCTCCTTCTATGACAGGGTGACCCGCTTGGTGGATGAAGGAAAGGCTGTGGATGTTGTTTACCTGGACGCTAGTAAAGCCTTTGACAATGTTTCCCACAGCATTCTCCTGGAGAAACTGGCTGCCCATGGCTTGGACAGGTGTACGCTTTGCTGGGTAAAAAACAGGGCGATGGCCAGGCCCAACGAGTGGTGGTGAATGGAATTCAATCCAGTTGGCAGCTGGTCACAAGTGGTGTTCCCCAGGGCTCGGTATTGGGGCCAGTTCTCTTTAATGTCTTTATCAATGATTTGGATGAGGGGATTGAGTGCACCCTCAGTAAGTTTGCAGACGACAGCAGGCTGGGTGGGATTGTCGACCTGCTTGAGGGTAGGATGGCTCCAGAGGCAGATCTGGGCAGGCTGTACCGATGGGCCGAGGCCAATGGTATGAGGTTCCTCAAGGCCAAGTGCCAGGTCCCGCACCTGGGTCACAACAACCCCATGCAGCGATACAGGCTGGGGGAAGAGTGTCTGGAGAGCTGCCTGGCAAAAAAGGACCTGGGGGTGTCAGTTGACAGCTGGCTGGATGTGAGCCAGCAGCATGCCCAGCGTGGCTGAGAAGGACAATAGCATCCTGGCCTGTATCAGGAATAACGTGGACGGCAGGACTCGAGAGGCTGAGGGCCCTGGGCTCAGTGGTGCAGAGACTGAGGACAGTACAGGAGTAGCCTGAGTGTGCTTGAGGGCTGCTGGTGGAGCCGGTGGAGCTTTCCTTTGTAGTGGAAAACAGCATGAGAAAGAAATAATGCCCCAACATGCAGCTGGGGAGGTGCAGACTGGACACCAGGAGAAAGAAATGTCATTCCAAGGGCAGTGCTGTGGTGCAACACGCCACCCAGAAAGAGTCTGGATCAGCCCAAGGCTTTGTGTTTCAGGGAAGAGCCAGGGAGGATGGAGAGATCTCAGCAAAGGAAGGTGGCAGCAAGGTGGGGCAGCCGGGTGGATGACTGCAGCCTGCAGGGAAAGAGGCAGAGGTGATGGGACACCGTAGGACAGCCTGTGGTGGAGATGACACAGGGATGTGGCAAAGCTGAAAGGCCCCTAACAGAGTCAACCTCTTCATGTCTTGGGCTATGGCTGTTGTCTCTGCTACTGATGCCTACGAGGAGTCAAGTTATCCTTGCAGCACTGGGGTCTCATTGCCTTCTTGTCCATACTTCAGAGGCTGGGAGGTGTCGTACCATAGCGCTGGCCATGGCATTGCACATCTCCACACCACACTGTGCCAGGAAGAGCCCTGAGGAAGGAGTGAGGGACAGGATCTCCCTTCCTGGGGGCTGGGGGTCAGGCCTTGGCCCTTTGCACTAATGAAACACATCCAGGGTTACTCAGCACCAGAGCCACCTTCACCTTGCTTTTCTCGACCTGTCATCACTGCCTCCAGTTTCTGCTCTAACTGGACCCTGGGGACAACATCTCAGTGGGACCCATTAACACTCCAAGAAACTTTGGAGTTTGAACCTGACTTTGACTTCTTGAGAGGTTTTTTCAGCTTCCTCTCAGTGTCTGGGGTTCATGGACTCGGCATCAAACCCACCAGAGGGGTCATTAAAACTCCTTGGGCTGGTGCTCTGCGTCTGAGCTGGGCTGGGCTCCTGGGATGGAGGGAGCTCATGGCAAGCGGGCAGCGCCTCAGAGAGACGGCTCTGCCCAGGAGCAGCTCCTCTGCCAAGCACAGCAGGTCTGAGGGCGGTGCCTGGGTGTCTCAGGGAGATGAGCGAGGCAGAGAGAGAGCTTAAAGGTGTCAGGATTGGGAGGATGACTGAGAGCTCACTGGAGGAGAAATCCTTGCAGCCCTTGGCACGGTAAGCCTCTGGGTGCAGGGCACTGCAGGTGGAGTTCCTGGAGGCATCTCCTAAAGCTGGCACAGCCACAGCTTATGGGATCTGTAAGGAGGCGGAGGGGGAGGAGGGGTCTTGTTATGAAATGTGAATAGCCGTGAAGCCAGGGTGTGCAGGCAGGGGTGCCCAGGGCTGTCCTTGAGCAGGGTCCCTGCACCCCGTGGGTCTGTGTGCCGGGGCAGGGACTCTGCCGGCTGCCAGGGTCAGCTCTCAGCCTGCCCAAGGAGTTCCCCCCCGAGCGTCTGTGGGGAGAAGCTTTGGAGAAAGAGCAACCGCTGGCAGGGGAGGGTCCTGCTGTTGAGAGGGTGCTGCGTGGGTGAGGGCTGCTCACAGCTGCAGATCGCTGCAGGACGTTCCCTGGAGATTTTTGAAGAAGCACAGCACGGCAGGGGCTACCTGCAAGGGAAGGGTCCTGTTCTTCCAATCTTCTACTCCGGGTTGTCTGGGTGGGCGATGGGACAGAGAAATTCATCTCTCAGTTGAGGAGGGGGCACTGAAATTCCAAATCTGTTTCTCTTAGAAGTGAATAATCCAGGGAGGATTGGAAATCAACAACTAAATCTCTGCCCCTGCAACGACACTGCCCTCGGCAGCAGAAAGCTGATCTCGCAAAAAGATATGAATGAAATTATTCTGAGGAAAGAGAAGTCATTTTGGGGAAAATTTTGGGAAATGGAATAGGATGGGCCCAAAGAAGTCTGCCTTAACTTGCCAAGGTCTTCTCCTCTTTCAACAGTCCCTCATGCCCAGAGTGAACAAATGTCCAATGGCAGCTCCATCACCCAGTTCCTCCTCCTGCCATTGGCAGACACACGGGAGCTGCAGCTCTTGCACTTCGGGCTCTTCCTGGGCACCTACCTGGCTGCCCTCCTGGCCAACGGCCTCATCATCACCGCCATCGCCTGTGACCACCGCCTCCACACCCCCATGTACTTCTTCCTCCTCAGCCTCGCCCTCCTTGACCTGGGCTCCATCTCCACCACTGTCCCCAAAGCCATGGCCAATTCCTTCTGGGACACAAGGGCCATCTCCTATGCAGGATGTGTTGCACAGGTCTTTTTCTTTGTTTTCTGTGCTGCAACAGAGTTTTATCTTCTCACCGTCATGTCCTATGACCGCTACGTTGCCATCTGCGAAGCCCTGCACTACGGGACCCTCCTGGGCAGCAGAGCTTGTGTCCACATGGCAGCAGCTGCCTGGGGCAGTGGGTTTCTCAATGCTCTCCTGCACACGGCCAGTACATTTTCCCTACCCCTCTGCCAGGGCAATGCTGTGGGCCAGTTCTTCTGTGAAATCCCCCAGATCCTCAAGCTCTCCTGTTCAGACTACTACTTCAGGGAAGCCGGGCTTCTTGTGGTTGGTGTCTGTTTAGGCTTTGGTTGTTTTGTTTTCATTGTGCTGTCCTATGTGCAGATCTTCAGGACCGTGCTGAGGATCCCCTCTGAGCAGGGATGGCACAAAGCCTTTTCCACGTGCCTCCCTCTCCTGGCCGTGGTCTCCCTGTTTGTCAGCACTGCCATGTTTGCCTACCTCAAGCCCCCCTCCATCTCCTCCACAGTTCTAAATCTGGTGGTGGCAGTGCTGTACTCAGTGGTGCCTCCAGCAGTGAACCCCCTCATCTACAGCATGAGGAACCAGGAGCTCAAGGATGCCCTAAGGAAACTGGCTCAGTGGAAGTTCTTTCTCCAATAATAACCTGTCTCCCTTCTCCGCAAGTTTCCTAGACTTTATGTTAGGCAATAAGCTTGCTTTTTTCTCTTGCAATAATCCTGCTTATATATAATTTTCCAGGTTTGTACTACTTGTCTTGAGGTTTGATCCAGTTGTTTCTGACCCTTGCACAACACTGTGTCAAAGGTGACCTGTCTAATAGCAGCTCTTCAGTAAAAAGGCATCTCCCAGGTGCAGTGCCTGGAGGCTAGGTGCTTCCTCCAAAGGTGCTGCCAATAAAACGTCCAAGGAACTGGTCTTTCAAAGAGTCTCTTCTCCCTGTGTTCTCCCTGTGTTTGGGGTTAAGCTCACTGTACTATTGGGTTCCGTGGACCAAATGTTCTGGTTTTAAAGGCTCTCTTCTTGTGTCCACTGGTAGTGGAGATGGCGCATGAGCTCCTGATTAACTCCTCAGACTGCTTCATATGTGTCAGGACCTGCAGCATACAGCAGATTCTATGGAAATGAATTTGGATGTGTGAGGAGAGGATGGGGACTCGCCCCGTGCCCTGAGCTGTGGGTGAATGAAGACACAGAAGGTGAAACGCCCACAGAGGTGAAGTCGCCCACAAGCAAAACACTAAATTGAGGTATGCACAAACAAGAACTCTGCAGTCCCCTGAAAGTCAGTGGGGACCCAGTAGGCATGGGAAAGGGAGAGGTGTGGGAGCTGCCCGAGGACCCCCAGGGCCAGGAGTGTCGTGCTGTCCTGGGGAGTGGGGCTGGTGGGAGCAGAGGAGGGGGCAAATTCAGTCAGGGTTGTGGGTTCACCTAAATAGGATAGCAGGAGGGGCAGAGAGTGACTAGCCTGTTTAAATTGTTCCCTTGGGGCCAGCACTGGCCTGGGGCTGATGGGGAGGCTGAGCTCCTTGTCTGCCCCACAGGAGCTGCTGTGCCCTTCAGAGGAGCTGGGGCTGGGGATGAGCGCCAAGAGCTCTGCAGCAACTGTGGTGGGCACTGCCATGGGACCAGCCCAGACCGGGCAGCTATGCTTGGCTGGGCAGAGGAGGGGGCAAGGGGTCTGGGGAGAGCCGAGGAACAGCTAGGATGGGCTGGTAAAAGCCTGGGAGAGGAAAACATCAGTGTAGAGCTAAGTTGTGCAGGGCGTGGGCACTCCAGGTGTGGCCTCACCAGAGCCGAGTAGAGGGGAAGGGTCACCTCCCTCCATCTGCCAGCAATGCTTTTCCTAAACAGCCCAGGAGGCTGTTGGCCTTTGCCACGGGGGTGCATTGCTGGCTCATGCTCAGCTGCTTGTCCTCCAGGACCCCAGGGTCCTTCTCTGCAGAGCCACTATCTAGCCAGTCAGCGCCCAGGACGATGTCCGCTGTGTGGCTAGATCACAAGCTGTCCTCCCCCAGGGACTTTCTCAGCAGCACCTTGGCCTTCTTGGAGATGAGCTCCACCTCTGTCACAGGTCCCACAGAGCTT
The DNA here is from genome assembly GCF_963924245.1 of Chroicocephalus ridibundus. NCBI lineage: Eukaryota > Metazoa > Chordata > Aves > Charadriiformes > Laridae > Chroicocephalus > Chroicocephalus ridibundus. The sequence continues at coordinate 2,416,134 of NC_086308.1, forward strand.
CAGAGAAACCTGGGACAGCAAACCCCTCTCCTGCCAGGGCTGCGCAGCCAAGGCCTGTTTCTCTCTGGCCTCAGGGACTGCAGCTTCTACTCTAGTTGTGGGAACCCCATTCATCACTTTGTGTCCACCTGACATCCACTCCAGCATGCCTCTCCAGGTTTTCTGGTAGGACCTGTGGCCTGTGGGGGACCCACACTGGAGCAGTCCGTGCCTGAAGGACTGTACCCCATGGAAAGGATCCACGCTGGAGCAGTTTGTGGAGAACTGCAGTCAGTGGGAAGGAGCCACATTTGGGGAAGCTCAGAAACAAAGTGTTATGAACTGACTGCAACTCCCATTCCACAAACCCCTGTGCCACTTGGGGCAAAGGTAGAAGAGTTAGGAATGAAGTTGAGCCTGGGAAGAAGGGAGGGAGGGGGGAAGGTGTTTTTAGTTGTGTTTTCTTTCTCACTGTCCTATTCTGTTACAATCAATTGGAAATAAATTTAATGAATTTTCCCAAGTTGGGCCTGTTTTGCCTGTGTTGAGAATTGGTAAATTAACTGGTAAACAAACGATCCTCCCAATTTATTGCTATTGACAAACGTGGCGAGAGTTGCCCTCATGCACAAAGGCAGTTACTTCATCGTGAAGTCAATCAGGTTGGCGAGGCATGATTTATCCTTGGTAAGTCCATGCTGATGGGTTTTGGACACGTTCTGTTGGTGGTGCCCAGAAATGTCACCCAAAAGGACTCGAACTGATGGCCCTCTCCTCACCGATGTGAGCCTGTGCAGCCTGGGGTTCCCTGGGGTGCACTTTTGGATTCTTCCAAAGACGGGTGCACCACTTGCTTGTCCTCTCTCACAAGAGACCTCTGCCAATCCCATGACCTCTCAGAAAGGATATTCCAAAGAAATATTGATCTTCCCTGTGACGCCATTACAACTATTCTCCCTGTTACACAGTGCAGTCAGTTTCTCTGATTGTTCATATACTTGTCCTGATACAGACCATTTCTAAAGTCACCTTTTCAGATCCAGACTGTCTAGGCAAAGGCCCTTTCCATAATTCTTCAGTTTTCTTCTCCATTTACTCTTTGTTCATTCAGGTACCTCTCACCTATGCTGCTGCTTTCACCTTCAGAGACTGAACAGCTTGACTATCTTTCAACAGTCTAAAGGTCTCCTTATCCAGATCTTTAATTATGTTTATATCTATCTTTTTTTTGTCTAACTACCTAAAATATTTCTCCTAAGATTATCCCTTGTAGAAAAGCAACCTCATTAGTGGTAGCTTGTACTTAGCGTGTGATTACAGAATACGATTTATTATTTATGAAAACTGATTGTGCTTTACTTCTCTGAAGAATGGGAAAAACTCTCCTGTGCCTGAGTGCAGCCATGTCTCTAAGGAGCTCAGGTGGGAGATGGTGCAATGGAGCTGTAACCTCCAGCTGCAGAGATCAGTGGAGAAGTCTGGTGCAAGGAGCAGTGATGTAAGTCCCAGGTGGGCAATGTCAGAAATGGGGAGGTTGGGGAGGTGAGGAGCAAGGCTGTCCATGCAGCGATGGACGTCAAGGGACTACTTTTCCTTTCTGCCCAGACTTCCTGAGCAAACACTCTGCATCAGTATCAATCAGAGAATGCTTCTATCACCTCTTCTTTAAAGTGAAAAGTAATAAAATATATCCTTCAACATAAAAGATGCATCTTTGGAATCTTCCTACTTAATTACGCTATGAAACCTCTCTAATTAGCTGTACAAGTCTTGAAGACTTGAAGAAAATTACAAAAGGAGAAATACCTTGTTAAGGCTTTCTGTCTTTTAATGAGCCCCATGGTGTATTTGCTGCTGAGTCCATAGACCTCAGGTAAGGAGAGAAGGTTGAACAAAGTGCTCAAGAAATCAGAAGCCAAACTCAAAGTACCTGGAAGCGTTAATGAGCCCCACTGAGGGCCATTCCTGACAAAGCCTCCCCAGGGACTCGTTAGAGCAGATAGCTGGAGGCTGTGATTGCAGGTGGGCAAAGGCAGAGTGCAGGTGGCTGGAAAGCTGAAGAAACCCTTGCTTTGTTTGATGCAGCAGAAAGGCCAAGCCCTCAGCCCCAGGCCCTGGCAAGGCAGATCCTGTCCCTCACTTGTGGCCTAGGGCTCTTCCTGGGACAGAGGGATGTGAGGGGGAGCAATGACAAGTGTAGGAAAATTCTGTGACACCTCCTGGCCTCCCAGAGAAGGGGCGAGGATGAAACAGAGTCCTGAGGCTCAAAAGAATCACAGACGCATAGAATCAATTATGTTGGAAAGGATCTTTAACATCATTGAGTCCAACTGTAAACCTAACACTGCCAGGTCCACCACTAAACCACACCCCTGCATGCCACATCTTGTGGTGCTGTGCTCTCCCCCTTCCCTGCCCCTCTGGCTCCTGCTCAAGCCATAACCATCAGTGGGAGTTGTGATGAGTTGCACCTGGACTTTGGGGGATGGCTGGTAACAGTCAAAACACTGTCTGGAGTGGGGGCCTAGATATTTTGTTCCCATGCGAATATGACGATAGGTCAATTCTCCTACTCCATAAACAGTGGACAGCCCAAGAGCCCTTGGAGCTCTCCTGCACGGCAGCGGCTGCACGACAGGCTCTCCCCTTGAGCAGGGACGCTCACTTAAGGTTCATCTCCTCGAGGTTGAGAGATTCCTTGCCGCAACAGATCCTCAGTAAGTGACTAATAGCATGCTAAACTTTGAAATCTTAGCTAAGTGATGTAAAGGATTGATTGCGCATATATAACCCTTCAGACATAAACCATTAACCAAGTTTGGGACTAGGATTGGATCCAGCCGCAGCCAGACTCCTCTCTGAGAAGGAGCTTAGAAAGCCAGGGGGTCCTTTCTGAACCTTGGGACTCAACGGGAGGGTCTCCCTGAGAGCTTGTCTGACCCCGGCCTCTATGCAGTAAATAATCAGGTGTACCTTGTCATCGAACCTCATAAAACACTGTCGCATTCACTGCTAACTTTGTTAAATCACTGTTTTCTATTAATAAATATTTCACTATTCATGACCAGGCACCTTGGCTCTGTCGGATGCCTTACCAGTGAGCCCAGAAACCTCAACCCAGGGAAGAGAAATGCTGAGACATTTCACTGCTGAGAAAGTAAAAGCTGGCAGAAGCCTTGGGACCATTAGTGTGGACGTCCCACCACCTACAGAAGAGTCCAGAAAGTTTCCAGGAAGAAGAGACCTCCGAGGCACCTAACACAGCCACAAGCCTCATACTGCCCTAAAAAGGTATGCAGAAGGAAATGACTTCACACACACAGACCCCAGTTGTGAGCCTGCTGATGGACAATCATGTGCCCAGGCCGCAGTGATCCCACAAGCAACCTCTAGCTGCTGGCATGTTCCATACGTGCTGGCGTGTTCCATACTGTGTGTTGCATTCATACTCACGCTGCTGGCATGTCCCGTACTTGGGACCTCACAAGAACCAAGGCCGGTCATCACCCCTCTGCTGGCCTAAGGGGTGCTCTGGAACACAGGGCTTCAAACACCTCTGACCTTGCTCATGGTCTCTCAGGTCCTCAGGCAGCAGAACCCTCACAACTGGCATTCAGGCCATACGCCTGCTGCGGGGCTATCAAGGACTCAGGCAGAAGTGACCTCCCAAGCACCGAGCTCATCCATGAGGCTGGTGCTGGCCTATCGGGCACTCAGACAGCAGTGACCTCCAAAGCAGTATCAGAGAGATCTGCCTGTTTCTGGTCTATCAGAGATTCTGGCAGCACTGACCTTATAACCAACATCCACACCATGTGCCTGCTGCTGGCCTGTCAGGTACTCATGGAGAAAGGACCTCGTAGGCACCGAACCCAGCCTTGAGCCTGGGGTTGGCCTGCCACCTGCAGAGACAGGGGTGACCCCAAAATGAGCATCCAAAGCAGATGCCCGCTGTTATAGCAGCAGTGACCTCACAATCAACATGCCAGACCTTGGCCTGCTGCTGGACTGGGGTTCTCAGGCAGAAGGGACCTCACAAGCAACTACTCTAATCATAAAGCCTTTTGCTGGACTGCCGTGTCCTCACAGAATCATGTAGATTGAAAGGGATCTTTGGAGATCATCTAGATCAATCCCATCACGTAAGAAGATGTCCAGGCTGGTTTTAAGTATCTCCACGAATGGACACTCCACAGCCTCTCAGGGCAGCCTGTGCCAGGGTCATGCGCCCTTGATGCCGAAACATGTTTTCTTGAGTTCAGTTGGAATTTCTTGGTTTTGAGGATTGGGGCCTAGCACATAAGCCCTGTGTGGGGACGGTGAGGGACATGGGCTTCTTCAACCTGGTGAACCTCCTCCAGTGAGGGTCGTCATCCAAAAGGGATAACCTCACTCGAAGTATGGGGGAGAGGTGGGTGGGACAGGATAGATATAAACACATGGAAGGATTTGGCTGAAGAGATTAACTGATTGTGCTTTACTTTTCTGAAGAATGGGAAACAATGGTTCAGTCCACTGTCCTGGAAACCCTGCGGGATTGATCTAGTGCAGCCCTTCCCTGCCCTTTGTGAAACTGAAGACACCCCTTGGTCCTGCCAAGCCCTGTCCTTGGCTACTGAGCAATGAGGGAAGATGGAAGGGGGCTTAGCAGCAGTGATCCCTTTCTGGCAAGTTCTGCTCTTCACCCCGACCAGCATGGCCAGTGCAGGGTCACCCCATGGCCTCAGGGCACCACAGCCCCCTCCCTCTGCAGAGCAGAAACACCATCTCAGGGCCCTGCAGGGAGCACGCAGTGGGAACCAGGAATGTCCAGCCAGGCCAGCCTGGACACGCTCACCTGGGGAAAGGCTCTCTGGGGAGAAGGGGTGTCCCTGGAGAAGAGCAAGGGAGCATTTCTGTGCTTGCAGGGAGGAATCCTTGAGAAGGAGAAACCTCTTCCTGCAGGCCCCCACTCTGGGCAGGCTGCTCTGTGCCTGGACCAGGACTCCTGTGCTGGCCTGGGGAGAGGGGCTGGCACTGAGGGGACACAGACCATCTGTGGCCCAGGCACTGGGGGAGGCCACAAAAACAGGCAGGCTGAGGGGGACAGAGCCCTGAGGGCTGCCAGGGTACTTTGCCGGGGGGATGTCTCCCCACCCTTGAGCACACCTGTCCCATGGGGTTCCAGCATGGTGGGCCCATCGAACCATTAAGGGGGCAGCAGGGCCAGCCTCCCCATTGCTCTCCAGTTTCCCCGTCACTTACTCCTCGCTCAGTCACATCCCTCTAAACTCCCCAGGTGCTGCTTTGAGCTTCAGGCAGTTGGAAGAATGCCCTGGTCTTTCAGCAGGCTAATAATCTCTTCAGCCAAATCCTTCCATGTGTTTATATCTATCCTGTCCCACCCACCTCTCCCCCATACTTCGAGTGAGGTTATCCCTTTTGGATGACGACCCTCACTGGAGGAGGTTCACCAGGTTGAAGAAGCCCATGTCCCTCACCGTCCCCACACAGGGCTTATGTGCTAGGCCCCAATCCTCAAAACCAAGAAATTCCAACTGAACTCAAGAAAACATGTTTCGGCATCAAGGGCGCATGACCCTGGCACAGGCTGCCCTGAGAGGCTGTGGAGTGTCCATTCGTGGAGATACTTAAAACCAGCCTGGACATCTTCTTACGTGATGGGATTGATCTAGATGATCTCCAAAGATCCCTTTCAATCTACATGATTCTGTGAGGACACGGCAGTCCAGCAAAAGGCTTTATGATTAGAGTAGTTGCTTGTGAGGTCCCTTCTGCCTGAGAACCCCAGTCCAGCAGCAGGCCAAGGTCTGGCATGTTGATTGTGAGGTCACTGCTGCTATAACAGCGGGCATCTGCTTTGGATGCTCATTTTGGGGTCACCCCTGTCTCTGCAGGTGGCAGGCCAACCCCAGGCTCAAGGCTGGGTTCGGTGCCTACGAGGTCCTTTCTCCATGAGTACCTGACAGGCCAGCAGCAGGCACATGGTGTGGATGTTGGTTATAAGGTCAGTGCTGCCAGAATCTCTGATAGACCAGAAACAGGCAGATCTCTCTGATACTGCTTTGGAGGTCACTGCTGTCTGAGTGCCCGATAGGCCAGCACCAGCCTCATGGATGAGCTCGGTGCTTGGGAGGTCACTTCTGCCTGAGTCCTTGATAGCCCCGCAGCAGGCGTATGGCCTGAATGCCAGTTGTGAGGGTTCTGCTGCCTGAGGACCTGAGAGACCATGAGCAAGGTCAGAGGTGTTTGAAGCCCTGTGTTCCAGAGCACCCCTTAGGCCAGCAGAGGGGTGATGACCGGCCTTGGTTCTTGTGAGGTCCCAAGTACGGGACATGCCAGCAGCGTGAGTATGAATGCAACACACAGTATGGAACACGCCAGCACGTATGGAACATGCCAGCAGCTAGAGGTTGCTTGTGGGATCACTGCGGCCTGGGCACATGATTGTCCATCAGCAGGCTCACAACTGGGGTCTGTGTGTGTGAAGTCATTTCCTTCTGCATACCTTTTTAGGGCAGTATGAGGCTTGTGGCTGTGTTAGGTGCCTCGGAGGTCTCTTCTTCCTGGAAACTTTCTGGACTCTTCTGTAGGTGGTGGGACGTCCACACTAATGGTCCCAAGGCTTCTGCCAGCTTTTACTTTCTCAGCAGTGAAATGTCTCAGCATTTCTCTTCCCTGGGTTGAGGTTTCTGGGCTCACTGGTAAGGCATCCGACAGAGCCAAGGTGCCTGGTCATGAATAGTGAAATATTTATTAATAGAAAACAGTGATTTAACAAAGTTAGCAGTGAATGCGACAGTGTTTTATGAGGTTCGATGACAAGGTACACCTGATTATTTACTGCATAGAGGCCGGGGTCAGACAAGCTCTCAGGGAGACCCTCCCGTTGAGTCCCAAGGTTCAGAAAGGACCCCCTGGCTTTCTAAGCTCCTTCTCAGAGAGGAGTCTGGCTGCGGCTGGATCCAATCCTAGTCCCAAACTTGGTTAATGGTTTATGTCTGAAGGGTTATATATGCGCAATCAATCCTTTACATCACTTAGCTAAGATTTCAAAGTTTAGCATGCTATTAGTCACTTACTGAGAATCTGTTGCGGCAAGGAATCTCTCAACCTCGAGGAGATGAACCTTAAGTGAGCGTCCCTGCTCAAGGGGAGAGCCTGTCGTGCAGCCGCTGCCGTGCAGGAGAGCTCCAAGGGCTCTTGGGCTGTCCACTGTTTATGGAGTAGGAGAATTGACCTATCGTCATATTCGCATGGGAACAAAATATCTAGGCCCCCACTCCAGACAGTGTTTTGACTGTTACCAGCCATCCCCCAAAGTCCAGGTGCAACTCATCACAACTCCCACTGATGGTTATGGCTTGAGCAGGAGCCAGAGGGGCAGGGAAGGGGGAGAGCACAGCACCACAAGATGTGGCATGCAGGGGTGTGGTTTAGTGGTGGACCTGGCAGTGTTAGGTTTACAGTTGGACTCAATGATGTTAAAGATCCTTTCCAACATAATTGATTCTATGCGTCTGTGATTCTTTTGAGCCTCAGGACTCTGTTTCATCCTCGCCCCTTCTCTGGGAGGCCAGGAGGTGTCACAGAATTTTCCTACACTTGTCATTGCTCCCCCTCACATCCCTCTGTCCCAGGAAGAGCCCTAGGCCACAAGTGAGGGACAGGATCTGCCTTGCCAGGGCCTGGGGCTGAGGGCTTGGCCTTTCTGCTGCATCAAACAAAGCAAGGGTTTCTTCAGCTTTCCAGCCACCTGCACTCTGCCTTTGCCCACCTGCAATCACAGCCTCCAGCTATCTGCTCTAACGAGTCCCTGGGGAGGCTTTGTCAGGAATGGCCCTCAGTGGGGCTCATTAACGCTTCCAGGTACTTTGAGTTTGGCTTCTGATTTCTTGAGCACTTTGTTCAACCTTCTCTCCTTACCTGAGGTCTATGGACTCAGCAGCAAATACACCATGGGGCTCATTAAAAGACAGAAAGCCTTAACAAGGTATTTCTCCTTTTGTAATTTTCTTCAAGTCTTCAAGACTTGTACAGCTAATTAGAGAGGTTTCATAGCGTAATTAAGTAGGAAGATTCCAAAGATGCATCTTTTATGTTGAAGGATATATTTTATTACTTTTCACTTTAAAGAAGAGGTGATAGAAGCATTCTCTGATTGATACTGATGCAGAGTGTTTGCTCAGGAAGTCTGGGCAGAAAGGAAAAGTAGTCCCTTGACGTCCATCGCTGCATGGACAGCCTTGCTCCTCACCTCCCCAACCTCCCCATTTCTGACATTGCCCACCTGGGACTTACATCACTGCTCCTTGCACCAGACTTCTCCACTGATCTCTGCAGCTGGAGGTTACAGCTCCATTGCACCATCTCCCACCTGAGCTCCTTAGAGACATGGCTGCACTCAGGCACAGGAGAGTTTTTCCCATTCTTCAGAGAAGTAAAGCACAATCAGTTTTCATAAATAATAAATCGTATTCTGTAATCACACGCTAAGTACAAGCTACCACTAATGAGGTTGCTTTTCTACAAGGGATAATCTTAGGAGAAATATTTTAGGTAGTTAGACAAAAAAAAGATAGATATAAACATAATTAAAGATCTGGATAAGGAGACCTTTAGACTGTTGAAAGATAGTCAAGCTGTTCAGTCTCTGAAGGTGAAAGCAGCAGCATAGGTGAGAGGTACCTGAATGAACAAAGAGTAAATGGAGAAGAAAACTGAAGAATTATGGAAAGGGCCTTTGCCTAGACAGTCTGGATCTGAAAAGGTGACTTTAGAAATGGTCTGTATCAGGACAAGTATATGAACAATCAGAGAAACTGACTGCACTGTGTAACAGGGAGAATAGTTGTAATGGCGTCACAGGGAAGATCAATATTTCTTTGGAATATCCTTTCTGAGAGGTCATGGGATTGGCAGAGGTCTCTTGTGAGAGAGGACAAGCAAGTGGTGCACCCGTCTTTGGAAGAATCCAAAAGTGCACCCCAGGGAACCCCAGGCTGCACAGGCTCACATCGGTGAGGAGAGGGCCATCAGTTCGAGTCCTTTTGGGTGACATTTCTGGGCACCACCAACAGAACGTGTCCAAAACCCATCAGCATGGACTTACCAAGGATAAATCATGCCTCGCCAACCTGATTGACTTCACGATGAAGTAACTGCCTTTGTGCATGAGGGCAACTCTCGCCACGTTTGTCAATAGCAATAAATTGGGAGGATCGTTTGTTTACCAGTTAATTTACCAATTCTCAACACAGGCAAAACAGGCCCAACTTGGGAAAATTCATTAAATTTATTTCCAATTGATTGTAACAGAATAGGACAGTGAGAAAGAAAACACAACTAAAAACACCTTCCCCCCTCCCTCCCTTCTTCCCAGGCTCAACTTCATTCCTAACTCTTCTACCTTTGCCCCAAGTGGCACAGGGGTTTGTGGAATGGGAGTTGCAGTCAGTTCATAACACTTTGTTTCTGAGCTTCCCCAAATGTGGCTCCTTCCCACTGACTGCAGTTCTCCACAAACTGCTCCAGCGTGGATCCTTTCCATGGGGTACAGTCCTTCAGGCACGGACTGCTCCAGTGTGGGTCCCCCACAGGCCACAGGTCCTACCAGAAAACCTGGAGAGGCATGCTGGAGTGGATGTCAGGTGGACACAAAGTGATGAATGGGGTTCCCACAACTAGAGTAGAAGCTGCAGTCCCTGAGGCCAGAGAGAAACAGGCCTTGGCTGCGCAGCCCTGGCAGGAGAGGGGTTTGCTGTCCCAGGTTTCTCTGAAGCTCTGTGGGACCTGTGACAGAGGTGGAGCTCATCTCCAAGAAGGCCAAGGTGCTGCTGAGAAAGTCCCTGGGGGAGGACAGCTTGTGATCTAGCCACACAGCGGACATCGTCCTGGGCGCTGACTGGCTAGATAGTGGCTCTGCAGAGAAGGACCCTGGGGTCCTGGAGGACAAGCAGCTGAGCATGAGCCAGCAATGCACCCCCGTGGCAAAGGCCAACAGCCTCCTGGGCTGTTTAGGAAAAGCATTGCTGGCAGATGGAGGGAGGTGACCCTTCCCCTCTACTCGGCTCTGGTGAGGCCACACCTGGAGTGCCCACGCCCTGCACAACTTAGCTCTACACTGATGTTTTCCTCTCCCAGGCTTTTACCAGCCCATCCTAGCTGTTCCTCGGCTCTCCCCAGACCCCTTGCCCCCTCCTCTGCCCAGCCAAGCATAGCTGCCCGGTCTGGGCTGGTCCCATGGCAGTGCCCACCACAGTTGCTGCAGAGCTCTTGGCGCTCATCCCCAGCCCCAGCTCCTCTGAAGGGCACAGCAGCTCCTGTGGGGCAGACAAGGAGCTCAGCCTCCCCATCAGCCCCAGGCCAGTGCTGGCCCCAAGGGAACAATTTAAACAGGCTAGTCACTCTCTGCCCCTCCTGCTATCCTATTTAGGTGAACCCACAACCCTGACTGAATTTGCCCCCTCCTCTGCTCCCACCAGCCCCACTCCCCAGGACAGCACGACACTCCTGGCCCTGGGGGTCCTCGGGCAGCTCCCACACCTCTCCCTTTCCCATGCCTACTGGGTCCCCACTGACTTTCAGGGGACTGCAGAGTTCTTGTTTGTGCATACCTCAATTTAGTGTTTTGCTTGTGGGCGACTTCACCTCTGTGGGCGTTTCACCTTCTGTGTCTTCATTCACCCACAGCTCAGGGCACGGGGCGAGTCCCCATCCTCTCCTCACACATCCAAATTCATTTCCATAGAATCTGCTGTATGCTGCAGGTCCTGACACATATGAAGCAGTCTGAGGAGTTAATCAGGAGCTCATGCGCCATCTCCACTACCAGTGGACACAAGAAGAGAGCCTTTAAAACCAGAACATTTGGTCCACGGAACCCAATAGTACAGTGAGCTTAACCCCAAACACAGGGAGAACACAGGGAGAAGAGACTCTTTGAAAGACCAGTTCCTTGGACGTTTTATTGGCAGCACCTTTGGAGGAAGCACCTAGCCTCCAGGCACTGCACCTGGGAGATGCCTTTTTACTGAAGAGCTGCTATTAGACAGGTCACCTTTGACACAGTGTTGTGCAAGGGTCAGAAACAACTGGATCAAACCTCAAGACAAGTAGTACAAACCTGGAAAATTATATATAAGCAGGATTATTGCAAGAGAAAAAAGCAAGCTTATTGCCTAACATAAAGTCTAGGAAACTTGCGGAGAAGGGAGACAGGTTATTATTGGAGAAAGAACTTCCACTGAGCCAGTTTCCTTAGGGCATCCTTGAGCTCCTGGTTCCTCATGCTGTAGATGAGGGGGTTCACTGCTGGAGGCACCACTGAGTACAGCACTGCCACCACCAGATTTAGAACTGTGGAGGAGATGGAGGGGGGCTTGAGGTAGGCAAACATGGCAGTGCTGACAAACAGGGAGACCACGGCCAGGAGAGGGAGGCACGTGGAAAAGGCTTTGTGCCATCCCTGCTCAGAGGGGATCCTCAGCACGGTCCTGAAGATCTGCACATAGGACAGCACAATGAAAACAAAACAACCAAAGCCTAAACAGACACCAACCACAAGAAGCCCGGCTTCCCTGAAGTAGTAGTCTGAACAGGAGAGCTTGAGGATCTGGGGGATTTCACAGAAGAACTGGCCCACAGCATTGCCCTGGCAGAGGGGTAGGGAAAATGTACTGGCCGTGTGCAGGAGAGCATTGAGAAACCCACTGCCCCAGGCAGCTGCTGCCATGTGGACACAAGCTCTGCTGCCCAGGAGGGTCCCGTAGTGCAGGGCTTCGCAGATGGCAACGTAGCGGTCATAGGACATGACGGTGAGAAGATAAAACTCTGTTGCAGCACAGAAAACAAAGAAAAAGACCTGTGCAACACATCCTGCATAGGAGATGGCCCTTGTGTCCCAGAAGGAATTGGCCATGGCTTTGGGGACAGTGGTGGAGATGGAGCCCAGGTCAAGGAGGGCGAGGCTGAGGAGGAAGAAGTACATGGGGGTGTGGAGGCGGTGGTCACAGGCGATGGCGGTGATGATGAGGCCGTTGGCCAGGAGGGCAGCCAGGTAGATGCCCAGGAAGAGCCCGAAGTGCAAGAACTGCAGCTCCCGTGTGTCTGCGAACGCCAGGAGGAGGAACTGGGTGATGGAGCTGCTGTTGGACATTTGTTCACTCTGGGCATGAGGGACTGTTGAAAGAGGAGAAGACCTTGGCAAGTTAAGGCAGACTTCTTTGGGCCCATCCTATTCCATTTCCCAAAATTTTCCCCAAAATGACTTCTCTTTCCTCAGAATAATTTCATTCATATCTTTTTGCGAGATCAGCTTTCTGCTGCCGAGGGCAGTGTCGTTGCAGGGGCAGAGATTTAGTTGTTGATTTCCAATCCTCCCTGGATTATTCACTTCTAAGAGAAACAGATTTGGAATTTCAGTGCCCCCTCCTCAACTGAGAGATGAATTTCTCTGTCCCATCGCCCACCCAGACAACCCGGAGTAGAAGATTGGAAGAACAGGACCCTTCCCTTGCAGGTAGCCCCTGCCGTGCTGTGCTTCTTCAAAAATCTCCAGGGAACGTCCTGCAGCGATCTGCAGCTGTGAGCAGCCCTCACCCACGCAGCACCCTCTCAACAGCAGGACCCTCCCCTGCCAGCGGTTGCTCTTTCTCCAAAGCTTCTCCCCACAGACGCTCGGGGGGGAACTCCTTGGGCAGGCTGAGAGCTGACCCTGGCAGCCGGCAGAGTCCCTGCCCCGGCACACAGACCCACGGGGTGCAGGGACCCTGCTCAAGGACAGCCCTGGGCACCCCTGCCTGCACACCCTGGCTTCACGGCTATTCACATTTCATAACAAGACCCCTCCTCCCCCTCCGCCTCCTTACAGATCCCATAAGCTGTGGCTGTGCCAGCTTTAGGAGATGCCTCCAGGAACTCCACCTGCAGTGCCCTGCACCCAGAGGCTTACCGTGCCAAGGGCTGCAAGGATTTCTCCTCCAGTGAGCTCTCAGTCATCCTCCCAATCCTGACACCTTTAAGCTCTCTCTCTGCCTCGCTCATCTCCCTGAGACACCCAGGCACCGCCCTCAGACCTGCTGTGCTTGGCAGAGGAGCTGCTCCTGGGCAGAGCCGTCTCTCTGAGGCGCTGCCCGCTTGCCATGAGCTCCCTCCATCCCAGGAGCCCAGCCCAGCTCAGACGCAGAGCACCAGCCCAAGGAGTTTTAATGACCCCTCTGGTGGGTTTGATGCCGAGTCCATGAACCCCAGACACTGAGAGGAAGCTGAAAAAACCTCTCAAGAAGTCAAAGTCAGGTTCAAACTCCAAAGTTTCTTGGAGTGTTAATGGGTCCCACTGAGATGTTGTCCCCAGGGTCCAGTTAGAGCAGAAACTGGAGGCAGTGATGACAGGTCGAGAAAAGCAAGGTGAAGGTGGCTCTGGTGCTGAGTAACCCTGGATGTGTTTCATTAGTGCAAAGGGCCAAGGCCTGACCCCCAGCCCCCAGGAAGGGAGATCCTGTCCCTCACTCCTTCCTCAGGGCTCTTCCTGGCACAGTGTGGTGTGGAGATGTGCAATGCCATGGCCAGCGCTATGGTACGACACCTCCCAGCCTCTGAAGTATGGACAAGAAGGCAATGAGACCCCAGTGCTGCAAGGATAACTTGACTCCTCGTAGGCATCAGTAGCAGAGACAACAGCCATAGCCCAAGACATGAAGAGGTTGACTCTGTTAGGGGCCTTTCAGCTTTGCCACATCCCTGTGTCATCTCCACCACAGGCTGTCCTACGGTGTCCCATCACCTCTGCCTCTTTCCCTGCAGGCTGCAGTCATCCACCCGGCTGCCCCACCTTGCTGCCACCTTCCTTTGCTGAGATCTCTCCATCCTCCCTGGCTCTTCCCTGAAACACAAAGCCTTGGGCTGATCCAGACTCTTTCTGGGTGGCGTGTTGCACCACAGCACTGCCCTTGGAATGACATTTCTTTCTCCTGGTGTCCAGTCTGCACCTCCCCAGCTGCATGTTGGGGCATTATTTCTTTCTCATGCTGTTTTCCACTACAAAGGAAAGCTCCACCGGCTCCACCAGCAGCCCTCAAGCACACTCAGGCTACTCCTGTACTGTCCTCAGTCTCTGCACCACTGAGCCCAGGGCCCTCAGCCTCTCGAGTCCTGCCGTCCACGTTATTCCTGATACAGGCCAGGATGCTATTGTCCTTCTCAGCCACGCTGGGCATGCTGCTGGCTCACATCCAGCCAGCTGTCAACTGACACCCCCAGGTCCTTTTTTGCCAGGCAGCTCTCCAGACACTCTTCCCCCAGCCTGTATCGCTGCATGGGGTTGTTGTGACCCAGGTGCGGGACCTGGCACTTGGCCTTGAGGAACCTCATACCATTGGCCTCGGCCCATCGGTACAGCCTGCCCAGATCTGCCTCTGGAGCCATCCTACCCTCAAGCAGGTCGACAATCCCACCCAGCCTGCTGTCGTCTGCAAACTTACTGAGGGTGCACTCAATCCCCTCATCCAAATCATTGATAAAGACATTAAAGAGAACTGGCCCCAATACCGAGCCCTGGGGAACACCACTTGTGACCAGCTGCCAACTGGATTGAATTCCATTCACCACCACTCGTTGGGCCTGGCCATCGCGCTGGTTTTTACCCAGCAAAGCAGGGTAACCTCCAGTGAACTGGGACCTCCCCGGTTCACCAGGACTGCTGGTAAATGATGGAAAGTCGCTCGGTGAGTACTTCTGCCAGCTCCTTCAGTACTCTCGCGTGGAGGCCACCTAGCCCCATAGACTTGTGTATGTCTAGCTGTTGGAGCAGGTCCCTCACCATCTCCCTTTGGATTATGGGGGCTTCGTTCTGCTCCCTGCCCCTGTCTACAAGCTCAGGGGTCTGGGTACTCAGGGAACAACCCACTCTACTACTAAAGAAGGAGTCAAAGAAGGCACTAAGTACCTCAGCCTTTTCCTCATCCTTTGTCACTATGTTACTGCCTTCATCGGATAAAGGATGGAGATTCTCCCGAGTCCTCCTTTTGTTACTAGTGTGTTTATAGGAACTTTTCTTCTTGTTCTTAACATCCAAAGCCAGTTTAAGTTCTAGTTGGGCTTTGGCCCTGCTAATTTTCTCCCTACATAGCCTTACAACATCCCTGTAGCCTTCCTGAGTGGCCTTCTACCAAAGACCATAAACTCTCCTTTTTTCCCTGAGTTGTAACCATATCTCTCTGTTCAGCCAGGCTGTCTTTTTTCCCTGATGTCTTGGAATCACAGAATCATGGAATTTTCAGGGTTGGAATGGACCTCTAGAGATCACCTAGTCCAACCAACTAATCCTGCCAAAGCAGGATTGCCTGGAGCATGTTACTCAGGACTGCATCCAAGCTAGTCTTGAAAATCTACAGAGAAGGGGACTCCAGAACCTCCCTGGGCAGCCTGTTCCAGTGCACTGTCACTCTCACCGTAAAGAAGTTTTTTTCTCATATTTGATCGGAACTTCCTATGTTCCAGCTTGTGCCTGTTACCCCTCGTCCTTGTTACTGGGAACCACTGAAAAGTGTCTGGCTCCATCCTCCTTAAACCCACCCTCTACACACTTGTGAACATTAATAAGGTCTCCCCTCAGCCTTCTCTTCTCCAGGCTGAAGAGTCCCAGCTCTCTCAGCCTTTTCTCCTAAGGGAGATGCTCCAGTCCCTCAGTCATCTTTGTTGCCCTACACTGGACTCTCTCCAGCAGTTCCCTCTCTCTCTTGAACTGGGGAGCCCAGAACTGGATGCAGTATTCCAGTTGTGGTCTCACCAGTGCAGAGCAGAGGGGGAGAATGACCTCCCTTGACCTGCTGGCCACACTCTTCCCTGTGCAGCCCACAATTCCATTGGCCTTCTTGGTGACAAGGGCACATTGCTGGCTCATGGATAATTTAGTGTCTACCAAGACCTCCAGATCCTTTTCTTCAGAGCTGCTTTCCAGCAGGTCCACCCCTAACCTATACTGGTGCCTGACATTCTTCCTCCCCAGGTGGAGGACCCTACACTTGTCCTTGTTGAACCTCATGATGTTCTTCTCTGCCCAGTTCTCCAGCCTGTCTAGGTCACGCTGGATGGCAGCTCAGCCCTCTGGGGTGTCAGCCACCCCACCCAGTTTGGTATCATCAGTGAACCTGCTGAGCATACTCTCTGTCCCCTATTCCAGGTCGTTGATGAATACGATAAACAATACCAGTCCAAGTATTGACCCCTGGGGGACACCACTGGTTATGGCCTCCAACTCGACCCTGCTCCATTAATCACAACCCTCTGAGTCCTGTCACACAGCCAGCTCTCGGTCCACCTCACTGTCCTCTCGCCTAGTCCACAATTCCTCAGTTTCCTAAGGAGGATGTTATGAGAGACAGTGTCGAAAGCCCTGCTGAAGTCAAGGTAGATGACATCTGCTGCTCTGCCCTCATCCAGCCAACCAGTTATGACATCATAGAAGGCTGTGAGATTGGTCAAGCATGATTTGCCCTTGGTAAATCCATGTTGACCACTTTCAATAACTTCCTGCTCTTGAAGATGCTTGCATACGACAACCAGAATGAGTCGCTCCATTACCTTCCCAGGGACAGAGGTGAGACTAACCGGCCTGTAGTTCCCTGGGTCCTCCTTCCTGCTCTTTTTGAAGGCTGGAGTGATACTGGCCTTCCTCCAGTCCTCAGGCACCTCTCCTGTCCTCCATGACCTTTCAAAGATGATGGAGAGTGGCCAAGCAATAACATCTGCCAGCTCTCTCAGCACTCGCGGCTGCATCTCATCAGGGCCCATGGACTTACGGATATCTGGATTGGACAAATGGTCTCTAACCTGATCTTCCTCTACTGGGGAAAACTCTTCCTCTCTCCAGACCTTCCCCCTTGCCTCCAGGGCCTGGGATTCATGAGGGACAGCTTTAGCAGTGAAGACTGAAGCAAAGAAGGCATTCAGTAGCTCTGCTTTCTCTGTGACTTCCACCAGTAGGGCGCCCATCTCATTCATCAGTGGGCCTACATTTTCCCTACTCTTCCTTTTTCTATTGGTATACTGAAAGAACCTCTTCTTGTTATCTTTAATTGTGGTGGCCAAGATGAGTTCCGCTTGAGCTTTGGCCCTTCTAATTTTTGCCCTGCAGAGCTTCACTACTTGGTATTTTCCATAAGCAGCCAACCCCCTTTTCCAAAGATCATAAACTTTCTTTTTTTTCCTGAGGTTCAGCCAAAGCGCTCTATTTAGCTAGGCTGGTCTTCTTCCCTGTCTGCTCATTTTTTGGGACTTGGGGATGGCCTTCTCCTGAGCTTTTAAGAGTTCCTCCTTGAATTAAGACCAGCCTTCCTGGGCACCTTTGCCCTTCAGGACTGTCCCCCAAGGGACACACTCGACCATGCTCCTAAGCAGGCCAAAGTTTGCCCTTTGGAAATCCAAGGTGGCAGTTCTGCTGGCTCCCCGCCTTGCTTCACCATGAATCGAAAATTCTATCATTTCATGGTCACTCTGCCCGAGACGACCTCCAATCTTTACATCCCCTACAAGACCTTCTGTTGCGGGCGGAGTGAATAACTTCACTTGTAAGAGAGTAGTGAAATGTTTATTAACATAAAACAGTGATTTAACAAAGTTAGCAGTGAATGCGACAGTGTTTTACGAGATTCGATGCCAGGGCACACTTGATTATTTACTGCATAGAGGCCGGGGTCAGACAAGCTCTCAGGGAGACCCTCCTGTTAAGTCCCGAGGTTCAGAAAGGACCCCCTGGCTTTCTAAGCTCCTTCTCAGAGAGGAGTCTGGCTGCGGCTGGATCCAGTCCTAGTCCCAGACTTGGTCAACGGTTTATGTCTAAAGGATTCTATATGCGCAATCAATCCTTAGATCCCTTAGCTAAGATTTCAAAGTTTAGCATGCTATTAGTCACTTACCGAGAATTTGTTGCGGCAAGGAATCTCTCAACCTCGAGGAGAAGAACATTAAGTGAGCGTCCCCACTCCAGAGGAGACCCTGTCGTGCAGCCGCTGCCATGCAGGAGAGCTCAAAGGGCTCTTGGGCTGTCCACTGTTTATGGAGTAGGAGAATTGACCTACAGTCACATTCTCATGGGAACAAGATACCCAGGTTCCCACTCCAGACAGGGTTTTGGTTATGTTGCCAGCCATCTCCCACAGTTCAAGTGCGACTCATCACAACTCCCGCTGATGGCCATGGCTTGAGCAGGAGCCGGGGGGGGATAAAGGGAAGAGCACACCGCCACATCTGCCCTTAATGCCTTCTGGCACTGGCAGGGTTTTGGCTCTGCACAGGCACGGCGAGAGGTGGGGAGGAGCTTTTCAGTGGCTCCTGCTGACTCTCGGCATGGCATTGCCAGGGGTGAGGCTGGTCTTCAGGTCACCAAACTTCAGAACCCGTTTTGGCATCGGTTCTGGGTGACTGCCCAGCAATAGGGGCATTGTCCTTATCGGGAGGCTGCGTCCCTCCAGTGCTGGGGTTCAGGGTTAAAGCAACCAGGTCTGTTAGCAACCGGATCATTTTAAATCCTTGTTGGGATCCGGTGCCATCAAACCAATTAAACCTTGCAGTGGATATGGGAAGTTGGGATAAAGCAAAGACGGACCCTCCGGGCTGTGATCCTGCGTGGCTTCCTTAACGAGAGGAACCCAAATTAATACCAGACAAGTTGATTTTTTCATTGCTGCTGTTGGATAAAGTTTAGCTGGGAGGACTTTTTAACCTTAAAGCAGACGTCTTCAGGTCAGGGCTAAATTATGCCTCCGCAGGCTGTCATTATATCATGACAGGAGCAGGTCAAAGCTCAGCAGCGGAGGCGGTTTTGTGCAGCAGCCCTAAATTTTCAGGAGGGTAGAGGCTTGGTTTGACACATCTGACTGCCATCACCTTCGCTGTAGAGCCACAGGGCGACGCAACAGGGTACCGGTGGCTCTATTGTACTGAACACAAACCTCTCCTTGGCTTTTTTTTGCTTTGTTTTTGTTCTTTCTTCTAGTGAGCTGCTTCTGGGAGCCGTAGCTACCAACTTCACCTTCCTGCCTAAACACACGGCAAATTCCTACAGATAGGGCTGAGGAGGCCCTTTCCCGTGGCGTTGGGTCAAGAGGAGGCGTTAGGACAATGCGTGTCGAGGAACGGGGTTGTTCAGCTGCGCTCTGAAATGAAATGAAAGTTTTATGTTTTTTAGAAGTTGCCTTCACGCCCCCAGCATCGGTCCCTGCCACAAGTTACACAGCAGATGGTCTCACACGATCTTGCAGCCAGAGGTGCCTCGCTAACAGAGAGCAATCTGTTTAATGAACAGGATACAGGCCAGGAGGGATCTCTGGCCTCCAGCTCACGGCAGTTGTCCCAGCTCCCCCACGCCACACGCCGTTCACGTAGCGGGAGCGAGAGGCCTCTGCTCCTACCGGGGTGTCCTTTGTAGTGCCAAATCCTCCCCAGTACCAGGAGGGGATGAACTAACCCAGTCCCTGGGGTCCTGCAGAGCACAGAGAGACCCAGCATCTCGTCATCGGATGTTGTGCAGAATCCCGGCCTTTTCTGGGAGCATGCAGCGGTGGGTACCATCTCCTCCCGGTGTCACGCACCCAGGGGAAGTGCAGCCCCCTCCGAGGGGGACCCAGAGCTGCTTGTTTCCCAATGAGGAGACTAAAAGACCCGAGAGCAGGATTTGAGGGAGGGCTGGGCAGGGGAGCGTGCCACCGAGGGGTGCTGCGTGACCTTCCCTCGCACCCTCCAGGTCCTTGTTCCTGTCTCTGCGTCACTCCAGGCAGCGCAGCACAGGCGACAGTCACAGAGGCATTTGCCGTGTGGCACAAGGAGGCTGCGGGTGCAGCTTCGTCCCCACAAAGCTCGGCTGAACCAACTTGGTCCTTTCGCCCCCTGAAAAATACTGTTGAAAGCAAAAAGCACTTGCACACAGAGCCCCTGGTGGGATCCGGGGACACCCAGCCCCCCCGAGCCCCTTCCCTCCCCAGCAGGAGCTGGGGGGGCTGTTGGGGGGGCCGCTGGGAGGGGGCGGAGCACAGGGAGCCCCAACATTCCATCCTGGAGACGCCAAAGAGTCCTTAGCAGCCAAGAGACTGAGGGGACCCACCATGGCGCTGCCGCCCCGGTGGCTCCCACTGCGCGGCCCCCGCACCCCCCCGGCGCCCCAGAGCCATCAGGCTTTTGTGCTCCCAGAAACCTTCTACCCCCAAGGCAGGGAACGACCCCAACCCACAGCCCGGGGACGCTCTTGGGGCCAAGAGTGCAGGAGGTGACCATGGCTCCTGTCTCTCTTCCAGGCGCAGCCACCCTGTTCCCACTGCCCGGGCAGCAGCTGCTCTTCCCCACAGCCTGGGCACCCCCAGTGGGGGCAGCCCCACAGGTCCCACAGGCCCCACCACCAGGTATGGCACCCCTGTCCCCTCTGCCACCCTGACACCATCAGCACCCTGATGGCCATGGGGGCCGGCTCGGAGGGCGCCCCGGAGAGTGCCGCCGGCCCAGCATGGCTCCCCTTTACCCACACAGGGCTGCACAGGGCCCCATGCGGCTGCTGGTGCTTCGACTGGACCGTCACCAACGTGTCTGCGCCGGTCACCACCACCCTCAGCCATGGCACCGCTGCTCCACCAGGCGCTGCCCTGTGGGGCCCCAGGGGCTGCGGGACCCTCCCGGCCTGGGCATTCCCTGGCACACCCCAGGGACAACACCCACTGCCCCACATGACGCAGCACCCAGCCTACGGCCACCAGGGCACAGCAGTGCCCACAGCTCCCCCACTGCTGCTCACCTCCATCCCCAGCCACCAGCACATGAAGGGACAGCCTGCAGGCACCAAAATCTCTGGCACAGCCACCCCCGTGGGGCTACCCCCTGCCAGCCACGTCCCCATGGGCGCCTGCGTCCCCCCCAGACCCACTGCTGCCCCCCACAAGGAAGCTCCTGGTGACCTGGATTCCAACATTGAAGTCACCGAGGACATGCTCCTCCAAGAGCCCCTCTGGCTCTTTTTTTCCTCCTTGGACAAGGTGGAGATCACCCAGGACCCTGACACCAGCATCACCACACCTGGGGACCCTGTTGGCACCGTCAGAGAGGGGAGAGCGGTGGCCCCAGCACGCACCCAGCTGCCAACATCCATCTCTGCCTTCGAGAACACCAAGGAATGGTCCTCAGAGACCAACAGCTCCAGCAGGGCCCCCCCCACGCAGACACCCCTGGGCAGCAACATCCCCTGGAGCGCCATCAGCTCCCCAAATAGCAACATCTCTCCCAGGAGCGACATCTCCTCCGAGAGCGACATCCCAGAGCTCACCTTCTCCCCAAAGAACGTCACTTACTCAGAGCAGGACATCTCAGAGTATGACATCATCTCCCTAAAGAGTGACACCTCCTCGAGCAGTGACAACACCTGGGAGAGCGATGTCCACCAAAGCCAAGCCCTCGGGGACGCGGCCGGCCACCTTGCCGTGCCCCACGAGGTGTCTCTCAAGGAGGCCCTGAGGCTCTTGGACTGTGACCATGGTGGCACCGGCAAAGCCGCCCCGCTCTGCGACGTCGACTCCCTCTCGCTGCCCGAGGATCTGCTCATGCTTGATTGCAGCATGGAGGAGCTCCTGGAGGGTGCCCGCATCCTGGAAGGATTCCTCTATGGGCCAGAAAGCAATGTCCCCACCAGCTCCTCTGCTGTCCCCAACAGCCAAGCACTCGGGGACGCGGCTGGCCACCTTGAAAGCGATGTCCCCAGGAGCCACTCTACTGTCCCCAACAGCCAAGCCCTTGGGGGCACGGCCAGCCACCTTGCAGTGCCCCAGGAGGTGCCCGTCAAATACTTTGGCGTGAAGGTGACCCGGAAGGCTGTCGTCGTCCTGGAAGATATCTTCTCCAGGACAAAGTCCCAGGAGTCGTGCGGGGACATGGGGATGGAGCTTCCGCCAGCCCAGCCCACCATGGCGGAGAAGCGGGGGACGAAGCAGGGGACAAAGCTCGGGATGAACTCCCCGTCGCTGCCACCCAGGAAGCGCAGGGCTCTGGCGGACAGGTCGGGGACGGCAGGGGGGAAGAGACAGAAGAGACGCCCCCCAGCGAGGAGACGGAGATGATGGGGGGCAGAGAGGGGGTGCATTTAGGGGGTGGGGGGAGGGTTGTATTTAGGGGAGGGGGGTGGGAGGGTAGATTTAAGGGAGGGGACTGGATCTGGGGGGATGGTGTGTTTGGGGGGGTGGGGAGAGGGACATTTTTAGGGGAGGGGGGGTTATAGTAGCTTCAATAGGGCCTTTTCTCTCCTGTTTTTCCATTAAAAGCTGTACTAGGCAGTGTGTTTGGGGAGGTGGGTGTGTTTAGGGGAGGCAGGTATATTTAAAGGGGGGGTAGTGTATTTTGAGAGATGGGGGTGTGAGTTTAGAGGAGGGGGGCGCGTTTGAGGGAGGGGGGGTTAGAGTAGCTTCGATAGGACCTTTTCTCTCGTGTTTTTCCATTAAAAGTTGTTTCTCCAGCCACGCTCCGTGCCTGTCTGGGAGGGGAGGGAGTGCGGGGGACAGCGGGAATCGGCCCCCACCAGGTGCCACAGCCCCACATGGGACCCCAAAGGGCACCGAGCTGCCCCCAGGGCCGAGTCACCACCAGCGGGGTGGCAGTGGTGGGGGGGGACTCCCCTGTCCCCTTCCCCAGGGGCAGCCAGGACAGACGGGTCCCTGCAGGACCCACGGACACGGCCCCACGCAGAAAGCAGCACGGAGCCCCCGGGACAAGGACAGAACTTGGGGAGCGGGAGGGGACGGACACACACGACCACAAGGGCTGCCAGGCCTTCGGCTGGACCCCGGCCAGCGTCCCCTCCCGCGGGGACAGGGCTCGGGGCAAAGCCCCCAAAGCCTCGGCACAATCACCCCCGTCCGTGGCTCCGCAGCCCGGCTTTGCCTCCCTGCGCTGCCCGATCACCCCAAATCACCCCCACAACGGCCAGGGGGGAGCTGCCGGCCAGGCAGGGACCCTCCTCCCCTCCTCGGCCTGCGCCTTGGGCAGCCCTGACAGCAGCTGGGGAGGGGGGAAATAAGGAAAGAAATAAACAAAGAAATCATGGCAAGGGCCAAAAGTGCCTGGAAACCCCAGCTCTTTATTGCCCGTTCCCCCTCTCAGCTCCACAGCCTGGGGCCAACGCAGCAAAGGGCGCCTTCGGGCAGCGGCCGCCCCTCTGCGGGTCTGGCGCACAGAAGGTGCGGCGGGAGGTCCCCGGTCCCCGTCGGGGCACCCCCGGCATCGGGGGCTGAGCCCCTGCCCCAGGGCAGCCCCAGGGACGCCCCCGGGGCGGGGGGAGCCGCTGCGGCCCCGGGCGGGCGCAGTCCCCTTGGCCTCAGCAGGGCCCGGCGCAGCTCCCGGCACCGCTGCTGCTCCGTGTCCGGCCTCCCAACCCCCCGCCCTGAGCACCCTCCTGCACCCAAAACTCCCGTCCCCTGCAGCAGCTGCACCGCCACCGCCCGCAGCTCTCGGGGGCCGCGGGGAGCTGCTCTGCGCCAGACAAGGAGGAAAAGGGAAGAGAAAGACCAGAACCCAAACTGCAGGGCTGACCTCGAGTTAAAGCGTGTTCTTAAGGGCATTGTCCAAGGGCCTCTTGGGCACAGAGAGACTTGGGGCATCAACCACCTCTCGAGGACGCCTCTTCCAGGGTTTGACCGCCCTCTTGGTGAAAAAACGCTTCCTAATGCCCAGGCTGAACCTCCCCTGGTGTGGCTTTGAGCCATTTCCACGCATCCTGTCCCTGGATGCCCGGGAGAAGAGCTCAGCACATGCCTCTCCACGTCCCCTCCTCAGGAAGCTGCACAGAGCCAGGAGCTCGCCCCTCAGCCTCCTGCTCTCCAGATGAGACCAACCCCCAGTGCTCAGATGCTCCTCAGAGGGCATGCCTTCCAGCCCTGTCACCACCTTGCTTGCCCTCCTCTGCACCATCCGAGGACCTTCCCACCCTTCTCCAATGGTGGGGCCCAGCACCACACACGGTGCTACAGGTGAAGCCGCGCCAGCGCTGAACACAGTGGGACAATCCCCTCCCTTGGCCGCCTGCTTCTACTGTCTGATGCCCCCCACGATGCGCTTGCCCTCTTGGTCCCCTCTTGGTGCCAGGGGACACTGCTGGCTCCTCCTGAGCTGCTCACCACCCCCACACCCCTTTCTGCAGGGCTGCTCCCCAGACGCACCCTCCCCATTCCCACTGGTGCCGCCGTTACTCCCTCCCTCCCACCTGCAGAACGCGGCACTTGGACTGCTTCAATTTCACGCCGCCAGGATTGACCAACGCTCCAAGCCATCTAGAGCCTTCTGCAAGGCCTCTTGGCCCTCAACAGACTCAACAGCACCTCTCACTTTCGGATCACCAGCAACCTTCCTAATGGGGCATTCACCTCCCAAAATCCAGGGGAGCAACTCTGCCCGCCCTTTTTCTGACAATTTGAAACTCAACCATTTCATGATGTCTGCAGCCAAGACCTTCCCGTCTCCCACGAGTCCTTCTCCGCTCACAACCACCATGTCTCGCAGGGCATCTTTCCTCGATGGCCCCCGAGCGCTGCCGACAAGAAGTTCCCATCTCCCACAAACTGCAGGAACTGCCCAGCCCTGCTCCTCACAGCACCAGGGGCTTCCCAGATGCTGTCTGGGAAGACGAAATCTGCCATAAGGAGAAGGGCTCCTGACACAGAGGCGTCTCCTCATCCCCTAGAGATTCAGAGACTCACGGCCTCAGTGCCGGCATCCTGGCTGGGCGATGGGTCGCAGACCCCCACTGCACCATCGTGGCTGGACCATCAAACCTCTCCCTTGGGTACGGTGCGACCGTTGGGAGGAGGCGGAGCACAGGGAGCCCCAACATTCCATCCTGGAGACGCCAAAGAGTCCTTAGCAGCCGAGAGACTGAGGGGACCCACCATGGCGCTGCCACCTCGGTGCCTCCCACTGTGCGGCCCCCGCGCCCCCCCGGCGCCCCAGAGCCTTCACAATTTTGTGCTCCCACAAACCTTCTACCCCCAAGGCAGGGAACGACCCTGACCCACAGCCCGGGGACGCTCTTGGGGCCAAGAGTGCAGGAGGTGACCATGGCTCCTGTCTCTCTTCCAGGCGCAGCCACTCTGTTCCCACTGCCCGGGCAGCAGCAGCCATTCCCTGCAGCCTGGGCACCCCTAGTGGGGGCAGCCCCACAGGTCCCACCACCAGGTATGGCACCCCTGTCCCCTCTGCCACCCTGACACCATCAGCGCCCTGATGGCCATGGGGGGCGGTTCGGCGGGTGCCCCGGGGGGTGCCCACGGCCCAGCACGGCTCCATTCTACCCACACAGGGCTGTACAGGGCCCCACGCGGTGGCTACAGCGTCGACCCACGCTTCGTCCACATCGAGCGGACGGTCAACAATGTGTCTGCACTGGCCACCGCCACCCTCAGCCATGGCACCGCTGCTCCACCAGGCGCTGCCCTGTGGGGCCCCAGGGGCTGCGGGACCCTCCCGGCCTGGGCATTCCCTGGCACCCCCCAGGGAATACACCCACTGCCCCACATGACGCAGCTCCCAGACTACAGCCACCAGGGCACAGCGGTGCCCGCAGCCCCCACGCTGCTCCTCACCTCCATCCCCGGATGCCAGCACCTCAAGGGACAGCCTGCAGGCACCAACAGCTCCGGCACGGCCATACCTGTGCACACGCCCACTGCCAGCCGCATCCCCACGGGCACCTGCGTCTCCTCCAGCCCCATTGCAGCCCCCCACAAAGAAGCTCCTATCGACCTGGATGCCAACATTGAAGTGACCGAGGAGATGCTCCTGCAAGACGCCCTCAGGCTCTTTGGTTCCTCCCCAGACGCAGTGCAGGTCGGCCAGGACCCTGACACTGCTGTCCCCACACCTGGGGAACGCGGTGGCGCCAGCAGAGAGGGGAGAGCGGTGGCCCCAGCACCCACCCAGCTGCCAACCTCCATCCCTGCCTCTGAAAACACCGAGGAATGCTCTTCAGTGACCAACAGCTCCAGCAGGGCCTCCCCCACACAGACAGCCCTGGGCAGCAACATCTCCTCAGAAAGCGACACCTCCTCAGAGCGCGACACCTCCCCGAAGAGCGACACCTCCTTTGAGAGTGAAATCTCCTCAGGGCACAACATCTCTCCAAAGAGTGACACCTCCTCGGGGCGCCACATCTCCACAGAGCGCAACACCTCCTCCAAGAGCGACACCTCCCCAGAGCACAATTTCTCCCCAAAAAGCGACATCTCCTCAGAAGACAACAGCTCAGACCGCAGCATCATCTCCCTAAGGAGTGACACCTTCTGGAGCAGCGACAGCCCCTGCGAGAGTGACATCTCCTGGGAGAAAGATGTCCCCAGCAGCGCCTCTGCTGTCCCCCACAGCCAAGCCCTCGGGGACAAGGACAGCCACTTGGCAGTGCCCCAGAAGGTGCCTTTCGAGTACTACAGAGTGGAGGAGACCCTGGAGGCCATCCGCATCCTAGAAGAATCCCTCTATGGGACAGAGTCCCAGGAACTGTGCGGGGACGTGGGGATGGAGCTACTGCCGGCCCAGCCCACCGTGGCGGAGAAGCGGGGGACAAAGCGGGGCCGAGCCCCCTGTCGCCACCACCCAGCAAGCGCAGGGCTCTGGCAGGCTGCCCGGGGGTGGCAGGGGGGAAGAGACCCCCCCAGTGAGGAGACAGAGATGATGGGGGGCAGGGGGGGGGTGCATTTGAGGGGTGGGGGAGGGTTGTATTTAGGGGAGGGGGGCAGATTTAAAGGAGGGGATTGTATCTGGTGGGGTGGTGTGTTTGGGGGAGGGTGGTGCATTTGGAGGTGGGGTAATGCGTTTAGGGGTGGGGGGCTTAGAGTAGCTTCGATAGGGCCTTTTCTCTCCTGTTTTTCCATTACAAGTTGTAGCAGGCAGTGTACCTGGGGGGCACGGGGAGGGATGTGTTTAGAGGACTAGTGTGTATTTGGGGGGAGTGGGGGGGAGTGTATTTGGGGAGGGTGGGGGGAGGGATGCCTTTAGGGGAGGGGGGCTTAGAGTGGCTTTGTTAGAACATTTTCTCTTGTGTTTTTCCATTAAAAGCTCTTTCTCCAGCCCCGCTCCGTGCCTGTCTGGGAGGGGAGGGAGCACGGGGGGGGGGTCAGTGGGAATGGGCCCCCACCAGGTGCCACAGCCCCGCTGAAAGGGGATTTTCGTTAATACTTGGCCCTTGTTTAACTTGGACGTTCAAGCAGCTCAACTTTTTCTGACTTACTTCTCCCTGTATACACATCACACTCTCCTGCAATCAGCCTTTCCTTTTCTCCTGACTTGGCCTTTCCCAGCGAGTTCTTGGCTAGTGGTTTTCTTCAAAGCTGCTTTAGTGCTGCTGAAGGATGTTGAAGCGACAGCTCTGGCGATCCAAGCACTGTACTCGCCCATGAAAGCCTTCCAGCTCAGGCAGCCGCAACACAGGATTCACAGCTCCTCGCTCCCCTGGACACGCTTCCAACCTCCGTATGACCTGATTCTATGACTATGGAGCTGGAGAGGCTGCAACCGGGGTCCCAAACACATGGGGAAGATGTGGCAGCTAGAGGGCAGGAAGCAGAGGTCAGCGAGTGCCGTCTCACACCAAGCACCCCACACTTGTCACATCACTCTGTCTTTCAGTCTGAAGTCCCACCCACACACCAAACACAAGGACAGACTTTGCACTCCGGCCACTCTCATGAGCACCAGCCCTTGCTCGCTGCATTAGCAGCACAGCCTCCTTCATACACCCACCAGGAACGTGTGGCAGCACCAAACATCTGCAGTGAGCTTTGTGCTGGCTACAGCCCATGTCAGAGAACGACCCCAGCCCCCAGAGGGAAGGTGACTTTGTCCCACGGCTCCTCCATCCATCCTGGGGCCTGCCCACAGCAGGAAGAAGGCACGACGGCCTGCACCAAAGGAGGAGCAAAAAACAGTTCCTCCCATGGGCCACCAGCAGCCGAAACACAAAGTCCTCTCACACCTCTGCTGGGCTGAGCTTGAAAATCCTTCCAAGGGGTAATGTGGAAAACCCTGTTGCCGGAGCAGCCACAACAGAATTCTGCCCACGGGACAGCTTCAAGCAGATTTACACCTCTGTGCAATGGGAGACGGCTGAGCCCTGAGCAACCAGGCCTTGCATTTACTGCTTCAAAAAACCCCACATTAAAAAAGCCCACACCAAGCGCCCTGCATCTCTGCAGAGAGCTCCACCTTCTCCAGCTGACAGCCAGCAAGAGGCAGAAGAGCCAAAGCCCCAAAGCACAGAACCCCTCAGAGGTCACCAGATGGGGGCCTCTAGGGGGGTTGTTCTGTCCCTCGAGCCAGGATGAGCCCTGCTCCCCCGGCACAGCAGCTGCTGCTCATCCCCAACGCCTCACAGGTCAGCACCCAGGAGGTGCCCCAAAACACAGGCCCTCAGGAGCCACAACACGGGACGACACCTCTCCCCGGTGCAAGGCCCACACAGCGGCCGCCCCGCGCCGCCCCTCCCCACACGGACAGCCCCTCCCCCGGGGGTCCTGCCCCCACGGCCAGGCCCTTCCTGAGGGCCGCCCCCAGCCCACAGGCCCTGCTCCCCCGCAGAGCGCTCAGAGCCTCCCACAGCCGGACGGACACTGACCTCAGCGGCGCTGCGACCCCTCACACAGCCCGCCCGGCCGCCGCCCCCGGCCCGGGCACACACAAACCCCAGCCCTGCCACCGCTCTGAGGCGGCCTGGCCGCCGCCGGGCCTTTTATACCCGCCCCGCGCACGCGCCCCCGTCACGTGGCCCGCCCGGCCCCTGCCCTCATCCCCGCGTGCGGCAGCATGGCGGCGGCGGCCCCCGGTGAGTGCGGGCCCACAACGGCCCCAGCCCCGGCCCCGGCGGCCCCCCGGTACGTGCCCGGGCCCCCTCCTAACCCCCCTCGGTACGTGCCAGGCCGCCCCCCAACCCCCACAGTACATGCGCAGACCTCCCCATAACCCCCCGGGTACAGGTATGGCCCTTCCATAACCCCCCTGGTAGGGGCCAGGGCCCTCCATAACCCCCCCACTACGTGTACGGCCCCCCCATAACCCCCTCCCGGTACATGCCAAGCCTCTGCACTGCCCCCCCAGTACATGCTCGGCCCCGCTGTCCCCCCAGCAGCCCCCTGTCCCCCAAGGCCCTGTCACACCGCTCCCCCCATGGCTGGGGTGACAGGGGTGTGATGTTTCTGTAGGTTCCTCGCCTCCAAGGAGCAGTTCCATGCCTACCTGCGGGCCCGGGCCGAGCCCAGCGGCGGGGGCGAGGAGGAGGAGGAGGAGGAAGAGAAGGTCGAGGAGGAGGAGGAGGTCGGCAGCTGCCAGAGCGAGCCCCCCGCCAAACGGGTTGTAATAAACAGCCAGATCCCTTAAACAGAAATGGCACTTATTTTATTATAGGGACAGAGCCAATAAAGCAAAAGCACAGCACTGGGTGCATGACTCAAGTCAGAGGCACACCAGCTAACACTTCAACCATGTCTTATATACATTCAATATTGCATACGTATTCCCTCTTTTAGACAGAGTAATTGTTGATAAGGATTGATTATTATTAGTCCTTTTTCTCTTCTATGTGTGTGTTTCCTTCTGAATAGTTTCTGAGGATCGATGATCTTCAGTTCCCCTTTCCCATGCAGCTGTTTCCTTCTGGTAGGATCAGCTCCCTTTTCCCATGCGTGTGTTTCCTTCTGGTAGGATCGATTATCATCAGCTCCCTTCTCCTGTGCATCTGTTTCCTTCTGTTAATCACTTGTGGAGTCTTTTGGAGAAGTTCTCTTTTGTTTCTCTCGGACGTTTTTCTTCATGATGTTTTTCTTCATAGTTGCTGTTAGTTGTTATCTTTGAGGTTTCTCATGTTTCCTAATTTACTAAAGGTTAGTTATCCTTATAAGTCAAAGATTTATAGCCTTGTTATTATGGCGAAAGCTAACAATACCTTCACTATTTTTCACACTGGCTTAACATGATTCGGTCGCCGCCAGTTAAGCATACTCGCCACAAGGATTCAGTTTCAGTGTCACCGGGGTTTCTGCGGCAGAAAGACTCTGGACATTCCCGCAAGACTCTTTCTGCTTCCACCAGGACTCCTAGGTCTCTTTCCACAGAGCTGCTCTCCAGCAGGTCACCCCCAACCTGTCCTGGTGCACGGGGTTAGTCCTCCCCAGGTGCAGCACCCTACACTTGCCCTGGTTGAATTTCATAAGGTTCCCCTCTGCCCAACTCTCCAGCCTGTCCAGGTCTCTCTGGATGGCGGCACAGCCTTCCGGTGTGTCAGCCACCCCCCCCAGCTTTGTGTCATCGGCAAACTTGCTGAGGGTGCACTCTGTCCCCTCGACCAGGTCATTGATGAAGATATTGAAGAGGAGTGGACCCAGCACTAACCCCTGGGGAACACCACTCCTCACTGACCTCCAACTAGACTCTGTGCCCCTAATCACCACCCTCTGAGCTCTGTCTTTCAACCAGTTATCTATCCACCTTACTGTCCATTCATCAAGCCCACTCTTCCTAAGCTTCCCTATGAGGATGCTGTGGGAGACCATGTCGAATGCCTTGCCTAAGTCAAGGTAGACCACATCTACCGCCCTCCCCTCATCTATCCATCCAGTCATGCCATCATAGAAGGCTATCAGATTAGTCAGACATGATTTCCCCTTGGTGAATCCATGTTGAGTACTTCTGATAGCTTTCTTTTCCTCCACCTGCCTTGAGATGACACCTACAACGAGCTGTTCCATCATCTTTCCAGGGATGGAGGTGAGGCTGACCGGCCTGTAGTTCCCCGGCTCCTCCTTCTTGCCCTTTTTTGAAGACTGGAGGGATGTTGGCTTTCCTCCAGTCCTCAGGCACCTCGCCTGTTCTCCAGGACCTTTCAAAGATAATGGAGAGCAGCCCAGCAATGACTTCCGCCAGCTCCCTCAGCACCCTCGGGGGCATCCCATTGGGGCCCATGGACTTGTGAATATCTGATTGATCTAATTGATCCCTCACTCGATCCTCCTCAATCCAAGGGAAGTGTTCTTCTTTCCCCATTACTTCCCGCAACGCCTGGGACTCCTGAGGGCTGGGCCGAGCAGTAAAGACCGAAGCAAAGGCGGCATTCAGTAACTCTGCCTTCTCCACATCCGCTGTCCCCATGGCTCCTGTCTCATTCAACAGTGGGCCCACAACTTCTCTGCTCTTCCTTTTGCTTCCAATATACTTGTAGAAGCCCTTCCTGTTGAGCTTGACATCCCTGGCCAGGTTTAATTCCAAGGCGGCCTCGGCTTCCCTTGTTTCATCCCTGCACGCTCTGGCAGCATTCCTGTAATCCTCCCAAGGGGTCAGTCCCTTCTTCCACATATTGTAGACTTCCTTCTTCCACTTGAGCTTTTTCAGAAGCTCCCTGCTCAACCATGGAGGTCTCCTGTGTCCCTTGGCTGATTTCTTTCTCTTAGGGGTGCACCGATCCTGAGCTTGGAGGAAGTGGTCTTTGAATACCAACCAGCTCTCTTGAGCCCCTTTGCCTTCCAGAGCCCTAGCCCACGGGATCTCTAAAGGCAGTTTCTTGAAGAGGTCAAAGTTAGCCCTCCTGAAATCCGAGGCTGTAATTTTACTTCTTGTTGTTTTGTGCGTAGTACCCATGATCCTGAACTCCATCATTTCATGATCACTACAACCTAGGGTGCCCCCAACCTTAATGTCCCCCACCAGTCCCTCTGTGTTTGTCAGTACCAGGTCCAGGAGTGCTCCTCTCCTTGTTGGCTCCTGCACCACCTGTGTCAAGAAGTTATCATCAGTGCACTGGAGGAGCCTCCTGGACTGTGCATGCCTGGCTGCGTGGTCTGCCCAGCAGATATCGGGGTGATCGAAGTCCCCCATGAGAACCAAGGCCTGCGACTGCGAGGCTACCTTCAGCTGTCTGTAGAAAGCCTCATCAGCTTCCCCATCCTGATCAGGTGGCCTGTGATAAACACCCACAACAGTGTCCCTCATGTTTGCCTGCCCCTTAATCCTCACCCATAAGCTCTCGACCCTCTCGTCATCCGCCCCTAGTGAGAGCCCGATGCATTCCAAATGCTCTCTCACATGGAGTGCAACTCCACCACCACGCCTCGCTGGCCTGTCTTTCCGGAAAAGGACGTAGCCACCCATGACAGCATTCCAGTCACGCGAGCTGTCCCACCACATCTCAGTAACTGCAATGAGATCATGGCCCTGCAATCGCGCACAGATCCCCAGCTCTTCCTGCTTATTCCCCACGCCGCGTGCACTGGTGTATCAGCATTTCAAGAGAGGGAGTCGTGTGTGTAGTTGTGACCCTTGAGATGTGCTGGGCCTTCTGGCTACCAGAAATACTGGCACACTGGCCCACGAGCGCTGAGCAACTACGCCCTGGCAGCTCCCCAGCAAGTCCAGGACCATCCCCACCCCCCTTCAAATCCAGTTCAAAGCCTCTCAGTGAGCCCTGAGAACTCAGGGAGTTACCAGGGATTCAGGGAGTCATACTGGGAGCACCGGGACCACACTGGGAGCACTGGGGGGAGTCAAGGGGTCATACTGGGAGCACTGGGAGTGCACTGGGAGCACTGGGGGGAGTCAGGGAGTCATACTGGGAGCAATGGGATTGCAGTGGGACCACTGGGGGGCGTCAGGGGGGTCACACTGGGAGCACTGGGACCGCACTGGGAGCAGTGGGGGGAGTCAGGGGGTCACACTGGGAGCACTGGCACCGCACTGGGAGCACTGGGAGGAGTCAGGGAATCATACTGGCAGCACTGGGAGTGCACGTGGAGCACTGGGAGGAGTCACGGGGTCATACTGGCAGCACTGGGAGTGCACTGGGAGCACTGGGGGGAGTAAGTGGGTCACGCTGGGAGCACTGGGAGTGCAGTGGGAGCACTGCGGGGAGTCATACTGGGAGCACTGGGACAGCACTGGGAGCACTGTGGGGAGTCAGGGGGTCACACTGGGAGCACTGGGAGTGCACTGGGAGCACTGGTGGGAGTCAGGGAGTCATACTGGGAGCACTGGGACCGCAGTGGGAGCACTCGGGGGATTAAGGAAGTCATACTGGCAGCACTGGGAGTGCACTGGGAGCACTGGGGGGAGTCAGGGAATCATACTGGGAGCACTGGGAGTGCACTGGGAGCAGTGGGGGGAGTTAGGGGGTCACACCGGGAGCACTGGGACTGCACTGGGAGCACTGGTGGGAGTTAGGGAGTTATACTGGGAGCACTGGTACAGCACTGGGAGCACTGGGGGGAGTCAGGGGGTCACACTGGGAGCACTGGGCGCACTGGGGGAAGTCAGCGGGTCACACTGGGAGCACTGGGACAGCACTGGGAGCACTGGCGGGAGTCGGGGGTCATACTGGGAGCACTGGGACCGCACTGGGAGTACTGGGACCACACTGGGTACGGGCTATGCTGGTCCATACTGGGATCACTGGCCCATACTGGGATGGCTGGTGCGCACTGGCCCGTACTCCATCTCCCATCATCCCCTGCGCCGAAAGTGGGTCCGGTTTCCAGTTTGAGTGGTCGTTGCCCCACCGCCCGCTGGCATCATGGCGGAGCTGGGCTTGCCGGGGGAGGAGGCGCAGGTTGGGTGGGACGGGGACACCCTGGGGACACACCTTAAAGCCCTGGTCCTCGTCCTGTCACTGCAGGCCTTGGTACACAGTCTCTCCTCGACTGTCCCATAAGCCTCCTTTTTATGTTGGATTCCTGCAATAAGGTCTCCCTGGAGCCTTCCCTTCTCTGTGCTAAACAACCCCAACTCTCTCAGCTTTTCTCCAAGAGAGGTGTTCCAGCTTTCACAGCATGTTTGTGGCCCTCCTCTACACGCACGCTAACAGGTCCGTGTCTGTCTTGTGCTTGGCACCCCTGAGCTGGACGCTGTTCTCCAGCTGGGGTCTCACCACAGCAGCGTAGAGGAGGAGAATCCCCTCCCTCCAGCTGCTGGCCACGCTTCTTCTCATGCAGCCCAGGATGCGCTTGGCTTTCTGGGCTGCCAGCGCACGTGTCCAGCTCATGTTCAGTTACTCCAGCCCCAGCATCCTCACGCCCTTCTCTGCAGGGCTGCTCTCAATCCCTTCGTCAACACACTCCATGAGTCTCCTGCACTGCTTACAGCTTCATGGGATGCTCTTCCAGCAGCTGCCAGGGTGACTGGAGTCCCCCAGTAGATCTCAGCCTCTGAGTGTGGTGCTTCCTGGAGGTGAAGTAAGATCGCTTCGTCAAAAGGCTCCCCTTGCTCGGGTGGCCTGTAGCAAACCCCAGCCGTGAGGATTCCAGCTGCACAAGGGTGCTCAGCTCCTCCTCTTTGTTCCCCAGGCTGCGTGCGTTGGTACAGAGGCACTTCAGCTGGGCCACTGACCATGGCAACTTCTTTAGAGGAACACAGCCCCTGGGATTGGCTGCCTGCCTCCTTTGGCCCAGGAAGTGCTTGGATATAAAAGTATAAGATTGGTAGGCAATATATACATCTAGAGGAATGTATCTATGAAAGGAAGTGTATAATTCTATTAATGAATTTATTTATTCATTTATAAATAGATACACTACTTATATATGTATTTCTGTATATGCATATACGTTTTGATATAGGTCGACATTCATACAGCTATAGAAATTAAATTAATAATTTTGAATCGAAAATCTGGAATTACTGAAAATTTGAATTGTCATTTTGAATTGAGTAAATCCCCCTTCAATAAGATTTAGTGTAGTGAAGAATTAGAGTTTAAATGTGAACGGAAGCAGAAGGAAAAGGCCCGGTGGGGGTCCCCCACTTTACCAGGCTGCAGAACAAGCCCTGACAGGGTGGGCTGGGGGGAATTCAAGAGGGCGGAGGGGTGCCCGAAAGGTGGTGGGGCACGGACACGCTGGAACATGCCCAGGGGCTACAGCCCCCTTCTAGGAGGGGCGAGCAAGTGACGGAGAGGGGGGTCAGTACTGGCTTGGGTCGCCCCAAAAGACGAGCACGCAGCAAATAGGTTGGTATGTGCTTGTGAGGAGCTGCTGCCTGAGTAGCCAACAGGCCAAGAGGAGGCTTCTGGTCTGTGCAGGAGCTTGTGAGGAGTCGTATCTCAGAGGTGAGCAGACAGCAAGCAGGGGGAGATGTGGGGGTCAGGTCTCTGGTGCCTGAGTAGCTGATAGAGCAGGAGCAAGGCCAGGGCTCCTGTAGGGGCTGGTGAGGTCACTGGTGCTGGTGTAGCGGCTAGGAGACACGTGGCTCGGGCTTGTCCTTGGGATGTCACTCTTGGCTGAGTAGCTGATAAGGCAGGCCCAGGTGCACAGCTCGTGTAGGTGCCTGTGAGGTCACTGGTGCCTGCGCAGACGACAGGCCAGGAGCTGTCACCTGGCTTGCGGATGTCTCTGCGATGTCACTGGTGCCTGAGGAGCCCAGGAGAACATGTCTTGTGTTGGGTGTTTTGAGGTCCCAGGTGCCTGAGAAGCTGGTAGGCCAGGACTAAGCCCCCATCTTGTGTAGGTGTTTGCAAGGTCACCTGTGACCGCTCAGCTGACAGGCCAGGAAGAGGCCCATGGGTTGTGTAGGAGCTGGTGAAGTCACTGCTGCCCGCGTACCTGGTAGGGCAGGAGCAGGAACATGGCCTGTGATTTCCCCACTGCCTGTGTAGCTTTTAGGAAGGAGCCGGTGTATGGTTTGTGTGGGTGCTTCTGATGTCCTTAAAATGGACCTTTCCTTGACAGAACACATCAGAGGTTGACTCAGCATCAGAGCCATCTGACTTTAACTTCTCAAGTGGTTTGTTCACTCTCCTCACGGTAACTGAGGTTCATGGGAGTCAGCACCAAATACATCACATGGTCGTTAAAATGCAAAAAGCTCTGATGAGCCATGCCTTTCCCCATAAGATTCTTCAAGTCTTGTACAGCTGGTTGGAGAGGTTTCAGGACTTTAAAGAGGGAGATTGCAATGAATATCCAAAGGGAAAAGGCTTTTTGGGATTTTTGGTTTGTTTTTGTGTTCTTTTTTGGCAGCTGACAGAATAAGTGTTGCCAACATTCTTCAGCTGATATTCATCCAGGGTGCCTCCTAAGGAGCTCTGGACATGTAGGAAAAGCTGTCTCCTTGATGGCAAACACTGTACAGACAGTTCCTCCTCACCGCCCCAACCCTGCCATTTCTCTCCATGGCCACCTGGCCGTGATTTTAACATCACAATGTTAAAATCTAACCTTTTCCCACGGAAGTCTGTAGTTGCACGTTACAGCTTCTGGGCACCACTTCCCACCTGGAGAACTGGCTGCACACAGGCACGGAAGGGTTTTTCTTAATTACGCGCAAAAAAAAGTACAAAGTGATGCAGTTTCATAAAAAGTATAACACAGTGCTCCAGAGAATGCTAATTTCTTGTCCTGAGGTTAATACACTTCCTGAAAATGCCCTTTTTGGCATCATGGGAAAACATCTTAATTTTATGAAACGTATTCAATCATCTCGGCTGGTGAAAATGTGCTCTTATTTTTTTAAATGTGGAAAACAATTCCTCAGCTTCTCAGGCAGACCTCAGTTGCTCGACGCCCCAGTTACCTGATGCATTTGCCTGGGACTGGCAGCCAGCACGTGAGAGCTGAGGGACACCAGAGCCCCCAGCAGCTGCACAGGGAGGCTGGGCAGAGGGTCTCAGGGCCTCTGCACTGGCAAGAGGCACCTGGGTCCCTACAGCTGAGGACATTTGTGTCCCGTTAAATGCATCCCACCTGAAAATCTGAAAATCACTTTCCCTTCCAAATCGAGACAGCACACAAAATCGCCCCTCTAAGTCTGCAACATTAAAACATAACTAAACCAAAGAAGGAGGATGAGAACAAAAAGGATTGTAATTCCAAAAGGGTAAGCTCTTTTCTCTCCTTTAGAACTTGTTCTTACTTTCTTTTTTGTTTCATTTTGTTGACATTTTCTAAACATTTCCCTTATAATCAGACCCAGCCCGTTACAAAAGACACCCGTCTGTCCCACACGGAGCCCACTGCATCCCAAAACACTCCCTGCCCAGGACTGGCCAGGTCACTCCTGACTGTTTGCAAGGAGCGAGTCGCACGCTCAAGAGCTCTCGCCTGATGGAGGGAAGCAGGGGCCCAGCTTCAGTGAAATGCTCCGAATAGCCAAATCTCATCACACCTGTGTTACAGGCACTTCTCAAAGGAGTTTTTAGACCATCCAGCCACAGTTCCTTTCCATTGTCTGCAGGAAGTTCTGTCTGTGTGTGAGAGAGACAGGTACGGTTGTTCAGCAAAAAACATTTCTTACTATTGACTTGGATTCTGAGGAACTGCTCTATTTTTATTCACATAGTTTATCTCTCTTCTCCTGTGTCTCTGTCCCTTCTTCTCCGTCTGCCTTTCCTGCCTTTCCAGCGCTCTCATCGGAATGATTCATTGGCTGGCTGAGTTGCTTAGGGAAGGAGAGATCTGTGGGTGTCATCTAGTCCAAGCCCTGTGCTCAGTGCAGAGGCAACTCCATGAGGTTTCTCAGGCAGGCCCCTCAATTTGACATTGTCCATCAGTGTGCTGAGTCCCCTTGTCCAGACTATGAATCAAGTGGTTAAACTGTGCAGGCCAGGTGTTGGTAACAGAGGGACGTCACAAGGAACCAGCATTTTTGGCCTGATTGTCATAGCCAACTTTCCACCCCGGCTATGGTCCATTTCTCCAGTGCAGGTCTCACCGGTTTGCCTGCAAGGAGACGAGGGGTGACTGTGTCAACGGCCTTGCTAAAGCACAAGTACATAAAATTCCCTGCTTCCTACTTGTGGATGCGGCCGTTTATCTTGTTGTGGATGGCAATCAGGCTGGCCGGGCAGCTTGCTCAATGCATGCTGGCTCTTTCAAATCTTGCCCTTTGTATGCTTGGGACTGGCGTGCAGGAAGATTTGTTCCATCGCCTCCCCAGGGGCTGAGGTGAGGCTCACCAGCCTGTACTTTCCCAGGCTGCCCTTCCTGCCCTTCTTGAAAACGGCTGTCCTGTCTGCCTCCCCGGTCGTCAGAACCTTCCCTCATCACCCTGACATTTCAAAGGCCATAAGAGCAGCTTTACAATGACACCAGGCAGCTCACCCAGCACCCTTGGGTGCATCCCATTAGTCCCCACTTCCCCTGTGCCAGCCCTGCCCCGCTGCCCCACATGCAGCCCCACAGCCTCTCTCTGCCAACACCACACAGGGCAGGGTGCATCCAGGGCTGGGAAACATCTCTCCAGCATGGTCCCTACAGCAGGACCTTGTCCCACCACGGTCCTCCTGCTTTGGCAGGGCTCCTGAAGCACCCAGCCCCTGCCCAGCCCCAACCACATTCCACGCAGAGCTCTCAGACAGCCCTGCTCTGGGGTCTGCTGGGGTCTGGATCGGGAGAGAGCCCAGAACTGACAGGCCCAGCAGGAGGAAGGAGATGGCTACAGAGCACAACTCATCCATAAGCTGGGGATAGCAGCCAGAGCTGGAAATGGTTGGTGTGAGAGGCTGGGGGGGTACAAATGCCCTGGGACACCTTCCCAGTCTGTCCCTGTGAGCAAGGGCATGGACCAGCCTGCTCTCTCCTGTGCCCGTGTGTCTCAGCTCCCTTCCCAAGACCTGGCTCTGCACAACAAACCCACTGGCGTGAGTCCTCACCCTGCACATTCACACAGCATTGCTGAACACCGGTGTATTCCTCTCCCAGGAACTTTCTATCCCAGTCCAAACCCTCCCAGATCTCCACACCTCCTTTGCCTTCTCCCTGGTGCAGATGAGAAGAACAGCCCAGTCTGAGCTGGCCCTACAGCAGTGCCCACTACATGGTGCTGCAGAGCTCTGGGCATTCATATCATGCTCCCAGCCCCTCCGAGGAGCACAGAAACTTCCTGGGTGCAGAGAAGGGGTATCAGCCTCCCCACTGGCCGCAGCGTTGAAGGCTGGACATAGGCCTGTACTGAGCCTATACTTTGATCCCGTATCTACCTACTGTACCATCTGTCCTAAAGCTCAAATCGTAATTACCTTTGCAAGCGGATGCCCGTTGAGGAGCAGTGGGCAGTAAACCATTACTGGCTGGAAAAAAGTAGCCAAGCAAGTGGCAAAGGAAGGAGCCGAGTTATCCCGAAGGCCAGCTCAGCCCAACAAAGCTCAGGGAGCTTTGGTCCTCCCTGTCTCCCTCGCAAAGCTAGAAGTGGCGCTTTCACCATCAAGCTCCTGTGGGATAGAAGGCAAACTTTTCAGGCAGCAGCTGTGTCCTGCCGTGTAGGCTCTGAACTAGCCCTGCTGAAAAAGCTGACCAGCACATTGGGCTACAAAGAAGAAGCTCCTCAGTAAAGATGGCTTCTGAGACACGCGCAAGAAAACTTGACCAGCAGTGAGCTCACCTATGCAAGTGGGTCTGTTGTTACAAGAAACCAGACGGAAACGAGCTGAAAGCCACCAAGGTGCAACGAAAGAGTGCAAACTCAGCTACTAAATATGAATGAAGCGTGCTTGCAAAGCGGGTCACGTCAACAACTCCTCCAAAGTGAACGGTAACAGGCGACCTCATGGCCAAAGCCAATAGGTTTCCTAGACTGTGACAATGCATATGTGAATCGCCTTAGGGTGGCACATAAAGGAGCAAGAATTGTAACACGGGGTCCTTCTTGGGCTCCCAGCCGAGAGGCGCCTTTACAGCTGGCAATAAGAAGGGGGTTTAGCTAACGTGTATGTCTGCTGCCTTCTTCCCTGTACCCACGCAGGAACTAGAAGAGAAGAAAAGTGCAAGCGTTTTACCGTTTCTGTAGAAGTTCAGCTAAACATTTAAACAGCCAAAGCTCTGAAGAGTTACGCTGACCCTTACTTAGGCACTTCTTTTGTCTCCCTTTGAGAGATAACTAAGCACATTCCCTCCTAGCCACAGTCTAGCATCCAGAAGCATTCAGAACACGCAGACAAACCTCCACCATTTTTTCAGGGATGTTTCGAGTCATGCGATACTTAGTGCAGGAGTTCACCAAATGTCACTAAACTCGGAGACTTTGACCCAGCCAGCCACGGCCACGGGGCTTCAGCTCACCATTTGTGTGTCAGAGCCATCAGACAGACGGCCCCGTCCTCCTTGAGACACCCCTTGGGGCAGCCGAACCCAGCACCGGGTGGCTGGATATGGCCTTTGCTCCATGGGGAGGCGCTTCCTGGGAGCAGGATCTCTCACTGGGGCACTGGGAAGCCCTCCTGAGGCCTGCATGCCTGAGGGACGGCTCTGCACTGCTCCGTCGCTCACCAAAACCAGGGGCGGAGGAAGGCTGCCCTGGTGGCCTCCAAAAGAATCAGCTCCCCTGGGCTCCTCTGCGGCCACCGGGCACCTTTGCTGTCAGGCGGCTCTCCGCGCTGCTCTGCCAGCTTAACCAGCATCTCTTGCCCTCCATCTCTTCCCGCTCCTCACCAGCACTTCTCCTCCCGCAGCTCCCTGACCAGCTCCCCCCTGCTCTCCCCGGCCCTCTGGCCCTTCCCGCCCCTGTCCCCCCACCCCGCCGCCCTCTCCCAACCTTCTCTCCCTCCCTGACCGCCTCCTCCCGGCCCCAGCCGTGCTCCAGGGCCTGGCCCTGGGCGAGGGCGGCCCCGGGGAGGCGGCCATGGTTCCCGCGGGGTCAGAGGGCAGGAGGGGGCGCCCCGGGGCACGCTGGGAGTTGTGGACCCGGCACAGGGCTCCCGGCGGCCATCTTGTGTGGGCTGAGGGGAGGCTGGCACAGGCCGACAGGACAGATCTGCAGAGCCGGGAGCTGCGGTGAGTCCTGGGCCCTTGGGCTCCTGTCAGCCCTCTTCTGCCTCCCTGTTCTTCCCTGCCCTTCCCCTTCCCCTTTCCCTCTGGGTCCTGTTTTTCACCTCCCTGTACCTCCCTTCCTCTCTCCTGCTGTGCGCTGCTCCCTGTCCGCCCTTTCTCTTCTCTCCAAGTCCCTCTCTCTCTCTGTCATCCTTCCTCTCCCTCTACTTTCCCCGTCGCCCTTCCTTCCTGCTCCCTGGGCCTCTTGGTTTCTCTCTCTGTCTTCTGCACAGAGGCCCCAGGCTG
This sequence comes from Chroicocephalus ridibundus, assembly GCF_963924245.1. NCBI lineage: Eukaryota > Metazoa > Chordata > Aves > Charadriiformes > Laridae > Chroicocephalus > Chroicocephalus ridibundus. The sequence continues at coordinate 2,457,140 of NC_086308.1, forward strand.
AGTGTGCAGCTCGCACTGTGCAGTGAGGTCAAACCCATGTGGCTACTGGACAGACCTCTCTCTCCCTGCTGAGCACAGAGTAACTAGGTTTGGGGTGTTTTTAGCTGCCTCAATTAAGCAACTCCAGTTAGATAGGATGAACCCTGGCTTCAAAGTTTTACTCTGTGACCAGTTAATGAAGATATGCCACTATTATGTACTGGTAAACAGTGGGTTCACTCATTTGTCTTCCTATTATGTCCACAATGAACAAACAGGCTCTATTAAGACTAGCTATATAACACGAGCTTTACAAACTAGCTTGACTAGTCCCTGTGAGCCAAATCATGCTTGCTTTACTTACAGGATTGTCCCCCCAATCATTCTGCTTGTGTGAGAGGCCCTTCAGATGAGCTTCTATTTTTGCATTTTCTCTGAGCTGGGATTTGTTTGTTAAGTGGAAGATTAATGTCAAGCAATTTTAACACGTAATCTGATCTGGAATACTTGTTTACTGGAATTGTTTACCCAATGGTATATCGTGGACAAGATCAAATCATTTATTGTTCTATTCAAAAAAAAAAAAAGGTTCTGAATGTGAATGGAAAACCGTTTCCTGTATTCACTTACCTTTCTGTTCTGATGTATTTACTGATGCCTGTCTTTATTCCCAGTCATGGAATTCATAGAGTCGGTTCTGTGTGAGTCGCACGCAGTCAGTTTGGTTTGAACTAAGCCATGGGCAGAGCACTAGCGTAAGGTTTGGACCCAGAAATGTGCACTCTTGTGGGCCTTGTGTCAAATCATCTATTTGTGCACAGAAATAAACCACACAAAATAATTTTCTAAAAAATTTCAGGCTACTCTTAGTTTCACCTTTGCCTCTTCTCCGCTAATCAACATTATTTTTCTTGCTACAAGGTGTACAAGGAGCTACATTCTGGGTAAGAGCTAGAGTCAGGGGGATTTGTGTTTTCATTGCTGTTTTGCCCTCAGAGGGCTGCTGAGAGTCATGGTCACCGTCTTGTCAATCTTCTCAACCTCTCCTCTTCTGGGGAGGAGCAAGTAAGCGAGCCAGTAACAGGATGTCTTTTTAAGGGAAGAACCTTAGTTGAAGACAAGAGGATGTATTTACACTGAGACTGACACAGGCCCTTTTCTGTGCCTTCATTAACTTAAACAAAGTCTGAGCTGAGCGGAACAGAGCATGTGCCTCTCATGTTCCTGCACAGGGGCTATAGGGTAGAAAGGCGTGGAGTTCACAGCACCAGGAGGGACAGTGCCTGACAAGAGAGTGGGATTTTCCTGAAAAGGGAGGAATGAGCTGAGAAAATAAATAAAAGTGGAGGGAAGGATCGGGCTACTCCCACAAGAAACCTTTCCCTTTTGTCAGATCTACGGGTGCAAGTCAACAAAACCCAGATCCTTCGGCAAGTTGGAAGGCACCTTGTGACCTTTCACTACCACAAGTTTTATGCACAGTTTTGATTTACTTACGGGGTGGATGATGAGAGGGAGTAGACAGCTGAGATCAGATTTAATTTACTTATTAATTACTTGCTAAACTTTGTGTCAATTAAGAAATAGCGCTGTTGTGAAGACAGAGGGGTCTTGTGGCCAGAGAGGAGGCTGCTAAACTAGGTTGATAGTCTCTCCTAATCGGTCTTCCTTGTCCTTTTCTCCTTTTCGCTGATTTCTCTGACTCTTCCTTGTGCTACTTCCCTCTTCTTAAAGCAAGGATCATTTGAATTCATATTCTTGCAATGCCAGTACCTCTTTCTGTGATGTTCTTCAATGGAAGGGTTTGAGGCAAGTGACAAATACCACCATGAAAAGTATATATGCAGTGGCGTTATGCACATGCCTGGAATACTGTTGCCATTTCTGTCATGATAGGTACTAGATATGGGGAGTGTCTGTTGCCAAGATCATATGCATAGTTAGCATCTTGTATTTTGCCTGTAATCAATCATCCGTCCTACGAGGGTATTGCATGGACCTTTCCAGTGCGTCTCTAATTGTGGTGTTTAAAGCCTGGGTAGCTCTCTGTTGGAATGGGAGCCATCACTGGCAGAGCAATAACTACCTTTGTTTGATAGTATTTGCGCTTGACATTAGGATGAAGGATGTTTGGCATTTCTCGCCAGCTGGATGTGTTGGAAGTGTGGACAGCTGTAATGTGGTGGTGCAAGCATAAGAAACTGATAAGTCGTTTTGTTTGTTATAGCAACTGCGTGGGCTGATGGCTGAGCACAAGCCTCATATAGGTAAGATGGACAAAACTGGGCCTCAGTTGCTGGAGCTGAGCCCAGGGGAAGGTTTTTCTATCCAAGTGGAATATGTGGCAGCACTACGTATCAAAGGCACCCCATAACCTATGGAGCCAGAATGAGAGGTTGTAATGACTTGCATTTTCTTCCTTTTAAGTTCTAAAACACCTCGTCTCATTCATTGAAGTACGAGTACAAGGAAGCCCACTGAATGTACCAACAATTTTAAAATTTAATATATATCTCTCCTAAAATTAGACCTGAATAGTGCCAAGGATGAGGAAAAGGCTGAGGTACTTAATGAAGTCTTTGACTCAGTCTTCAGCAGTAGGACCAGTTGTTCCCTGAGCACCCAGACCCCTGAACTAGAAGACAGGGATGGGGAGCAGAATGAAGCCCCTCTAATCCAAAGGGAAACGGTGAGGGACCTACTTCAGCACCTGGAGGTGCACAAATCTATGGGGCCAGATGGGATCCACCCAAGGGTATTGAAAGAGCTGGCGGAGGTTCTCGCCAGGCCACTTGGTATCATTTATGAGCAGTCCTGGACAACCGGGGAGGTCCCAGCTGACTGGAGGTTAGCAAATGTGACACCCATCCACAAGAAGGGCCGGAAGGAGGATCCGGGGAACTACAGGCCAGTCAGCCTGACCTCGGTGCCTGGGAAGGTGATGGAACAGATCCTCCTCAGTGCCATTACACGGCACATGCAGGAGAACAGGGTGATCAGGCCCAGTCAGCATGGGTTTGTGAAGGGCAGGTCATGCCTATCAAACCTAATATCCTTCTATGATAAGGTGACCCACTTAGTGGATGAGGGAAAAGCTGTGGATGTTATCTACTTGGATTTTTGCAAAGCTTTTGACACTGTTTCGCACAGCATTCTCCTGGAGAAACTGGCTGCTCATGGCCTGGAGAGGTGTACTCTTCGCTGGGTAAAAAACTGGCTGGATGGCCGTGCCCAGAGAGTGGTGGTAAATGGAGCTAAATCCAGTTGGTGTCCGGTCACAAGTGGTGTCCCCCAGGGCTCGGTGCTGGGGCTGGTTCTCTTTAATATCTTTATCAATGATCTGGATGAAGGGATCGAATGCACCCTCAGTAAGTTCGCAGATGACACTAAGCTGGGCGGGCGTGTTGATCTGCTTGAGGGTAGGTTGGCTCTGCAGAGGGATCTGGACAGGCTGGACCGATGGGCTGAGACCAATGGTATGAGGTTCAACAAGGCCAAGTGTCGGGTCCTGCACTTGCAGGACCCCATGCAGCGCTACAGGATTGGGGCAGAGTGGCTCGAAAGCAGCCCGGCAGAAAAGGACTTGGGAGTGTTGGTTGACTGCCGGCTGAATATGAGCCAGCAGTGTGCCCAGGTGGCCAAGAAGGCCAACAGCATCCTAGCCTGTATCAGGAATAGTGTGGTGAGCCGGACTAGGGAAGTGATCATCCCCCTGTACTCGGCACTGGTGAGGCCCCACCTTGAGTACTGCGTTCAGTTTTGGGCCCCTCGCTACAAGAGAGACATTGAGGTGTTGGAGCGTGTCCAGAGAAGGGCTACAAAGCTGGTGAGGGGTCTGGAGGACAAACCTTATGAGGAACGACTGAGGGAGCTGGGGTTGTTTAGCCTGGAGAAGAGGAGGCTGAGGGGAGACCTTATCACCCTCTACAACTACCTGAAAGGAGGGTGTAGAGAGATGGGGGCTGACCTCTTCTCCCTGGTGACAAGTGATAGGACAAGGGGAAACGGGTTCAAGTTACGTCAGGGGAGGTTTAGATTAGATATTATGAGACATTTTTTCACTGAAAGGGTTATTAAACATTGGAATAGGCTGCCCAGGGAGGTGGTGGATTCACCATCCCTGGAGGTGTTTAAAAAAAAGGGTAGATGGGGCACTTAGGGACATGGTTTAGAAGTGGCTCTTGTCAGGGTAGGCTAAAGGTTGGACTCGATGATCTTAAAGGTCCCTTCCAACCTCAACAATTCTATGATTCTATGATTCTATGATTCTATTTGTTTAAAATAATTCATTGTGGATATGACCTTTGTTTTATTTTTTAAGGTTATGGTGGTTGTTTCCACTTAAGGTTATGAAGCGTCCTGTAAAGAAACAATTTTACAGTCTAAATTTTAAAAGATACCCATATGTTTCTGCTGTAGAACTGTAGAGAGATTTTTGGCCAAGAATCGTTTGCCAAGGTAGTAATCTAGTTCCTCTGTTGTTTAGCTGTTCAAGATAAACTAGACCAAATGGTCCTTATTTGGGAAGACATCCAGACCTTGACTGAGGAGAGGGAGGCCAAATTGTTGGATGTAATGAAACTAGCCGCAAAGTTGTGGTGTAGTCACGTGGCTCTTGCAGCTGCTATTAAAGATACTCAGGAGCTCATTGGAGAACTGGAGGGACCTGGAGTTGACCCATCTGTAGTCAAGCAACAGCAAGAAGATGCTGAGGTCAGTAGAAAGTATTTTGTTGACTTAAAGTATTTTATTTACGGTATGTGGAGAAAAGACAGAATTACTATGAAATACCACAGGAGGCTATTTTTTTAGAGACCAAGAGGGATAATTGTGTAGGAATTTACTATAGTGATATCTCAAGAGTCTGTGGTAAATAACATGTACCAGTTCTGAATTGCAATGAGCATGCAACATGTGCCTGTCCTTATATTTGCATATCTGCTTATAAACACGTATATAATAAGCACGTCACTGAGACTTCTGAAAGTGATACGTACTTGAGATTCCCTGAGTAATAGGTAATATCTAAATTAAAGGTGTACGCATGTATCGTGCTCTATGTATTATGCTCTAAGCCTGTAATTATTCATGCTGATAGTTAAAGATTTGAGGGTTGACTGACAACCTCTGAAAAAGAAAACACTCTGATTAAAGAAATCTAATTGAAAACTTCCTGTTTATTTTTTTTCATCTCATGTAAAGTGACATCATAAGCCATTGTTCTAATTTAGACTGGTGTCAGTTGATTTCACTCTGACCCTGCAAAGGGATGCTTGTGTTTTAAGCGTCAGATTGTAAGTCCAAGGGACTTTAAAGAAACCACAGGCCGAATCCTGCCATGTCCTATCTTGAAAACAAGCTGTACATAGATTATTAGTGTGAGCGGCATTGATTTTTTTTCTCTTTGTAGGCTGCTAAAGAAGAAATTGATGGACTAAAAGAGGAACTAGCAACAGTTCTGAGCCTTGGCTCTGACCTTGGAGCTGCTTGTGGAGAGCCTGACAAACCTATTGTCCACAAGAGCATAGATGAGGTATGGGAAATGCAGGTGCTTGAATCTGCTACGCCAGGTGCTTGTTCAGCTGAAATTGGTATATCCTCCCTGCCCCCAACAAATTTTGCAAATAGACATTTTGCGGCAAATGCAAGATACTCCTGAGGCTTTTATGATAACATAAGGGTTGCTTTTCAAGTAAATGGATCTTGGCTCGTATTAGTTTAGAATGTATAGACAATTTTATTCTATTGATTTATGGGTTAAAAGTTCTGTAAAAGACAGAAAGGTTTTTTGTGGAAATAGTCACTGATTCCTGCAATAGATGGCTACTTTTTGCAATAGGAATGCTGGAATAAATTTGAAAGGTATCTGGTTTATGCCAAGTGCAACATCTTGGCTGAGACAATCCTGCTTGGATGGCTACAGAGTACTGACAATTTCTCCAGTGTTCAGCAGTGTATGTTTCTTTAAAGCTACCTTTTTGATAAGGATGCAGTTCCAAATGATTTAATACTATTTCCCATATTGACTGTAATCCGTATGTTAAGAAAACTATTCAGTATCAGTATTGAATTTTACAGCTTTTGTCATCGAGAACATCGAGTGCATTCTGAAGGAAAGTAACTATGCAGTGATAAGGAGAACAAGAGTTTTAACATGGAATTAATGTGAACTATTCATGCTTAGTTTATTGGTGTTATTGATGAGTGAATAATCAGTGAACGCACATTATACAGCAGCAGTAACATTCTTTTGTCCATTGGAGTAAATTTCACCTACTTGCAGCTGAATTCTGCCTGGGATGCCTTAAGCAAAACAAGGAAAGAACGGGCAGATAAGCTTGTTGAAGCTCTGCAGGCAGCTGTTCCATACCAAGAAGGACTGCAGGTAAGATGGTGTGATACACCTAACCCAATCTTGAGTCAATAGGACTTAATGTGGTTGTAGTAAAAAATGTTACGTGATTGGGAAGGTGACATGTGTCACTGATTATAGCGACTGTTTTCTTCAGTAGGCAGATATTTTTTCTCGGGGTTGGTTGGATTGGAGGTTTTTCTTCCATTAAAGACTAAATCTGTTCTTTTCTGCATGTAGTTGTTCACATACTCCTCTATGTATAGATTCGAAATTGATGTCCCCTTTATTGGTAAGACACAAGTTTATAGTAATCCTGCTCACATTTCCTGGTGGCAATCAGTACGTAACATAGTAGGCGAGTTGAAGGTGTGACATGTTTACATGATCCAAAAGGAACAGAATACAGGTCCGTATACTCACCTGCAGCTGTTTTCTTTGAGTGGAGGACAGTGAAAGAACTTCAATTTTATTCCACCTTTTTTATAAGTCAAATATTTCAGTTTGACTATTTTAAGCCCAAAATAGTAACATAATGTTACTGGACCATTACATGAATTCTTAGTGTAATTATACTAAGAATATAGACATACTGGAGCATCATACTAATTCTTACCGTAATTTATCCAATCATAATACTTTGGAAGATGATTCACTTTTAAAATCGGTAGGTAAACTTTCCAGCAGTTTTTTAAGATATCTTTTCTCTATATGCGCTGTATTTTATTTCATTTTTTTGCCTATTCTTTGCAAGTTTTGGCTGAGTGGCAGGCCTCATGTCTTTTGTCAATGAATGGCTGGAAGATGGAAACAGTAGTAGGGTTTTCATGGTCAGATTTTGCAAAGCTGTCTTTTTGCCCAGTGGAATTACTGTCTTTCTTGGTTCATTAGATCTTTAAAAACAGAGTTTCACATGACACTGAGGGCAGTTGCTTGTGTGTTCAGTGCAGACCAAACAGCAGAACACATCTTAATAATAATGCAACATCTTGTTTTCCATGTTTTTTTCTCCAAGGTCTCTTATTTTCGTATTGCACAGAGGTTGACTTGTAGGGTTACATTAGGAACATTGCCGTTGCTTTAAGAGCTTTGTATTTCCTGGGGCTGCACATTGTACATCCTACAAGCTTGGTACTTTGTACAAGAACTGTATTTAACTGCCACCTTACGCTCATTTCAATAGACAATATTAAAAGTGTTGTGGGCAGATTGTTAGCTACAGCTGCCTCACCCTGTTGAGCGTGTTGGGGGGGTTAGTTCTCCTTTTCCCAAGGAGTTGTGTAGCAGTGGGCAGCTCTGAGGAGCCGTCCTAAGCCCTTCTCCGTAATGAATCACAGATAACAGGCAGGAGGAAAAAGGGCCTGGCAGAGGTATTTTTTCCTCTATGTAATTAATTGCCCAGAGTGCTATAGGTGTTCTTAATCTTTAACTGGAGTGTTCTTGAGGTTGTTCTGCATTATATCAGGAGTAAGGGAAGTACCCACAAAGCCTCAGAACTGGGGAGACTTCATTTGTTTTTTGAAGTTCCAACTGCCTTATCCTGAGGAGATTCAGTCAAGCTCAGGTATTGGCCATCACTGTCTAATCTGTACTGAATGGGTCGTGTTCCATCTTCCTGATACAGATACCGTTATCCTTCAACAGAAGTTCTTTTGTCATCATCATTTAAAGTGTGTTATCATTCAGCTACCACCTTCCATCTTTGCTCCGAAGGAGTGCAGAACAGAGTTTGTCTTGTATTTAACCTTTCAGGGTATTCATAAAAATTGCTGATTTTACTCCAGAAGTAGAGTACTAGTCTGCATGAATAGTACTGGCAGGATATTGCTGCTGATAGGGGTTCAGTCTTGCAGCATGTACATTCTCGTAACCATTATGTGGAATACTTTAGTTAATACTGGATCCCTTGTATTGCAAAAACCCCTAGGTTCCGCTGAAGAAAGCTGTTTGGTTTTGGTTTGCTTTGTTTTGTTTTCAAAGCGCACAGCAATCTTGTTCTCTGGAGTAAAAAATTGTGGTATTTTACTTAATGCAACTTTGAAATCTGACACTATTTCTCTGCTCATGCTTCAATTTCATACTGTGATTTTCAGGCAATGTTTGACTGGGGGGACATTGCTGGCAGCGGGTTGGCATCTATGTCCCCAGTTGGAACAGGTCTGGAGACAGTGAAGCAGCAAACTGAGGAACTTAAAGTATGAATGAGCAATTTATTTCATTTCTATTTTCATCAGTCTGCATTTTCCTGTGGTGTTTAATATTTTTCTGTATTTTTCAAGAGTCAAAAGCAATTTTCAACTTCTAGTAGAAAAGAATCTGTATGAAAATTTCAGATAACATTTCATTGCACACTTTTCATTTTAAAATATGTTTAATTTTAAAATCTATTCCAAATTTTGGTGAAAGTACATTTTATTTTGTGACAGCTGAGAAATACTTGTAGTGGCATTCCTTGTCTTTCACAGGCTGTAAGGTTATTATGTGCAGGTTTTGTGCTGTGACTTTTACGTGTTCTGGTTTCTACCGTGAACAGCTTCCTTGAGGCTCTGAAAGAATGCCTCCACAGCTTCACTTCTGCAATTACAGGCTTTACCTAAATGCTCACACAGATCACAACATTCCCAGTACATTAGTAAGCTGAAAATCAAAATTTCAGGCTAACTTAGACCTTCAGAAGCCTGTCTTTGTGGATCCGTGACTTGAGTATGCTCCTGACGTCGGTAGGCTGTTATGCGATATATAAAAACCAGGGATGTGTAACGATCAGGTAATGTCCTTGGTTTCATGGCTCACTTGTACTTTTTTTGGCTGTGGGCAGGTTGTTTAGTCTATCTATTTTATGATGTAACTTCAAATGACCCATAATCTTACGTACTTCAGAAGAACACACCTAGGCGAGTTGTTCAGAGTGCTGTCCCAGTTGCATGTACCAGAGAGGGTGTTCTACTGAAGAAAATTTGCTTTCAGGTCTTCTGAAAAACAATTCTATCTGAAGTTTCACGGATGGTATTATCACAACCCCCAGAGCTAGAAGTGACCCCAGATGCGTTCTGCCTTTTGTACAGACCAGAGAGATTGTTGGAGAATACTTTCCTATTAGCCATCTTTGCCATTCTGTGGTCACAGTTAGCAATACCTGCTAGAACATTAAGACACTGCTGCAGATTCTCAGTTTGCTGCGACCGTCGGGGTGATCGGTGTCTTACAAGCATTTTTACCCTGGATGACAATCCCCCAAACGTACGAAAGCTGAGAGGGATGCATTGGTATTGCAAATACTGCTGTACTGTGCTGTATTCCAGAAGGTCATTACTTGTGATAAGTTTATGTGTATTCTTTTTCTATTTACTGTAGCAATTTAAGACAGAAGCTTATCAGCAGCAGATAGAAATGGAAGGACTGAGGCATCAGGCAGAGCTGTTGCTCCAGAAGGTAACAGAGGAGAGTGACAAGCACGCAGCTCAAGACCTTGTCTCAGAGCTCAAACTAATGTGGGAGAGCCTAGAAGAAAAAGTCATCAATAGACAGGCAAATAAACTTGAAGGTGGGGGCTTTCTTCATGACTTAGGTTTTTGAGAAAAGCTTCTTAGTGTGTATCATGTTTGCATCAATTTACACATTTATTCCTTTTGGTTTGGAAATTACAGAGCTATAATCCAAAGGGAAACTTTGAGGGACCTGCTTCAGCACCTGGAGGTGCACAGATCTATGGGGCCAGATGGGATCCACCCAAGGGTACTGAAGGAGCTGTCGGAAGTGCTCGCCAGGCCACTTTGCATCATTTGTGAGCAGTCCTGGATAACCGGGGAGGTCCCAGCTGACTGGAGGTTGGCAAATGTGACACCCATCCACAAGAAGGGCCGGAAGGAGGATCCGGGGAACTACAGGCCAGTCAGCCTGACCTCGGTGCCTGGGAAGGTGATGGAACAGATCCTCCTCAGTGCCATTACACGGCACATGCAGGAGAACAGGGTGATCAGGCCCAGTCAGCATGGGTTTGTGAAAGGCAGGTCATGCCTGTTGAACCTGATCTCCTTCTATGATAAGGTGACCCACTTAGTGGATGAGGGAAAAGCTGTGGATGTTGTCTACTTGGATTTTTGCAAAGCTTTTGACACTGTTTCGCACAGCATCCTCCTGGAGAAACTGGCTGCTCATGGCCTGGAGAGGTGTACTCTTCACTGGGTAAAAAACTGGGTGGACAGCCATGCCCAGAGAGTGGTGGTAAACGGAGTTAAATCCAGTTGGTGTCCAGTCACAAGTGGTGTCCCCCAGGGCTCGGTGCTGGGGCTGGTTCTCTTTAATATCTTTATCAATGATCTGGATGAGGGGATCGAATGCACCCTCAGTAAGTTCGCAGGTGACACTAAACTGGGTGGGCGTGTTGATCTGCTTGAGGGTAGGTTGGCTCTGCAGAGAGATCTGGACAGGCTGGACCGATGGGCTGAGACCAATGGTATGAGGTTCAACAAGGCCAAGTGTCGGGTCCTGCACTTGGGTCACAACAACCCCATGCAGCGCATGGATTGGGGCAGAGTGGCTCGAAAGCAGCCCGGCAGAAAAGGACCTGCGGGTGTTGGTGGACAGCCGGCTGAATATGAGCCAGCAGTGTGCCCAGGTGGCCAAGAAGGGCAACTGCATCCTGGCCTGTATCAGGAATAGCGTGGTGAGCTGGACTAGGGAAGTGATCATCCCCCTGTACTCGGCACTGGTGAGGCCCCACCTCGAGTACTGCGTTCAGTTTTGGGTCCTCACTACAAGAGGGACATTGAGGTGTTGGAGCGTGTACAGAGAAGGGCTACAAAGCTGGTGAGAGGTCTGGAGGACAAACCTTATGAGGAACGACTGAGGGAGCTGGGGTTGTTTAGCCTGGAGAAGAGGAGGCTGAGGGGAGACCTTATCACCCTCTACAACTACCTGAAAGGAGGGTGTAGAGAGATGGGGGCTGACCTCTTCTCCCTGGTGACAAGTGGTAGGACGAGAGGAAACGGGTTCAAGTTACGTCAGGGGAGGTTTAGATTGGATATTAGGAAACATTTTTTCACTGAAAGTGTTATTAAACATTGGAACAGGCTGCCCAGGGAGGTGGTGGATTCACCATCCCTGGAGGTGTTTAAAAAAAGGGTAGATGTGGTGCTTAGGGACATGGTTTAGAAGTGGTTTTTGTCAGGGTACGTTAATGGTTGGACTTGATGATCTTAAAGGTCCCTTCCAACCTCAGCGATTCTATGATTCTATGATTCTATATATAATATAATTTGAATTTTACAATTTATTGAGTTGCTTTTGTGGTTTTTAAACCCTAAGCAGTATTTTTTGTCACTTCCTCTGTCAGCAGTGCCATCTTGAATCATTATTATTTCATTTTGATTAGTTGATGATATCTTAAGTAGCGGTTGAAAACATGTTTATATGTGCAAAAGTAATATTAGCTGCTGAACTGAGCAGTTTAAAAAAAAAAAAAAAGACACAACTTAATCCTTAACTGTTTCAGTGCTCTTTCCTTAAGTTATCAGAGTGAGAGATTTAAAGATGCAGTGCTTTGAAGTGTATTTTTTTTCCTAAATGGAATCATTTCACAACAAAGAAAAGGTTTTAAAGATCATGAAGCAAATTGCATTTCTATTGAAATTCTGTTGTAAGTGATAAAAAACTACTGTCGTATCTCCGACGAGAGAACCTTCCAGCTTAACTCTGCTCTGGCTACATGGGGTCTCGGAAGGTTAGGGATTTAAGCCTGGCGTGTGAGGCTTTACAGGGGAATGGCAACCTCGGCTCTGAGTACGAAGCTGTTGCTTGTCTTGGATGACTGTTTCTCCCTGGGTTTATGATATCAGATGCACGGATGCTGCTCTGGATTGTGGTGACTAAATGCTAACATAAGCCAATTCAATAGCATTGTGAAACCATTTCCTTGTTAATTTTATTTTTACTCTAGCGCAAGCTGGAAGGTGCCTTGTTCGCCTTGGGGCAGTTCCAGCGTGCCCTGGATGAGTTGCTGATGTGGCTGACGCATACAGAAGACTTGCTGAATGAACAGAAACCTCTGGGTGGAGACCCCAGGGCTATTGAAATTGAACTTGCCAAACATCATGTATGTAATTATGATGAGCATTAACTGAAATGTTCCTTTGATGTTTAGCTGAGTGATGAGTCTTGTAGTAAAACTTAGCACTCCATAAATAATTCTCTGGAGATTTTCAAGATGCAGAGTATAGCTGAAACGCAGACTTGGAATAACTAATATTTTTCCTCTTACTCCTCCATATTCTTTCCTTCCTTTGCGTGTGCCATGCAAGTGACATAGGTTTTAGCTAAACAGAGCAACTCACCCTAGTCTCCACTTTTATTCACCTTAATTTGACCCAGGGAACTTAAAAGTTATTGAACCTGCTGCTGTCCCTGAAGCAGTAACCTCCTTGATTAGTTCTGTTTAAGCCAGGTCTCACAAAATGTGTGCGGCCATTACGCATCTTTCGTTCTTGTTTCTTCCTTCTCAGAAAATAGCCATTTGCTGGTTTGAATTCTGCAGAATTTTATCCCAATTGGATCCAACTAACAAGAAGAATGGAAAGCTTCTCTGCAAATCTCAGCCATCTTTAGGAAGGTGTCCATGCCCCCATCTTCTTCTCTTGTTACATACAATTTAGGGTTTTTTTAAATATGTTTTTTAGTATTTTTACTGATTATTGTGCCTGTGGAGCCCACGGAAGAATGCTTCTGTTGTGCCTTTTATTTTGAAGAGTGCCTCCCAGGAGCAAGAGATCTTCTCTGCCTCCTTGTGTGACTTGGTGTGCTGTCCATGATGATGTGTTGTTCCTAGGCCTGAAGATTTCAAACTAACCTCCTAAATCCTCTCCTTTACTTTCAATCTGCCATTTAATTTTTGGCCTGCAGATGATGTGAGAAGTATTCAGAGTCCCTTTTGGATGTAGAGAGAATTGATAGAAGTTGACAGGACACGGATAATTAAGGCATTTTCCTTGTTTGTGGTAATGCAGCTCTGCAGCTGCTGAAGCCTTTTGTGTGGTCGGTTGGAACTTGAGCAGAGAAAATACCTACGTGCCCTGTGCAACTACTGTTAGAAACAGGCCCTCAAAAAAAAAATAAAATCACAAATCCAGCGTCTGCTCCACAAACCTTTTATATTCTTATCTAACGGAAGTGGTTTACTCTGAAGAAGTGTCCAGACGTCGTTTGTGGCTTCATCTGCCTTCAGTGCTGAAGGAGTTCAGCAAACACATGAATGAATCTGCCTCCTTTTTGTAAAACGGAGTTTATGGGTTAGGAAGTTCACACAGGAGTGCATCCTGTGGTAGCCTGGAAAAACATCCATCTCTGGAATAACTTTGGCAAGAATAGACCTTGTTCCTAGTGAGCCTCATCAGGAAGGACGGGAAAAGATGCATCTGCTTCTGTGAATATCCCTCTTTTTCGCCCTGTTAGGAAAATAAAATAACGAATACCTTCCAGTGCTTAGCTTAGAAGAACTAAATCAAATGAGACGCGCATTTATCCATTTATGTGGATCCAATTAGGAAGTGTGTTCAGTGAAGTCGAATGGAAAGTGAATCACCAAGTGAGGAAATTGCTTTTTGCGTTTTTAGATATGCTTACCCGTTGTACTTTATACTTACCCGTCCGTGGAACCTGCTTCCAAAATCAGGTTGTTTACCTTTCAGCTCTCTGGGAGGTCTGCAAAGATTCGATTTAACCTGTGTGGCTTCACTAGTGCAGCCACTACACAAAAAATACTTCAAGCACCACGTGGTCCTTCCCCAGCGATGGTAAAAGAATACAAACAAAAAATCCCACCAGATGCAATCCGATCAGGGTATGGGCTCGTTGTCTGGGACAGGAAGGAGTAGTTTGAGGAAGGTCAAGTACCCTTCGTGTGAATGTTTGTTTTGTTTGAACTGAGTGAGATTTAACCCATTTTGTCATGTTTTAACAGGAAAGCATTCCCCAGCACCAGGCACGTATCTGTCAGCAGCCCAGGCGCAAATGGAAACCCAGAATCCACGGGCAAACCTTCTAGTCAGCAAATGGCAGCAAGTCTGGCTTCTGGCCTTGGAAAGAAGAAGAAAACTGAAGGATGCTTTGGACAGACTTGAAGAGGTCAGAAAAGGAATATATTTACTTTATGCATAATTTTGTTTACCCTGGGTTAAATGGTAAATACTGTCAACGACTTCCACATTTGTTGCATTCTATTGTGTGATGCAGCTAACTGAAAGCATTGCGATACACAGGGTCCCACCCGCAGGGAGGAGCAGAGGGGACAGGTGACCCCAAACTGACCAACAGGGTATTCCATCCCATCTGCATCACGCTCAGTATAAAAGCTGAGGGATGAAAGGGGCAAAGGGGGCTCTGGCTCGTTTTTTCTTCAATGGCCGATGTCTGAGGGGGACCCTGTCTGTTCGTCTGCCTTTGATCCCGATCCGAGCACTCCGGACTCTAGTTCCGGAATTCAGCTCCTGTCCGTCGCTGAGTCCAGTCTGGAACTTTCTCTGTGTCTGCTGCTGACGCCATCGTCATCCTGGGAGCTGGATACGGTTTTGTATATATTGTACACTTTTTTCTTTAATTTTTATTATTCTATTACTATTTACTATTTTCTTATTTATTATTATTTTCATTAAAGTAGTTTAGTTCTTTTTCTAAACTCGTAAATCTCCTTATCTCTTCCTCTCCTCTCTGAGGAGAGAGTTGGGGGAGGGCCATCTGTCGTTCTGATCGGCCAATCTGGCCAAAACCACGGCACATTTTTACAGAACTATTTTTACAGTCAACACAGAGTACTACAGCGGTAGCTGAAAACATAAAACAAGTGTTTTTGCTGATCAAATGTGCAAGAACACGTCCCAGTGAACGGGTGACTATGTCAGTTCTATTGAGGGAAGCATCCCATTTATTATCGGCACATTTTTTAGTAAGACTGTGGTTAGGAATAAGATCCGTCCTGTAAGGTAGCAAGTACCTTCCCCTTCACGCTGGAGTGCGTGAGTCTGTCGTGGCTGTTTCCTCAGCTGTGCCTGTTAAGTGTTTCCGTGTGCTCAGGATGCAGTCATTGGTGCTTGGTTGAGGATTTCTGCTGATTTGCAGGATTGAACTTTGGTGAAAGTTTATCATGTGGCTGTTGGTTTTCCTTCTGTTTTGAGTAGGGATGCACATGCGCTGTTATTAAAGCCATCGCCCAAGAGATTCTGCATCAGCCAAGTGACGTGTTCCCAGAGCTTCTCTGCGGGGTGCCACTACTGGGAAGTAATTCCCCAGGCCAGTGATGGGTGGGCTGTTGGAGTTGCTGATGAACTTCTTGGAAAAAGGGACAAATTAGGAGGAGCAGAGCATTCCTGGTGTGTAGAATGGCTAGGTCCCAAACAGCAGCTGTCAGCGTGGCACAGAGATCAAGAAACGTTATTCTGCAAGGATAAACCATTGAAGGCTGGAGTTTTGCTGGAGCTACAAAAGAAGACCGTGTCCTTTTATTCCATCGCTGACAAAGAAGTGCTTTTGCACACCTTCGGAATCAATGCCTCACCTCCTCTTTGCCCTGCTTTCTGGCTATATCATCTAGAAAGAAATGTATCTTTCAGTCTAAGTCAGTAAAGTGACAATTTTGGCTGTGACTGCAGAGCTTCTGTACGAGCTTCAGTGTCTCGCACAGGAATTTACCCAGGAGTGTGTAGCAACCCAGGCCTTCCTGGGAATCAGCAGCTGGTACTTGGCTCTGCTTTTCTTCCCGCTCTGCTCTGCTGTAGCTGAACACTGAACTGCTGTCCCCGAACACCCTGGAAGCACTCTGGACTAACTGCGTGTCTGTAAGATGCCAGCGGTGCGTGTGTCAGCTTCTACAAGAGTGGGGGTGGCTCTCTCAACGTTGCCAACAGTGAATGCACAGCTGGTGGCTGCTGCCTCTTGTTAGGGCTGAGGTGTCCCTTCCTGGTGCATCTGGAGCAAGAACAGGGCCAGCACGATGAACTGCCGGGGCACCTGTAGGTTTGCACGTACAAACTGTGCTGCAGTGCTCAGGAGCAGCAATTTGTTGCGCTTTGATCATAAATGACCGTGCCATGTAAAAGGGAGTGTGTTGTGTCGCTCCTGGTGTTCCTGTGCGTGGGAGGCGCTCACTTGGCAGGCGCAGCACTGCAGCCAGCGCCGTTCCATGACAGCGCTTGAAATCTGCATCGTGGCTCCCAATGGCAGAAAGCTGTGTCACCATCCCAGGGAAGCCCAGAGCAGAACTCCCGCGCAGAGGCAACAGGAGCCCACAAGCCCACTGCCTGCTGTATTTCCCACTGGGCTCTGAGGGGGGAGAGCGGAACTGGGGGCTGTGATTTGTCAAGGGGATGCCCCCTCTGTCCCTGTGACCGCCGTTCATGGCCAAAACAAAGGGAAAAAAAAACCAACACAAAATAACATCAAGGGCTTTTTATTAGTTAAATAAGAAATCACTTTCTGGAGAGCAGCTGTCCCTGCCCAGCTGCCCGGCTCCTGGGTCTGTCCCGCGGGGGCCTTGGTGTGTGAGGGAGGTGGCAGTCGGACGAGTCGCTCTTGCTCTCCGCTGCCTTGTGCAGCCCGGGCTGGTGCTGTGCTGGCCCTGTCAGGCAGCAGGGGTGGCAGGAGAGAGCAGAGTGAGCTGGGGTGGGGGCACTGGGGGGGACACGAGTGGGGAAAACCCAGCACCTCGTGGGTGCCCTGCCCTCCCCGCTGCCCCTTCACACCCATGGGATCCTCTCCCCAAGCCAGCCCCGGCCGTACCCTCTTTGTCTGTGAGCACGGGACTGTCCAGCTGCTCCCTGGACATGCAGCCGTCCTTTGCCAACAGGTCCACGACGTTGCACTGGGAATGAGAGAGTGGGCTGGCTGAGCCACGGGGCCGAACTCGGCATCCCTTGGCAACCCTCCCACAGCCAGCTCTCCCTGGGGAAACTGAGGCACAGCCTCAGTGGCCCCCGCCGCTCCCCTACCTTGTTGGGGAGCAGGAGCGGCTGGAGGCGCCGGGGGAGCTGGAGGCCGTGGTGGCACTGCAGCGGGGTGGTGACAGTGTGGCGGCCCCCGCAGCTCCGCGGCATGGTGGGGTACTTGCCCTCGGCTGGCGGCTGCCTGTGGGACGGGGTACGCGGATGCTCAGTGCCCGGCACCGTGGCAGCCCGTGCTTCAGCCTGCTACGGCAGGAAGGGGGCCAGGGGCTGCTCCTCGGTGCGGTCTGTCCCTCCCGGCTCCCCTCTGCCTGCTGCAGGAGAGCCCCCGGCCGTCTTGCTGGATCTGCTCTTTCCCCACAGCCCCCGGGAGCTGGCCGTGGCAGTGACAGGTCCCTGCACCCCACGCCAAGGACAGCAGGAGGCAGGAGCTGGGCTGTCCCGGCTGCAGCGCTTGATTTCAGCAACTTGTTTGGGAGAAGGAACCTGACCTCCCTAAGCCCGAGGTCAGGCTGAGACCAGACACAGCTCATCGCACATGGCTTCAGCGCCCTTGAGACAGAGACTTGGGCCAGACGGGCAGCGAGGGGGGGCTGTAAAACCCCTCAGAGGCGGGGCAAGCACAGCTGACCCTCTGCAGCACAGCTCTGCTCCCCTGCCCTGCCCAGGTCCGCCCGGACCCCTGCGCCCCCACCTGGGGAAGAGCTCTCCCTCGCCGGGGCCAGGCCACCCTGCACCCCAGTGGGACAGGGATGGGTCCCCGTGTCCCCTACCTGTGGTCGTGCTGCTGTTCCTGCTCTAGCTTGAGAATGGTACGGGGGTGCTCGGCGAGGCGGGGGGACAGCGGCGGCAGGGATGGGATGGTCACGATGTGCCTGGGGAGGGCAGGAGCCGTAGATGGGTGACGCGGCAGTGCCCTGAAGCCCATGGGCTTGTAGCCCACGGCACCCCCTGCTCCCCGGGGAGGGCTCTGCGTCCCCCTGCTGCCAGGCAGGGCAGCGAGGGATCTGGGCAGGGTCAGACCCCCCAAGCAGAGCCCCGAACCCCTGTGCCTGGCACAGCGGGGCACTGCCAGCACCCATTGCCCCCCCGTCCCGCCCACAGCGCCAGGTGCTACTCACGGGCCAGGCACCGACATGTCGAGGGGCCGGTCGCAGGACAGGCAGTGGAAATGGGTCAGCAGCGGGCTGGAGTGGGGAGAAAAGGGCTGGGTGAGCTCCTGGGGGGGACACAGGCAGGCAGCTCGCAGGCAGCAGCGAGGTGTCCCTGAAGCCGCCGCCGTCCCCAGTGCACTCACTTCTTAATGCCAGCTGCATCATCAGCCCCTGCCTGTGAGCCCTTCTGGAGCTGCTTGAGGTTGCTCTCCCAGTGCCCCTCCAGCTGCTTCTGCAGAGCCCCCAGCTCCTGGTGGCCCAGCTGTGGACAGGTGCCCACCCTCAGCCAGCTGCCCCGGGATGGGACATGGTGGTCCCCGGCTGGGACAGCTGGCAGAGGGATCCTCAGAGGGATGCCAAGCCCTGAAGGAGCAGGTTTTGCGTGGCAGAGACGAGACACCCCTCACCTTGGAGGCCACCTCTTCACTAAGCTCTTGCTGGACCTTCTCCTGGCCCGTCTGCCGGCTCAGCACCTCCTCGAGCATCTCAGTCAGCCGCTCCATCCTTGTGTCGAACTCGCTGCGGTTGACTTTGCCAGCCAGGCTGGTTTTGTCTGCTTTCTAGCAAGAGGGAAAGGCAGGAGAGCGGTGGGGAAAGGACGAAGGTAGCCTAGGCAGGGCCAGCTCGTGTTGGGAGGAGAGGGAGAAGTGGCTACGTGGCCCTGCTTGCCCCATCACCCCCATGGGGTTGGTGCCAGCAGCCAAAGGGACCCATGGGGAGACAGAGGGACCTGGCGAGGGACGCGCAGCCAGTCTGGAAATCTTCCCTCCCCCTAGCAGGTTCTGCCACCAAGCACCCAAGGGACAAGGGGTGATTGTCACTCTGCCTGGGACCCCCTTGGCTGGTGCTGGGGACCCTCGAGGCCATACCACATCGAGTCCCAGCATTAGGTCATTCTTGTCCGCTTTGCCCTTCACCAGCTTCTCCAGGGACTGGAACAGAGCCTGCCAACACAGAAAGCACCCCATGATGCCACGGCACCGTCGGAGCTGCCTCCTGGCCAGCTCAGCACCCCCCATCCATGTCCCACCCCCCTTAAAAACCTGCGGGAAAGGGACAAATCCCTTGTGGTGCCCAGGCTCTGCCTGGAGGATGCTCTGACCCCGTGGGCCTTTCAGCCACCCACCTTGGTATCTTGCTGCTGCCGCTGACTGTCACGCAGGAGGTTCCCCACGACGGAGCTGAGCTTTTCGTAGCTGCCTTGCACCTGCACAAGGGTGGCCTGGACGCGCTTCAGCACCTCCTCATCCTGCTGGAGGGAGGAAGATGACAGGGCGGTGCTGTGCAAGGGGGGACTGGCTGCCCCGTGGCGACAGAGCCAGGTTACTTGGCCAGTGGCCAAAGGCTCTCGGTGCCAGCAGGACATTTGCACCAAGGCTTTCATTTCCTTCCGGGCTGCTGACTTGTACAAGGCAATGTGGGGAGCAGCGAGGGGCTCCCCCATGTTACAGCAAAGCACAATCAGCCAGGGGAGTCCCGGCAGCCCCCTCCCAAGCCCCCCATGCCGCCATCTCCCTACCTGGCTCTGCCTCGGCAGCTGCCTCGGCACCTTGCCCACCGCCCGCCGGGACATCAGGGAGTCCACCACCTCCTGGAGCTTCTCATAGCGCTGCAGGAGCTGCCCCACCTGCGCTCCTGTGTCCCCACAGCAGGCAGGGCATGCTGCCTGCGCCTCTGCCTGCTCCTGCCCTGCACTCTCCATCGCCTTCAGCTTGTCCTGCTGCAGGAAGGGGAGAAGGGATCCGCTCTCAGATGGAATGGATGCAGCCAACAAGCCAAGGTGCTGTGGAGGCTCGATGTCTGCAGCCGGCCAGGGGCTGTGGCCGGGAACCCTGCCAGGACCCCCCCACCCAGCCGGCGGGCAGTGGGAGCACTCCCCCTAGACCTCACCTGAGCCTGCATCAGCTCGGCCACCTTTGTCACCAGCTGCTTCAGCGTGGCCTCGGTCATGTCCTGGTGTTCCCCCAGCTCCTTCAGCTCACGCTTTATCTTCTGTAACTCCAGCTCCTTCAGCTCCAACACCTCTCGCTTTAACTCCTGCCCTCCCAGGTCCTTCAGCTCCAGCACCTCTTGCTTTAACTCTTCCAGTCCCAGGTCCTTCAGCTCCAACACCTCTTGCTTTGTCTCCTGCAGCATGGACCTGGCCAGCAAGATGGGCACACAGGCAGGCTTAGCCTCATCGGGGCCACTCAGGGGGGTGTCCCTCACCCCCCAGACTGGGATGCTCCCAGCCACTGGGCTCCCTTGCAGCCCCATGGGGTAGCAGACCCTCTCCCGTCCTCTTACCCCAGTTGCAGGGCGATCTGGTTGCTGCCATCTGCTCTCCAGTCCGCTCCAGCCACCCACGACTTTCCAAGGGCATCCTCCAGCTGCCTGATCTGGGAACGGCGGTGGTGGCAGAGTCAGGGCATGGCACCCTGTGCTGTCCCTTTTTGGGGGGGGGTCTTTGGCTGCCCCCTCCCTCTCCAAATCCCCCCTGGCATCCCTGCAGCCCCCTCGGGCACTGCCACCGGCTCACCTTCTCCTTCACTTCCTGCAGCTCGCTGGCGAGGCTCTGCAGGGAGGACACCTGACCCCGGAGGGCGATGCTGTTGTCATCTAGAGGGACATGGTCCAAGGGGACATGCTGTCAGTGAGGGGGTCTCGCCCTCGGGGCCAGGGTCTGAGCACGATGAGCCCCCAGCCCAGGGTGTTCCCACGCTAAACACCCCCCACCAGCCCCCTCAGGGTTCCTACCTCCCTCCGGGAAGAGCAGGTGCGTCTGCTCATGCTCGGTGTGGTCTGACTTGGTGGCTTCCAGGTGGGCCACCTGCTCCTTCGGGTGGCCAAGCTGCCCAGACTGGCGGAGAGCCTCCACCGTCTCCATGCCAATGCCAGAGGCACTGCTGGAGGCTGAGGACCCCCAGGGCATTGCTGGCTCTTGCAAATGGGACATGCTGGGGGATCCTAGGTGCACCCCTGGGGTGGTGGTCCAGGTGCCAGGGGACCCTGGCTTCTCTCCTGGGCTGGTGGTCTTGATTACAGGCAATGCTGGCTGCATGCCCGGGGTGGTGATTTGGGTGCTGGAGGGTCCTGGCTGCGTCCCTGGGGTGGTGCTCTGGGCACCAGGGGACACTGGCTGTTTTCCAGGGCTGGTGGCCTTGATGCCAGGGAATGCTGCCTGCATCCCTGGGGTGGTTATTTGGGTGCCAGGGGACCCTGGCTCCATCCCCTGTGTGGTGTTCTGAGTGCCAGGGGACCCTGGCTCCATCCCCTGTGTGGTGCTCTGAGTGCCAGGGGACCCTGGCTGCATGCTGGGGGTTGTGGCGCTGGCATCAGAAATGATCTTCCCATCTGAGGGAGCGCCTGCCGCCTTCTCAGGGCTCACTGGTGCTCTGTGTGTCCCTGCTTGTGTCTCCTCGGAGCCAGGCTGTGTCCCGGGAGCCCCCCTGCTTGTGCTGGGCACAGGCTGTGCCCCTGGTTCCTCCGTCCCCGGCACGGAGCTTGCCCCATGCTGGGTGTCCACGTCCGCCTGGGGGGACTCGGTGGGGGAAGAAAGGCTGCCACTGCCCTCCTGGGAAGAGGAGGCCAAGGGGAGCAGGGTTACAGGCAGCCATGCAGCGGCAAGGACAGAGCCCAGGCCCCCCCGCCATGTCCCCACTGCCTGTCTCCAAGGCACCGCCTCCCGGGGCCAAACCCAAGGACACCACGAGAGCCCCAAGGCAAAGGCTGCCCCCCCGCACAGAGCCCCGGGGCCCACGGCCACAGCCTCCTGCAACCTCCGCAGCCCCCTTAGTGCTTTGCTGGCCTCTGGGCCGGCAGCGTCTGAGCAGTCGAGCCTGGGGAGCGGCAAACCCTCCCTGACTCCCCGGGCCACGGCAGCGAGGCCTTTTGCTCTCCAGCAAGGGCATTCGGTGCTCCAGGCCTGCTGCCCAGCCCCGCTTCCCAGCCCAAGGGGCTGCGCTGGTGTTTCAGGAGCAGCAGCCCCCGGCGGGACTTGGAAACCATCTCACAGTGCCAAATGCTGGCATCTGCCCCCTCCTCCTCCCCCTTCTGCTTCGCTGCCCACCAGGCGAGCCACCCCCCAGCACCTCCCAGCCCACCATGCTGCGCACCTCCTCCGGGACTGGGCTGAGGCTCCGCATTTCCTTCAGGCTTTTCTGGGGAAGGAAGGGATCAAGGGCTCAGCCCGGCCACGTAGCTGGCAGGGACGGCCCCCTCGGGGACAGGACCCCCCAGCATCACTGCCCAGCACCCACCACCCATGGACCATGCCCCAGCACAGGAGGGATGGTCCCCCCAGGGGAGCTGGGGACACAGCTACCTCCTGTCTCAGTGCAGGATCCAGGACCCCCCGCGGCCATACTTCACCACGACACTTCTTGTGACGGGGGCCTGGCAGCTGGCTGGCGGTGTCCTGGAGTTTCCCCTGGAGCAGGGAGAGGACAGGGACACCAGTCTGGCTGTGGGAGCGCATTTTAAAGGAGCATCCCCACATTGCCTTGGGCACAAGAGAGAGGGGCGCCAGGAAGGGCTGTGCCCGGGGGCTGTGGCTGTGTTGCGCGGGGCAGAGCTTTCTCTCCTTCCTTCCCAGCTCCCAGGTGTCTTTTTTGATGGCTCTTTGGTTCCAAAGTGCCTGAGCATCCCTTTGGGTGATGGCCAGAGTTCCTTCTAGCCCCAGCCTGAGCTGCAGGCAGCGGTGCCCGTTTCTACCCTCCCTGGGGCCGTGCTGGCAGGCAGAGGGTGGGGAGCTCTGGGTGGGGGTGGCTGAGCTGCCCTGCTGCCCTCCTTGGGACATCCTTCCCACTCTGCCCTCCTGGTGCCCTTCCTGCTGGGGGACAGGGAGGGCTGATGGCCGCGGGGCAGGGGCTGGGGTGGTGATGGGGAGAGGGGCAGGGAGGGGGCGAGGGCCCAGCTCCCTCTCGGGGCACTGGCGGCAGCTCACCAAGCTGAGTGCCTCCTGCATGGCCCGGAGCTCCTCTTCCAGGTGGGACTGCGCCTCCTTCATTGCGCCCATCTCCTGGAGGAGCTCCTCGGAGAGAGCTGTGGCCTGGCAGAAAGGGGTGGTGGGGGTGAGCCCCAGGAGAGGGTCCCTGGGGACCAGGACCATTGCCGCCGCTGTGGCCTGCCCAGAGCCGGGGGGCAGTGCCAGGCTGGCAGGGCAGCGCGGGCAGCACGTCCCATCCATCACATCTTCAAGAGCTGAGATGGGGCAGCAGCTCCCAGAGACCCCCACCCCTGCCCCGGGGGGGCCCATTGCACAGCCCGTCTCAGCAGGGACGCCCCCAGCCCTGCTGCCCCTGCCAGGCTCCCAGTGAGATCCCTGCAGCCCATCCAAAGGGCAAAGAGCCGCTGCAGCCCCCTCGAGCACAGCCTGGCCAGGGCAGCAGCAGCCACTGCTAACAAAGTGGCCACCATCATCTCCAGCTGCGCAGGGAACCCTCCCTGCCGCCATCTCCCGCGGTGTCCCAGCCCTGGCAGGACCTGGCCCGGCAGTGCTGACGGTGGCTCTTTCCTTCAGCCCGAGCTTAGTTCTCCCCACAGGGGATGCTCTGGCGATGCATGGTCACCAGTGGCTCAGCACCATGCAGGGTGAAGCCCCTCTGTTGGAGTGGGAGATGGACCCGGAGTAACGATGGAGTCTCAATATGAGTATGATCGTTCTCCCTTTATTCAAGTTTTCACAGAGTAGATATAGACAGGCAATAAGAGCACGCGCTAGCGGCAGCTATATGATTGGCTTACAGTCTCTGTTCACGCACTGTCCATGCAGTTCATTCACAGATCAGATTGGTTACAAGAATTCACATAGTAAATTGCTTAGTCATTAGCACAACATGTTTTCTACCTTCTCAGTTCCCATTTTTCCCATGTACTAATTCCATCTTCTACCACCTGTTTTGCTCTTAATCTAATCTCTCATAGTAGGGAGGCTGGCTCACATGACCATTTTCTCTCAGACACATTCCTACACCCCTCTCCGGTCCCCACCAGTGCCGGCTTTAGCCCATGCGCAAGCGGTGGGAGATGAGGCCCATGAGGTGCTGATGGAGCCTCTCAGCTGCCCCAGGACTGGATGCGGTACTGGCTGAAGGTCAGGAGCGGGGAAGAGAGGGCTGGAGAGGGTGGTGGGGCCGGACCTCCAGGGTGCCGAGCCTCCATCCAAGGGAGCCAAGGGCACCAGGGACTCGCTGGGTATCAGCCCCACCAGGACCGGCTGACGGCAACGTGGGGAAGACCCAGAGCAAGCGGAGCAGCATTTCAGCCCCAGCTTTTCCTCCCCAAGACTTCACCCCTTTCCTTCACTGAAGCCCCACGTGCCACCCTCAGCTCAGGCTTATACCAGCCCTTGGTCTAAGGGCAGCACAACGGCAGCTGGACCCCGGAGGATGGGGTGTCGTGCAGGGGAGCAGCCAGGGGATGGGCAAGAGCCTCTACCTTGGAGATGCCGCTCTCGTTGGCTTTGATCTTGTCCCTCATCCAGCCCATGTCGGTGGCCACGGAGGCCAGCGGGGGGCTGCTCGTGCTCTCCTGGAGCAAGTCCTTCCCAGGCAGCCACTGCCCTGGTTCCTGGGGCTGCTGCCCCCTGTCCTGGGCCCTGTCGCCCTCCTTCTCCAGCACAGGGGGTGCCTCTGCAGGCTGGTCCCCCTCCCAGAGCAGGGTCAGGCTGTCCCCCTGCTTCTGGGCAGGCAGGTCCCGCAGGCCCAGGTGCCCGAGCATGGCGAGCAGCAGGCTGCACAACGCCATGAAGTTGACTGCCCCGAGCTCAGGCGTCCCGATGGCCTCGTCCAGCAGCTGGTACAGGCTGAGCTGGGCCATGGCTGCTGCCCTGCCCAAAGCCATGGAGGCACCTGAGGGGGACGGGAACCTTTCTGCCTGAGGGGGGGCCCGGGATGACTGGAAGGGATGGGCACTTGAAGCCTTCCTCTTCCTCTTCCTCCTTCTCTTCCTCCTCCTCCTCTGCTGGCTCCTCACAGCAGAGTGGTCACACCAACACCGGACGGGTGACAAGGGACAAGGCAGCGTCCCCTGTTGCTAGGCGACGCCCCGCCCCCCGCAGCCACCTACCAACGGGGACGCTGCATTGTCCATTGTCACCCATCCCACCGCCGAGTGGACGCCCTCATGGTGAAGGTGGAAGCAGACAAGAACAACCTGATGCTGGGACTCGATGTGGTGGGACCAGCCCCATGGGGGTGATGGGGCGAGCAGGGCCACGTAGCCACTTCTCCCTCTCCTCCCAACACGAGAATGTTTCTTCATCTCTGTGCCGTGCTGACAGCTGCTCTTTGGGACCTAGCCATTCTGCACACCAGGAATGCTCCGCTCTTCCTAATTTGTCCCTTTTTCCAAGAAGTTCATGAGCAACTACAACAGCCCACCCATCGCTGGCCTGGGGAATTACTTCCCAGTAGCGGCACCCCGCAGAAAAGCTCTGGGAACACGTCACTTGGCTGATGCAGAATATCTTGGGCGATGGCTTTAATAACAGTGGATGTGCATCCCTACTCAAAACACAAAGAAAACCAACAGCCACCTAATAAACTTAAACCAAAAGTTAAAGATGGCAACAAAGAACCACTTGCCACTCTCTCGGGCCTTCCCAATACGAGAAGAATCAGAAGAGAAAAGGCAAGACTCTTGGGTTGAGACAACGGCAGTTTAACAGAAGAGCAAAGGGAACAAGAAAACAACAACAGTAACACGGTCAGAGGAATGTACAAACACGATTACGGAACCGCCGCTCACCAACCGGACCCAGGACACCCCAGCCCGCTCCCCAGCAGCGACTTCCTGGCCCCTCCTCTGGCAGCTCTGCCTGGCCATGGCACACATGGCATGGAATACCTGTGTCCCTGATGAAGCCGGGGGAGAATTAATCCTGTCCCTCCCAGAACCAGGACAATGACTTGCTTCCTTCTCCAGGAGACCTGGCTGTGCCCCACATGCCCACTGGAGCACGTCCTCACATGGTCACACAGCACCGCTAACATTGGGGTTTTCCTCTCCTGGGCACTTCCTACACCACTCCAGACCCACCCTGTCTCTCTCCCACCTTCCCCGCCATCTGCCCAGCCCAGCCCAAAAGAGCCCCCTGGTCTGGGCTGGCCCCACAGCAGTGCTCCCCACAGGGAACTGCAGAGCTCTGGGCACTCCCCCCACAGACCCAGCCCCTCTGAAGGGCACCACAGCTGCTGGGGGCAGAGAGGGCTCTCAGCCTCCCCATCACCCCAGGGCTGGAGCTGGCCCCAAGGGCCAGCAGAGGCCACTCACTCTCTGGCTCTCCTGCCTTCAGCTGCAGCTGATCCCCAGCCCAAACTGCCTTTGCCCTGCTCTGCCTCCCCGCCTGCCCTGCTCCCCAGGACAGCAGGAGACTCCTGGCCCTGGGGCTCCTCAGGCAGCTCCCGCATCTCTCCAGTCTCCCTTCCCTCTGCCTGATGCATCTTCACTGCCTCCCACGGCCCTGCAGAGTCCTGGCTTGTGGGTACCTGGATTTAGTGATTTGTCCTGGGGGGACCTATCTCTGCAACTTAAACTCTTCTGTGTCTCCATTCACTTCCCAACCCAGAGAACATGGAGTGTCCCCGTCCTCTCCTGACCACTCCAGATTCCTTTCCACATGGATTGAAATCTGCCATCAGCCCCATCATACCTGTGACAGCCTGAGGAATGTTACTGGGAGGTTATGTACCATCTCCACTGCCCCTCTACACCAAGAAGAGAGCCTTCAACTAAGTCTCAGTGTCTAAAATATGCCAGTGCTACTGTGACATTGTTTCCCAAAACAAAGCGGAAAGACACTTGAGAAGTCCAGTTCCTTAGGCTTGTTCGTAGCCAAAACTGTATCAAGCAGACCCAGCCATCAGGCACCACACTCAGGAGATCCCCTTTTCTTGCAGAGATGCTCTTAGGGAGGAAAGAGGTGACACATGGTTCTTCAAGGATGAGACACAACAGGAAAGAGCCTCAAGAGAAGTGCTATGAACCGAAGCAATTACTTCAAAGGATAATTATCAGAGAAAAAAATAATGGCTGAAGCCTGGCCTAGAGTAAACTTATAGCATGACACAGAGCACGGGAGGCACATTACTTTTACTGCCTCAGGATCCATCAGATAGTTTCTTCAGGGCATCCTTGAGCTCCCGGTTCCTCATGCTGTAGATGAGGGGGTTCACTGCTGGAGGCACCACTGAGTACACAACAGCCATCACCACATTGAGGGATGGGGAGGAGATGGAGAGGAGCTTCAGGTGGGCAACCATGCCAGTGCTGATAAACAGTGAGACCACGGCCAGGTGAGGGAGGCAGGTGGAAAAGGCTTTGTGCCGTCCCTGCTGTGAGGGGATCTTCAGCGCAGCCCTGAAGATCTGCACATAGGACACCACAATGAAAATAAAACACACAAAGAATAAACAGGCACTAAATACAATTAGCTCAACTTCCCTGAGGTAGGATTGTGAGCGGGAGAGCTTGAGGATCTGGGGGATTTCACAGAAGATCTGGTCTAGGCCATTGCCTTGGCAGAGAGGTATTGAAAATGTATTAGCTGTGTGCAGCAGAGCAGTGAGAATGCCACTGCCCCAGGCAGCTGCTGCCATGTGGACACAAGCTCTGCTGCCCAGGAGGGACCCGTAGTGCAGGGGTTTGCAGATGGCAACGTAGCGGTCATAGGCCATGACGGTGAGAAGACAAAAGTCTGCTGACATCAAGAAGGCAAAGAAAAAGACCTGGGAAACACATCCCATGTAGGAGATGGTCCTGGTGTCCCAGAGGGAGTTGGCCATGGCTTTGGGAACAGTGGTGGAGATGGCACCTAGGTGGAGGAGGGCGAGGTTGAGGAGGAAGAAGTACATGGGGGTGTGGAGGCGGTGGTCACAGGCTATGGCAGTGATGATGAGGCCGTTGGCCAGGAGGGCAGCCAGGTAGATGCCCAGGAAGAGGCAGAAGTGCAAGAGCTGCAGCTCCCGCGTCTCTGCGAATTCCAGCAGGAGGAAGTGGGTGATGGAGCTGCCATTGGACATAGTTTCCCTCTGCACATGGGGGCCTGTCCAAGGAGGAAAAGACAGTGAAGAGTGAGGACAGACAGGTCCGAGTAGAACCTGTTGCACTGGTCACAGTAGAGCCCCCCAAATGACCTCCATCCGTCCAGGAAGGCGTTTGTGCAGATCCTGGTGTGATGCCTGGTTTGTGCTGGCTGAGGGTGCAATGGGGAGCAGGGGACTCTGCTGTGGGCTCCAGAGGAGTCAGTTGTGCTGTGCAGCAAGAGGGAGAGAGGAACCAGGAGTGATCGCAGGGTAACTCTACCCCTGATATAAAAGAGCTTTTGAGCACTGTCACTCCCAGGTCCCCTGGCTGCAGAACAGAGCTGGGGGGGTTGTTTTGTTTATTTTGCTCCGATTACCCCTGGACCATTTGAGGAGTCATGTTTGAAGGTAGAAATCCCTGGCATTTCTGCTACCCTACGAGTGCTATTGTGAGAGTCCTGGGAGGCAATAGGACAGACCCTTAGTGCCGAAGGAGGAGAGCTGGTCTCTTCATCCGTCCTGCTCTCAGCTGCTTTTTGCCAGCACCGCTTTGGTCTAGAGGATGATCCCACGGAGAGCAGAGGAGTCCAGTTCCAAAGTGCAGATCTCCAAACTCCCCTCCCCAGGGAAGAGCTGTCAGCTTTTGGATGCCCAGAAGATGGGGTGCCCTTTCTGGAGAGTTACCTTTATCCCCACTCCATGGACTGCATTGCCTAGAGACCCAGAGGTTAGAAGAGGCCTTTGGGCACCAGGGACACATCTGCATGGCAGGACCTGCAGGGTCAGTTGCTGAGCTGCTGATGAAGCCCCCACCCCAGAGAGACTGAAAACAAGAGCAACAGCAGCAGCAGGGACGGGTGGAGAAGCAAGGAGAAATGCCCCGATGCTTCTGCCAAGGGAAACAAGGCCAGGGAGGGACAGAGGGTGCTCAGGAGAGTCCCTTCTGCTGCAGCTACGGCCACAGATGAGGCAGCTGCTGCCCTGGATCCCACCTCCTTGAGGGCAGAAGCTCACTGGGCAGGGTTAGAGTTGGCACTGGCAGGAGGCAGAGTTCCTCTGAAGCACCGGGACCCTTCTCTGAAGGACAGCCCTGGGCACCCCTGGCTGCACACCCGCCTTCATGCCCCTGCAGCCATCCCCAGGAGAAGGCAGCCACTGTGTCCTGTCCCTCTGACAGTGCTGCAGGGAAGCCCTGCTCTGCAGCACACCCTTCTCCTCCTCTACACCAGAGAAAGATCCCACAGGCTGTGGGCTACGACAGCTTTATGGGAACCCTTCAGGATCGGCAGTGGCATTGCCCTGCAGCCTCAGCCAAAGGTGTTACTCCTTTGCTGTCCCATACCTACACCTCTTTCTTTGAAGGGACCTAATTGTCTTTTCAATTTCGCCCCAATATCTCACTACCCCTGATATAAAAGAGCTTATATCTCTCCATCCTCCCTGGCTGTTCTGGGAAAGACAAAGCCATGGCCTGGTCCAGCCTCCCCCTGGGTGTCCTCTTGTACCACAGCACTGCCCTTGGAGTGACAGTTTCTTCTGGTCATTTATGGTCTCAACCTCCCAATCCAAACTTTGTGGCATCCTTCCTTTCTCCTGCTTTTTTTTCCACCATGAAGAAAAGCTCCGGCATCTCTGAAACCACCCTTCAAGCAGTTACAGGTTATGACTGTGACGCTCTGAGCCCCCACTTCACCAGGCTGAAGGAGACAAGGACCCTCAGCCTCCCTTCACAGGGCGTGTGCTTGAGGCCATGAATCCCATATTGGCAGAGCTTCTCTGGACACTCTCCATTCCTCCCCACTTGTCTAGAACAGGAAGCCCCAGTGAGGGGCACACGAGCCCCGAGGTGGCCACTCCAGGTTTCAGTGGAGTGAGATGACAGCTCCCCTGGTGTGGGTGACCCACGCTCCTCCTAATGCAGCGTCCTCCCTACAATATGAACCACCTGTCCCCTACAATACCACCTCCAATATAGAAACACCTGCCTTTGAGGTTTCAAAGATCGTTTGGTACCAATAACGCGCTACTTTTTGCAAAAAGAGATACATCTCAATTTTATTGGTTAGCCTTTATGTCTGTTTAGAATCACAGAATCATAGAATGTGTTGGGTTGGAAGGGACGTCTAAAGGCCATCTAGTCCAACCCCCCTGCAGTCAGCAGGGACATCTTCAACTAGATCAGGTTGCTCATAGCCTCATCAAGCCTGGCCTTGAACACCTCCAGCGATGGGGCCTCCACCCCATCTCTGGGCAACCTAGGCCAGTGTCTCACCACCCTCATGGTAAATATCTTCTTCCCAATGTCTAATCTCAACCCACCCTGCTCTAGTTTAAAACCATTGTCCCTCGTCCTATGGCTACATGCCCTTGCAAACAGCCCCTCCCCCGCTTTCTTGTAGGCCCCCTTCAGGTACTGGAAGGCCGCTCTCAGGTCTCCTCACAGCCTTCTCTTCTCCAGGCTGAACAAGCCTAACTGTATCAGACTGTCTTCGTAGGAGAGGGGCTCCAGCCCTCAGATCATCTTTGTGGCCTCCTCTGGGCCTGCTCCAACAGGTCCATGTCCTTCTTGTGCTGAGGGCTGCAGAGCTGGACACACTACTCCAGGTGGGGTCTCATGAGAGCAGAAGAGAGGGGCAGAATCACCTCTCTGGATCTGCTGGCCACGGTTCTGTTGTTGCAGCCCAGGATGCGATTGGCCTTCTGGGCTGCAGGCTCACGTTGTTGGCTCATGTCCAGTTTTTCATCTACCAATACCCCCCAGGCTTTTTTCCGCAAGGCTACTCTCTATCACATCATCCCGCAGCCTGTATTGATAACCAGGATTGTCCCGACCCAAGTGTAGGACATTGCACTTGGTCTTCTTGAACTTCATAAGGTTTGCTCAGGCGCACCTCTCCAGCTGGTCCAGGTTCCTCTGGATGGCATCCTGTCCCTCTGGGCTGTCAACTGCACCACTCAGCTTGGTGTCATCGGCAAACTTGCTGAGGCTTCACTTGATCCCACTGTCTATGTGGTTCACGAAGATATTAAACAGCACTGCTCCCAGGACAGATCCCTGAGGGACGCCACTTTTCACCCCTCTGCATCTGGGCATCGAGCCATTGACCACTACTCTCTGGATGCGACCCTCCAGCCAGTGGCTTATCCACCGAACAGTCCTCCCATCAAATCCGTATGGCTCCAACTCAGAGAGAAGGATGTTGTGGGGGACCACGTCAAAGGCCTTGCAGAAGTTCAGACAGAGTATATCCATTGCTCTTCCCTTGTCCACTGATGCAGTCACTCCATTGGAGAAAGCCGCCAGGTTGGTCAGGCAGGACTTGCCCCTGGTGAAGCCATGCTGGCTGTCTCGAATCACCTCCCTGTCCTCCATGTGCCTTAGCATAGCTTCGAGGAGGATCTGTGCTGTGATCTACCCAGGCACAGAGGTGAGGCTTACAGGGTGGTAGTTCCGGGGTCCTCCTTTTTACCCTTTTTAAAAAAGGCCTGACTGCCATGACTTTTCAAATATCACGGAGAGTGTCTTGGCAACTTCATCAGCCAATTCCCTCTGGGACTCTGGGGTGCATCAGGCCCCATGGACTTGTGTATGTTCACGTTCCTCAGGTGGTCACAAACTTTGTCTTCACTTACAGTGGGAGGGACTTTGTCCCCCAGGTCCCCATCTTGAAGTCCTTCAACTTGGGAGGTGTGAGGAGAGAGGCTGCCAGTGAAGACTAAGGCAAAAAGTTGTTCAGAACCTCAGCCTTCTCCTTGTCTGTTGTTACCAGTTTGCCATTCTCAGTCATCAGGGAGGGCATGCTTTCTTTAACCTTCCTTTTCTGGTTTGACCAGCAGGTCCCAACTCAGCCATGCTGGTCTCTTCCCTTTCTTGCTTGATTTCTTACACCTGGGGATCGAGAGCCCTTGTGCTCTATGGAAAGCGTCCTTGAAGATCTGCCAGCTCTCTTCTGCCCCCTTGTCCCTGAGGACCATTTCCCAGGGGGTCCTATTGACTAACTCCACGACGATCCGGAGGTTTGCTTTCCTAAAGTTCAAGGTCCTGACTACGCCCTTGTCTGACACGTATCCCTTAGCACTGTGAACTCCACCAGTGCGTGGTCACTGCACACCAGGCTGCCTCCAATCTTGACATCCCCAATGAGCTCACTCGCATGAGTGACTCTCAGGTGCAGTATGGCATCCCCTCGGGTAGGGCTGTCTATTTCCTGTCTTAGGAAGTTATTGTCGAGGCACTCCAGGAACCTCCTGGATTGTCTACAGCTCACCGTGTTACTTTTCCAGCGGGTGTCAGGGTGGTTGAATCCCCCAGCAGGACGAGGGTCTTCGAGCGCGATGCCTCCTGTAGCTGGAGGAAGAAGGCTTCATCAGCAGGTTCCCCTTGATCAGGTGGCCTATAGTAGACACCAACCACCAGGTTCCCATTGTTGCTTCGGTCTCTAATGCCTAACCACCATAAGCTTTTGACTTCCTCTTGGCTGCTCTTTAGGGACATCTCTTCACACTCTATCCCTTGCTTAACAGAGAGGGCAGCACCTCTGCCCCTCCTTCCTCAACAGCTTGTAGCCATTGATAGCCACACTCCAGCCATAGGATTCGTCCCACCAGGTTTCAGTAATGGCCACTAGGTCATAGCTTTCCAGCAGCATGGTAGTTTCCAGCTCCTCCTGTTTGTTACCCATGTTGCGTGCATTTGTGTAGAGGCACTTCAGCTGGGCTGTTGCCTGTGTTACCTTCTTAGAGGAGATCACCTTGAGGTGTTTCACGGGTGTTTCCATGTTGACTCCAACAACCTCAGAAGCCCCTGGCTCGTCTCTGTAAGACTTTGACTATGATGCAGTGTTCCCAGCATGCCTCTGGGCAACAGGTCGAAGGCCCTCACTAGCGCCCTGTCCCCCTAACCCTGACGTGTTATCCCACAGCTGGTCACAGACAAGCCTGATATTATCATCCCCCTCCCCCTTCACATCTAGTTTAAAGCCCTGTCGATCAGCCCCACAACCTCTTGAGCAAAGACCCTCTTCCCCCTTTGAGAAAGGTGTCTCCCAGGTGATGCCAGCAAGCCTGGTGCCGTGTAGGCCATCCCATTGTCAACAAAAATGAAATTGTGGTGGTGAAACCAGCCACGGAGCCATGTATTAATAGACTGGATCCGTCTGTTTCTTCCAGTGTCACTGCCTGCAACTGGAAGGAGTGAGGAAAA